>NC_072039.1:12967872-13300954 GCF_027791375.1 Indicator indicator | reverse complement strand
GGCAGAGTAGAGGGGGAGGAGAACTTCTCTTGACCTGCTGCCCACATTCTTTTTAATGCACCCCAGGACATCCTTTCCTTCTTGGCCACAAGGGCATGTCGTTGGCTCATGACAAACTATCAGCACCCCAAGATACATCTCCTTGGAGCTGCTTCCCAGCAGGTTCCCCCTCCCCTGTCCTGCTGCAGGAGGTTGTTCCTCCCCAGGGCCAGGACCCTGCACTTGCCCTTGGTGAACTCCATGAGGTTTCCTCTGCCCAGCTCTGCAGCCTGTGCAGGTCTGGCTGAATGGCAGCACAGCCTGAGGGGTGTCAGGTGTCAGCCTCCCAATTTAGGACCATCAGCAAACTGGTTGAGGCTCCACTCCATCCCTTCATCCAGATCATTGATGAAGATGTTGAACAGGACTGGGCACTGTCGTGACCCCTGGGGAGACCACTTGTCATGAACCTCCAACTAGACTCTGTGCCACTGACCACTACCCTTTCAGCTATGTCTTTATCTTTCAGCCAGTTTCCAGCCCTGCTGTCCACTCATCTCACCCACACTTCCCAAAGCCACCTGTGAGGATGCTGTGGGAGGTGTCCAAAGCCTTGCTGAAGTCAAGGTAGTCAGCATCCACATCCATCCATCCATTTGGTTGTTTCTTCCCAGCAATAGCCAGGAGATACTCATGGCAAATGCCAGCCCTGATACTTCCACCTTCCCAAAACATCAAAACCTATCCCTGAGTGTCTGCAGGCTCCCTCCTCCCACTGCCTTCCCCTGCCCATGACTGGGTGACACCTGGGCAGGAGGCAGTGACTCTCCTCTGCCCATTCCCAGCCCAGTGTGTTTTTTTGTGTCCCTCAGCACACAATTTTTTCAGAGTTTCTTGGCCGCTCCCTGTTTTCCGCTCCTGAGCTGCAACAAGGGCTCCAAAATGTTCTTTCCATTGGGACCCAGCACTGGAATAATCTGATCCCAATAAATGAAATGCCTGACAAATTAGTTTTCCAGTGAGCAGATGACCAGCTGGGTCTCTCCAGCTCCAGCCTGCACTTTCCTCTCCTGCACTGGGGTAATTCTTCATGCCCCCTGGGCACCCCTGGCAGTGGGTGAGACGCAGGGGCTGAGGTCCCTGGTGTGCTCAGGGCTACTCCTACCCAGCCACCTTTGTGCTCATTTCCATAACCCATTTAGGAATTAAAATCCCCAGCTTGCTGCTTGCTTGAGAACAGCCACAGGCATGCAGTTAAATGTCTGCAGCTTTGAATGCTCCCTTGGGTGCCTTTCAGCTCTCCAGAGCATGAAGCAGCATCAACAGGAGGAGAAGGCATTTGCTGCTGGCCCTACATCTACTCTGGACCTCCAGTAACTCCCTGCTTGAATTTCAAACTCCCCAGGAGCCAGCAATGGTCACAGGCAGTCCAGCAGGCAGCTGTGTGCTGAGCTGCATCCAGAGCAGGGAGAGCAGCAGCACAGGGAGGAGATTCTGCCTCTCTGCTCTGCTGAGACCCCACCTGCAGCACTGCCTCCTGGTTCTGGTGCCCCCAGCACAAAAAGGACATGGAACTGTTGGAGAGGGCCCAGAGGAGGCTTCAAAGATGATCAGAGGGCTGGAGAATGTCCCCTGTGGGGACAGGCTGGGAGAGCTGGGACTGTTCAGCCTGAAGAAGAGAAGGCTCCAGGGAGACCTCAGAGCAGCCTTCCAGTACCTGAAGGGGCTCCAGGAGAGCTGGGCAGGAACTTTTTACAAGGACTGGGAGTGCCAGGATGAGGGACAATGGCTTTGAGCTGGGAGAGGGGAGATTGAGAGTGGAGATGAAGAAGAAATTCTTGAGAGTGAGGGTGGAGAGATACTGGCACAGGTTGCCCAGGGAGGCTGTGGCTGCCTCCTGCCTGGAGGTGTTCAAGGCCAGGCTGGATGAGGCCTTGAGCAACCTGGGCAGGTGGGAGGTATCCCTGCCCATGGCAGGGGGTTGGAACTGGATGAGCTTTAAGGTCCCTTCCAACCCAACCCATTCTATGATCTTCATCATCATCATCCCTTTGAGGTCTTTCTGGTCCTTTGAAGCTTCTCTGCAGCCCCCTTTATTCTGGACCACTCCAAGAGTTTTATTTGCCTCCAGTGATGTTTTATTTGTCCTGTTTGGTAAGGCACAAAACACAGACCCAGGCCTGGAGCTGTGACTGAGGTTTTTCTCCCTCTCATAAGAAAATGTGGCAGGGGAAGGTGTAGCTCAGTGTTATTGTGGGCAGGAGGTGGGCTGAAGGCTGTGTGTGGTTTGTCTCCGCAGCCTGAAGGACGGGCAGCCGGTGCGGTGCGGGCAGTACGATGGGCTGGTGGAGCTGGCCACTATCTGCGCCCTCTGCAACGACTCCTCCCTGGACTACAACGAGGTGTGTGGGACACCAGGGCTGGGGAGGAGGTTTGTCCCTGGCTTCAGCCCATGCCAGGGTGATGCTCGGGGAGCTCTTAGCTGGGGCAGTGGGTGCCAGCATCCTGAGTCAGAGTGGCAGGTAGAGGACATGCTGTAAAGCTTCAGCTCCCTCTTTGTTCTGCTCTCTAGTCCAAAAAAGTCTACGAGAAGGTGGGAGAAGCCACAGAGACAGCCCTGACCTGCCTGGTGGAGAAGATGAACGTCTTCAACACCGACACCAGCCATCTCAGCAAGGTGGAGAGAGCCAACGCCTGCAACACGGTGAGTGGGGGAGGTCCCTGTTGCAGCTGCAGGGTCAGGAGGAAGAGGAGGGCTGTGGCACAGCTGTCACTGGAGCAGTAACCACGTGCAGGATCTAGGGGACTCATCTGCCACAGGGATGCGGTCCCCTGGCCTGCAAGGCACTGGGCTGTCTGGGGAGCAGACTGAGCAGTGGCCCTGGCAGGCTGATGCCAGCACCACGGGGACTGACCTGGGTCTGCATGTTAGGAAATATTTCTTCACTGAAAGGGTTCCCAACGTTGGAATGGTCTGCCCAGGGCAGTGCTGGAGTCAGCAGCCCTGGGGGTGTGCAACAGTGTTTGGACCTGGTCCTTAGCGACATGGTTCAGTGGTGACCTTGACTGGATGAGCTTGGAGATCTCTTCCAACCAAAGACATTCTGTGGTTCTATGGCTACATGAAGCTTCAGGCTGAATGACAGCTGGGCTCAAATTCAGCCAAGAGAACCTCTCAGTGGTGACCAGAGCTCTGGCTGCAGATGAGGAGCTTTGGAGTTCTGTAGCTCTGCAGCACACCTTTAAGTGCCCAGTTTGCAGGGAGCAGCTGTCCTCTATAGCATGGAACCCGGCCCTGTCCTGCAGAGCTGTGCCTGCCTGGTTGAGGCTGGCTCAGTGGAAACATCTATTTCTGATGGGAAAATATTCCATGATGGCTGTCCCCCAACTCCTGGCTTCCTGTAGTTCAGGTCTGGATCTACTCAGCTTTGGAATCATGCTGTTAGATCTCACAATGTCTTTGCTTGCCCAACAGAAGGAGTCTCTGTCCTGGCATCTTTTCCCCAGCTGTGTCCAAGCAGACCATAAGTCCCCTGACTGATTTCTGATAAGGGAATTTTCCAGCTGTCCAGCAGCCCAGCAGCAGCTTCCTTACATGTGCCCATCACTGACCTCCAGTGATGCTACGCTGGGTTTGCTCACTGGAGCTTCTCTCCTTGCTGTTGTGGGACAAAAAACCCTTCCTTGGTGTTTCCTGACAGGATTTCTTCACTGCTGCTTGATTTTGCTCCCAGCACTTTCAAACCCTCAGTGGGAGTTTGGGCTCCCATAGATTCATGGAATAGTTTTGATTGGGAAAGACCTTTAAGATCATCCAGTCCAACCATTACATAAGTCTGCCAAGGCTGATGCTAAACTATGGCCCTCAGCACCACATCTCTGCAGCTTTTAAACACCTCCAACCCTGGGGATTCAACCACCTCCCTGGGCAGCCTGTGCCAGGCTTTGAGAACCCTTTCAGTGAAGAAGTTTATTCTAATGTCCAACCTAAGGCCCCCCCCACTGGTGCAGCTTGAAGCCATTTCCTCTAATCCTATTGCTTGTTTTGTGGGAGAAGAAACCAACCCTCACCTGGCTCCAGCCTCCTCTCAGGGAGCTGTAGAGAGGAATGACGTCTCCCCTCAGGCTCCACTGAAATAAACACCCCCAGGTGGCTCATCTGCTCGTCCTCAGCCCTGTTCTCCAGACCCTTCCCCAGCTTTGTTGCCCTTCTCTGGACCTGCTCCAGCTTCTCAATGTACTTCTTGGAGTGAGGGGAACATAACCAAACTCAGAATTTGAGCTGTGGCCTCACCAGTGCTGAGTACAGAGGAACAGTCCCTGCCCTGCTCCTGCTGTCCACACCAATGCTGATCCAGGCTTGGATGCTGGTGGTCAATGGCATCCTGGGCTGCATCAAAAGAAATGTGACCAGCAGACTGAGAGCTGATTTTCCCCTATGCTCTGTTCTGCTGAGAACCTGGAGCACTATGTCCAGCTATGGAGCCCTCAACACAATAAAGACATGAACCTGCTGAAGTTGGTCCAGAGGAGGCCACAAAGATGATCAGAGGGCTGGAGAACTCTGAGAGAGTTCAGGCTGTTCAGCCTGGAGAGGAGAAGGCTCCAGGGAAGCCTTCTAGTACCTGAAATGGCTCCAAGTGAACTGGGGAGGGACTTTTGGCAAGGGTTGGGAGTGCCAGGATGAGAGACAATGGCTTTGAGCTGAGAGAGGGGAGATTGAGCCTGGAGATGAGGAAGAAATTGTTGAGAGTGAGGGTGGGGAGAGACTGGCACAGGTTGCCCAGGGAGGTTGTGGCTGCCCCTTCCATGGAGGTGTTCAGGGTCAAGCTTGATGGGGACCTGAGCAACCTGCTCTGACTGGAGGAGTCCCTGCTGACTGCAGGGGGTTGGAACTGGATGCTCTTTAAGGTCCCTTCCAAGCTGATGCAGTCTGTACTTCCATGGTCCTGTGATCACCAGTGTTGTACCAGCTGGGCAAGGTTGTCAGCCAAGGCAGAGAGCCCTGGCTGCTGTGCCCCTGCCGTGCCCAGCTGAGCCCCAGGCTGTGCCCACAGGTGATCAAGCAGCTGATGAGGAAGGAGTGCACGCTGGAGTTCTCCCGCGACCGCAAGTCCATGTCTGTGTACTGCACCCCTACCGGGCCTGGCCACAGTGCCGCCGGCAGCAAGATGTTCGTCAAGGTAGGGCAGAAGCTCCTCGGGACCCTGTGGGACCCTCCTCCCCCACTACTCAGCCCAGCAGGATGTGGCCTTTAGTGGAATGGGAGTGATGCTTTGGAGGGTGTCTCCTCCCTCAGGTGGTCCAGGAGCCAGCAGCAGGATCTGGGTCTTTGCAGTATTGATAAGAAAAAAAAAACAGGATTCAAACAATTTAGGAGGAAAAGGTGCTGAGTGTATGGTGCTGGGGCCACAGGAGAGCTGCCCCTGTGCAAAACTTGAGCACTGGGCTTTGTTAAAGGCTTGGACCTTCTGGACACCAGGAATTCCCAAAGGGTGATGTCCAGCTTCCTGCTGTAACCAGAAATAAAGAGGGGTTTAAAGGGCATTTTATTCCCAAGAGGAGAGATGCAGCAGGCATTCCCCCCTGCTGCCTCTGAGAAGGCTTGGATGTTGGTGTTCCCACTGGGAGATCTTCTGGGTGGATGAACTCTGTCCTCCAGGTCAGGTCAGGACCCTCTGAAGCCACCACCATGTCTGTGTCCCAGGCAGCAGTTTTAAGAGGAAGCAGGAGAAGGATTGCAAGTTTGATACTAAAAAAGCAACCTCAGGGGTCCTTTGTAAGGTCAGAGGGCTGGGTGAGATGCCAGGGTGCTGAAGGACGTTTGCCTGGGTCACAAAGCAGCTGCCAAGCATCCCACGTGCTCTCAGCAAAGCTTCACAGCCTGGGTCCCCTCCAGCTCTGGGAGGGAGGGATCTGCTCTGTGGGATTGTCTCAGGCAGCTGTGTAGGCTGGCAGGAGGCAGAGGGAACCTCCACTGTCTGGGATCTCACATGGGTTTGTCCTTCCCAAGCACAGTCCCCGCAGGCTCGGTCCCAGGCTGCCATCTAGTGTGCTATGTATGCTGCGACGCTGGGCTTTGTGTGCTGGAGCTCTGGGGAGGTTCCTTTCTTCTTTGCCCAACCTTGGTGCCCTCGGTCCCTCCTGCCACCTGCTCGGGTGCTGGTAAGATGTGCTCATCCCCCAGGTCTGTTCCATTCTCCTCCCAGGGTGCCCCAGAGAGCGTGATTGAGCGCTGCACCCACGTCCGCGTGGGCACTGCCAGGATCCCGCTGACGGCAGCGGTGCGGGAGAAGATCCTGGGCAGGATCCGGGACTGGGGCATGGGCATCGACACCCTGCGCTGCCTGGCACTGGCCACCCACGACTCGCCTGCTCGCAGGGACACCCTGCAACTGCACGACTCTGCTGCCTTCATCCACTACGAGGTAACACAGGGGCCTGAGCCAGCAGCCTTTTCCCACAGCTTTCTCCTGCAGCTTTTTTCCTAATTCCCAAAGTTTTCAACCATAGAATCACGGAATGGTTTAGATTGGAAGGGACCTCAGAGATCATCTACTCCAACCCCCTGCCATGGGCAGGGACACTTTTCAACTAGCCTTATCCAACCTTGCCTTGAACAACCCCAGGGAGGAGGCATCCACAGCCTATTGCAGACTCTCACCACCCTCATACTGAAGAACTTCTTCCTCAGCTCCAGTCTAGCCCTGCTCTCCCTCAGCTTCAAACCATTTCCCCTTGTCCTGTCTCTAGACACCCTGATGAAAAGTCCCCCTGCAGCCTTCCTGTGGAATAGCTTCAGGTACTGGCAGGCTGCTCTAGGGTCCCCCTGGGGTCTTCTCTTCCCCAGGCTGAACACCCCTAGCTCCCTCAGCCTGTCCTCATAGCAGAGGTGCTCCAGCCCCTGGTCCATCCCATGTCCTTTCAGCTGCCCCAGCAGCAATTTTTCTCTGGTTTCTTGTGGGCAGTGCAACGGCTCAGCTCCACCACCTGCCAACAGCCTGATCCCACTGGACATCCATCCACATGGGTTGATTACTGAGAGGAGTCTGTGGCCACCAATAGGGCTGGGGAAGAGCAGAGGGAAGTGAAAAGGCTTGGGAAGCAGGGGAGGGGATAGGAGCATGCCATTGCATAGGGAGGACACTCCTAGGAGGTTTGCTCTGAGGGGCTCCGTAGGATCATAGAATTGTTTGGGCTGGAAAAGCCCTCAAAGATCATTGAGTCTAACTGTCAATCTGAGACCACCATGGCCACTAAACCACGTCCCCAAGTGCCATGGCCACAGGTTTCTTGAACGCCTCCAGGGATGGGGACTCCACCACCTCCCTGGGCAGCCTGTGCCACTGCCCATGGATGGTGTCCCAGGGGGAGGGGTGCAGCTGCATGCCCAGGAGTTAAGGTGGGCCTGGGGCCGTCCCCTCCCCAGAGCAACCTGACCTTCGTGGGCTGCGTGGGGATGCTGGACCCCCCACGCAGGGAGGTGGCCTCGTCGGTGGCCATGTGCCGCAAGGCCGGCATCCGCGTCATCATGATCACCGGCGACAACAAGGGCACGGCCGTGGCCATCTGCCGCCGCGTCGGCATTTTCTCGGAGGCTGAGGACGTGGCGGGCAAGGCCTACACGGGCCGGGAGTTCGACGAGCTGCCCCCCGAGGTGCAGCGCCAGGCCTGCCGCCGTGCCCGCTGCTTCGCCCGTGTGGAGCCCGTGCACAAGTCGCGCATCGTCGAGTACCTGCAGTCCTTCCACGAGATCACCGCCATGGTGAGTCCCCGCTGCCTCCCCCTGGCCCCGGCCCGCCACCCCGGGGCCCCGCTAACCGCAGCCTGCCGCAGACAGGCGACGGCGTCAACGATGCCCCGGCCCTGAAGAAGGCCGAGATCGGCATCGCCATGGGGTCGGGCACGGCCGTGGCCAAGTCTGCCGCTGAGATGGTGCTCTCTGATGACAACTTCTCCACCATCGTGTCGGCTGTGGAGGAGGGCAGGGCCATCTACAACAACATGAAGCAGTTCATTCGCTACCTCATCTCCTCCAACGTCGGGGAGGTCGTTTGGTGAGTGGCTCCATGCTGGGCACCATGCTGTAGGGATGCAGCCCTGGGGCAGGTGACCCGTGGTCCTTTTTGTGTCCCCTGCCAGCGTGTGATGCCCAAAACTGTCACCCCAGGTACAAAGCGAGCAGCTCTGCCCCACCTTACCCCCCAGGGACAGGAGTGTTGTGATGCCACCCCCAGGAGCTGTTAGGTGAATGCTATGTCTGCTTAGAATCCTGGAGTCGTCCTGGTTGGAAGAGACCTTGAAGCTCATCCAGTCCAACCATCAACCTGGCGCTGCCAGGTCACCACCGAACCATGTCCTACCACATCTCCAGGGCTTTGAAACCCCTCCAGGGATGGGGACTCCACCACTGCCCCAGGTAGCCTGGGCCAGGCCTTGACTGATGCTTTGGGGAAGAAATTGTTCCTCATGTCATGGAATCATAGAATCATGGAATTGTTACAGTTGGAAGGGACCTCAAGGATCATCCAGTTCCAACCCCCCCTGCCATGGGCAGGGACACCTCACACCACAGCAGGTTGCTCACAGCCACCTCCAGCCTGGCTGCAAAAACCTCCAAGGATGAGGCTGCCACCACCTCCCTGGGCAACCTGTGCCAGTTTCTCACCACCCTCATGGGGAAGAATTTTTTCCTAACATCCAATCTGAATCTTCCCACTTCTAGTTTTGCTCCATTCCCCCCAGTCCTGTCCCTACCCGACACCCTCAAAAGTCCCTCCCCAGCTTTCTTGTAGGCCCGCTTAAGATATTGTCCAACCTGAACCTCCCCTGGGACAAGTTGAGGCCATTTCCTGTTGTCCTATTGCTTGTTCCTTGGGAGCAGAGCCCAACCCACACCTGGCTTCAGCCTCTTCTCAGGGAGCTGTAGAGAGCAATGAGGTCTCCCTCAGCCTCCTCTTCTGAAGGGTAAACACCCCCAGCTCCCTCAGCTGCTCCTCCACAGCCCTGTTCTCCAGACCCTTTCCCTGCTTTGTTGCCCTTCTCTGGACCCACTCCTGCCCCTCAATGTCCTTCTTGAAATGAGGCCCCAGATTTCAGCCCATGCCAGCATCTCAAGCAGTGCAGATGTTTGTGCTCAGGGTGTTGTCATGAGCTCACACTGACACTTTGCATCCATTCCTGGCCAGCTCTGCCTGTCCCTGCCCATCCCTCCAAGTGCCTTCCTCAGCCACAGCCTTGGTCTCTTGGGCTTCCCTTGCCTTTCAGCAGGGGTCTTTGGGTGGGAACAGGAACCTGTGTAGCCTGTTGGGTTTTGGCTGCACACAAATTTGAACAGCAACAGAAACAAATTTTAGCTACAGAATTCTGCCCTGGCCTTTGGATGCCTGACTGGAATCCGGCTGGGATTCCATCTGCAGGACTTTGGGGCATCTGGGTGTGGTGGTCTGGAGCAGCTGCTTGCTCCCCTCTGGCCTGACACAGGCACTTCCTCGGCCACCTCAGAGCTCATCTGACTTCAGCATCTCGGGTTTCTTTCTCCACAGCATCTTCCTGACGGCCATCCTGGGCTTGCCTGAGGCCCTCATCCCCGTGCAGCTGCTGTGGGTGAACCTGGTGACAGATGGGCTGCCAGCCACTGCGCTGGGCTTCAACCCCCCAGACCTGGACATCATGGACAAGCTGCCCCGCAACCCCCGGGAGCCCCTCATTAGCGGATGGCTCTTCTTCCGCTACCTGGCCATCGGCGGTGAGGCCCCAGGGCACAGGGGGGGCACAGCGTGAGGGTGGGCATGGGGTGCCATGGGGGAGAAGGCCCTTGCTGAGTGCTGGGGGTGAGGGTTTCTCTCTTGGCTGCAGTGTATGTGGGCCTGGCCACAGTGGGTGCAGCGACCTGGTGGTTCTTGTATGACGCCGAGGGACCACAGGTCTCCTTCCATCAGCTGGTGAGTCAGGAGGGGAAGGGGCCAGTGCGTTGAGCAGATGGCTGAGGGCATGGCTTCAGGCATGGACACAGGCATTGAGGTCTTCCCTCTGCCTCTCTTCTGTACTTATTGGAGCATTCCCAAATTCCTGGTGGAGAAGACCTTAATTGGTGGTCTCTCATGACACTCTCCCTCAGGTTCCTGTTTCCAACCAACTTGATCCAAAGATGCTGAGAGTAGTTTCTGAGCCTGAAGCTTCCTTGGGAGGGATCCAGTGTAGATCTGAACAAGGTGGTGGGGAGGCAGGTGCCATCACACTCCAGTGTCAGGTGGAAGGTGAATTTTTGATGGAGACACCTCCCTGTCTGCACTGGACAATCTCTAGGTCAGCATCGAACCACAACCCCAAAGCCCCAGCCCCCACCAAAGCTGGGTCCCTTTGGACAGTTTCAGCAGCTGCTCTGACTGTGAGGAGTTTCACAGCACCCCTAAGAATCAAGGTCCACCGTGTGGGCACCTTCCACTAGACCAGGTCATTGAAGGCCAGGCTGGACAAGGCCCTGAGCTTTAAGCTCCCATTCTGTGACTCTCTGTGGCCCCCACCCAGTCAACTCTTCCTCCTCTCTCCTGCCCTGCTGCTCTGCTGGGCATTTACCAGTGGTTTCCTGTGCCGACAGAGGAACTTCATGAGGTGCACTGAGGACAACCCCATCTTTGAAGGGATCGACTGCCAGATCTTCGAGTCGCGGTACCCCACCACCATGGCCCTGTCTGTGCTGGTGACCATCGAGATGTGCAACGCTTTGAACAGGTGAGGCGGCCGCAGTGCTGCTCCGGAGCCTTTCTGTGGGACCCAGTTTGTGCAGGGCCTCTTGGAACAGCTCTTGGTGGGATGAGAGCTTTGCTTTGACTCAGCAGAACCATCTGGAGCATCCTCACAGAGGACTGCTGGGTTTGCTTGGAAGAGACCCCTGCAAGCCAGGGCGCTGCTGTGGGCAGCGGTGGAGGAAGGGCTGGCGTGTGGCTGGTGTTGAGATGGGTGTCCAAATCCATGTCATGGCCAAGCCTGAAGCCAGACGGTCTGGAAGAGAAGGGCTGTGGGGTACAGCCTTGGAGAGCTGACCCCCACCTTGGGCAGGCCTGAGGAGGAGAGGCTCTTTGGGGCTCAGGCTGTGCCCTCCCTTCCGCAGTGTCTCGGAGAACCAGTCGCTGCTGCGGATGCCGCCGTGGCTCAACGTCTGGCTGCTGGGGGCCATCATTGTGTCCATGGCTCTGCACTTCCTCATCCTCTATGTCAAGCCCATGCCTGTGAGTACCTTCTGCCACCTCTGCACACAGCCCAGGGGCCTCCTCCTGTGGGTGTAGACATCCCTGGAACAGTCTTTGGGTCTGGAAGCATGTGGGGTGGTTGTTCCCTGTATGTGCCCTCAGGACCAGGTCCTGTGACTTGAACTACCATGGGGACCAGGAGGTAGCCTTTCCCAGAAAGGCTGAGGGATGTGGGGCTTTTTAGCCTAGAGAGAGAAGACTGAGAGGGGAACTTCTCCATTCTTCTGAATTCCTCAAGGGTGGGTGTCAGGAGGATGGGACCAGGTGTTTTTCAGTGGTGCCCATCAACAGAACAAGAGGTGATGGTCACAGACTCGAACATCAAAAGTTCTTTCTAAACACAAGGAAGAACTTCTTTATTTTAAGGGTGGTAGAGCCCTGGAGCAGGCTGCCCAGAGAGGTGGTGGAGTCTCAATCTCTGGAGATGTTCAAAACGTGCCTGGACTTCATCCTGTGCAACCTGCTGTAGGTTCACCTGGTGTGGCAGGGGGATTGGATTGGATGGTCTCCAGAGGTCCTTTCCAATCCCTTCCATTCTGCAGTTCTTAGAGTTACTTAAGTCAGAAGCTCTGCTTATAGGCACCACAAAGGGGTATGGATATCTCAGCTCCTTTTGGAGGCATCGCCTCCCTTTACAGTCCAAGCTGATGCTGCCTGGCTTGATGCCTAAGCATGGTGAAGATAAAGCGGGGCACAGGAGGTTACATTGTCCCTTGTCCCCTGCTAAGCACCTGTGAGCCCATGCAGCCCCAGCTCTCACTTTCTTCATCTGCAGGAGAGATGAAGGATGTTGGTTTTCACTCATCTTGGCCAAGAGCCACCTTGGGATCATGAAAGACCTTGAAGAGATCCTCTTCTTTGGGCTACCTGAATCCTCCCTCCTTGTACCTGGGATGTGACCCTTTCACAGTCTGTGCCACACACGAACTTGTCCCTTAAGCAACCCTCCTGTCTGCTTCCTAACTGACATGTCCAATCCCTTGCACCCTGCAGCTCATCTTCCAGGTCACACCTCTGAGCTGGCCACAGTGGGTGGTTGTAATGAAGATCTCCCTGCCTGTTATCCTGCTGGATGAAGGACTCAAGTACCTATCCCGCAACCATCTGGATGGTGAGCATGGGCTGCACCCTGAGCATGGTTTGCACCCTGAGCATGGGCTGCACCCTGAGCATGGGCTACACCCTGAGCGTGGTTTGCACCCTGAGCATGGGCTGCACCCTGAGCATGGACTGCTCTATGCTTGGTTGCATTTGTCCATGGCATTTTGCTTGGGGTTCATTGTGGCTTCGTGGACACCTCACTCAACTCCTCCTCTCATGTAGTGTTACTTGGTGTTCATCCACCTTTTACAGTGAGAAAGGGACTTTTTCTCCTATCCCTTCCTCCCCAGAAAGCATTCCAGTGGTTGGTACTTAGGTCTGCTTGAAGTTCTCCCTTAGGAACTGGAGCAGTAGACAAACCTGCCTCATGTTCTTCCAGCTGCTCTTGAACTTCTGGGAACTGGATCCCTTCTCTTACAAAACAAAACAAATCAAACACTGGTCCCTAAGCCTCCTTTTTTCTCCTCAGTCCTCCTCTCTTCCGCCCCTCCATATCCCTGCTGATCTTTTGTCTGCTGCAGATGAGACATGAACACCTTGTAACCTGGAGGGCACTCATGGCTTGGGTGGGTGAATGCTCTGCTGGGTTAAATACTGACTGATGGCACAGCTCAAAGAGTGGAGGCAATGGAGCTGGCTCCAGCTGGTGGTCAGGCACCAGTGGTGCTCCCCAGGGCTCTGCACTGGGACTGGTTCTGTTTAGCATCTTCATCAATGATCTGGACAAGGGATCAAGGCACCCTCAGCAAGTTTGCAGAGGGCAACAAGTTGGGTGGGAGATATGATCTGGTTGAAGGTAGGGAGGCTCTGCAGAGGGACCTGGATGGGTGGGATCGATGGGCCAAGGCCAACAGCATGAGGTTCTAGTGGGTCCTGCACTTGGGTCACAACAACCCCATGAATGCTGCAGGCTTGTGGCAGAGTGGCTGGACACTGCCTGGTGGAAAAGAACCTGGGGTGCTGGTCAACAGCAACTGAAGGTGAGTCAGGGTGTGCCTAGGTGAACAAGAAGGCCACCAGCATCCAGGCCTGGATCAGCAATGGTGTGGACAGCAGGAGCAGGGCAGGGATTGTCCCTCTGTACTCAGTACTGGTGAGGCCACAGCTCAAATCCTGAGTTCAGTTTTGTGCCCCTCACACCAAGAAGGACAGGGAGGGGCTGGAGCAGGTCCAGAGAAGGGCAACAAAGCTGGGGAAGGGTCTGGAGAACAGGGCTGGGGAGGAGCAGCTGAGGGAGCTGGGGGTGTTCAGTGTAGAGAAGAGGAGGCTGAGGGGAGACTTCATTGCTCTCTACAGCTCCCTGAGAGGAGGCTGGAGCCAGGTGGGGTCTTCTCCCAAGGCACAACTGGTAGGGTGAGAAGAAATGGCTTCAAGTTTCCCCAGGGGAGCTTTAGGTTGGATATTAGGAAAAATTTCATCTCCAAAGGGTCATCAGGCACTGGCACTGGCTGCCCAAGGAGGTGGTGGAGTCATGGCTAGATGAGGTGCTTAAGAGCTGTGTACAGGGAGATGTTAGATTATGGTTGGACTCGGTGACCTTAAGGTCTTTCCCAACCTAAATGATTCTGATTCTATGCTTCCTGCCTGCTCACCTTGCTGATGGTCCCTCCTGCATGGCTCCAGCTCATCCCTTTCCCTACATCCTTCAAATACCTGAGGGGATCCTTCAGGAAGGCTGGGGAGGGGCTTTTCATGAGGGTGTCTGGAGACAGGACCAGGGAGAATGGTTTGAAGCTGAGGCAGAGCAGGGTTAGACTGGAGCTGAGAAAGAAGTTCTTTGGTCAAGGGTGGTGAGACTCTGGCACAGGTTGCCCAGTGAGGCTGTGGATGCCTCCTGCCTGGAGGTGTTCAAGTCCAGGTTGGATGAGGCCTTGAGCAACCTGAGCTAGTTGAGAGGTGTCCCTGCCCATGGCAGGGAGTTTGGAGGAGGTAATCTCTGAGGTCCCTTCCAACCTGAGCCATTCTATAGTTCTGTGATTCCTCACCCAAGGACCAGCATCTTCCTCATGCCATCTGAGCTGCTGTGGCTCCAGCTGGGCCAGCTCTGTGCAGATGAGATCCCTTCAAGGATCAACTCAGGATCTCTTGATAACAAGCCCAGGGAACTGCTTTGCTTCTGACCGCTCACCACTGTTCTTCTTCTCTTTCTTCCCTGTGTTTCAGGAGAAGAGGACAAGAAATGAAGGGCCCTGGGGAGCTGCAGCTGCCGCCAGGCTGCGCCCTGGTGACATGCACTGGAGCCTTGCATGCTGCCCGTGCAGCGGCGCAGGACATGCATGTGTCCCACCAGCAGAGCCATGGGCACCTCGCCCACAAGGACAACCCTGATCTTGTTTTGTTTTGTAGCTTTCTTCTTCCTGTACATGAGCAGTGCAATCTGGAGAGCTGGCAGAGGCCTGGGACACAGCTCTGGGCGCCTGGCTCCTGGCCACGCCGTTCCCTGGGCATTTCTTCCTGCCAAATTTCAGCCCTCTGGGCAGTTTTCACCCTGCCTGGGTGAGCTCTGGCAAGGTGTCCTGCTGGGAGACCCCGGCAAAGAGCTGGGATTTGAGTGATAGCCTGAGTGCAGGCAGGAGCCTGCCTCCCATGGCAGGGTGGGATGGAGCTCCTGGGGCTGGGCAGGGCTTGGTGGTGGGTGAGGGCAGGGGAGGGAGGTGAAGGGGCCATGGGTTGGGGTTGCTGACCCTCAATGATGTCCCTGGGCATATCACTGTGGCTACTGCACTCTGCGTGGGTGGCCACAGTGTCTGTGGCAGCTGCAGACACCTGCCCAGGGTGAGCAGTGGTGGTGTGGCCAGTACGGAGATGTTTGTTGGGTCTGGGTGAGTGTGGTGGAAGGTGAAGCTCTCCCTATTTATCATACTGTCCTCTGTGGTCCCTGTGTCGTAGAAAGCCCCACACCTGCTCAGGCTCCTCCAACACCAAAGCATGACTTAGTCTTGTCTGTTCTCCTCTGTCTGCTGTCTTCTGGGATCTTCTGCACTATTTAAGCTGTAGCCCTCTTCCTTGTTGGGGCAACTGTTTAAAGCAGAGCATGGCAGTGACCATTCCTTGTGGCTCCTGCTCCCTCCTAGTCACACTTTCATCCCTCAGCTGATCTTTAACTAGCAAGGGTAGAGCTTAAGTAAGTCCTTAGGAGCATGTCCATGAGTTAGTGTCTTCTGCTTTGGAGGATACTGCTGTCTTGCACAGGGCATCCTTGTGAATCACCTTTGAGATGGGAATGGATGCATGCTGGTACCAGAGGTTGTTTTCTCCATCAGCAGTGTCTGCCACAGCCTCCCTTTGTGTATGGCACCAAATCTCTTGGGATTTTTCCACAGCAGAGGTTCCCCAGGCTGCAGTGAGTTTGTGGATCAGGGTTAGATTTTGGGATCCAGTTCATTGATCTTTCTCCATTGAGAAGCTGACAGCAGGTGATGTCTTCTCCAGCTCTCCAAATCCTCCCTTCTGTTTCCCTCACATTCCCCTGTGATCCATCCTGGTGACTGACTTAGCCAGACCCCAATGTCCTTCCTTTCTCTTAAATTCCAGCCACTAGAGCCAGGGGGTTGAGCACTTTGCTCCTTTTCTGTTGGGTGTTGTCTTCTACTTCTTTGCCTCTTTGAAGCTTCCAATGCTTTTGTTTCTCCTGGGCCAGAGCTGCTCTTCCTGTGTACCAGAGGTGGCAAATGCCATCCCTCCTTGCTTTTCTCCATCACCAGCACTGAAGATGAGCAGAGCCCCCACAGCAATGGGAGTGTACAGAGTTGTTATACTACTGAGCTGATGTGCCTGTAACAGACAAACCCTGCATGAGATGTTGTTGCTGTATTTAATATCTAATTATTCAAGGAATTTTCATATGGAGCTCTTTCCAAAAGACCTTTCTAGATACTCTGTGGTTAGAAGATTGTGCTGATTCTTATTTGGGGTTTTTAATATTGGGATCCTTGGTCTTGCAGATGTTTTATTTTTCAAAGGTGTTCATGGATTTCATTGATCCCATGGGGCACACAGCTCCTCTTTAAAGATTTCTGCCATGGATGAGACTCACCCTGGTGCAGAGGACCAGAGTATGACCCAGGTACTGCTTCAGCCTTCAATGAAAGGCTTCACTTAATGCTGTAGATGGGGGAGTTGCCCTTCCCCCAAAGGGAGGATTTCACCTTATTGTAATACAGAGCATCTCCAGCTCCGTCTCCAGCAGGGAAAGAACCAGTGGGGGTTTAACCCAGTACCACCAGCCTGGTGAGTTCAGAACCAGTGGGTGTTTAGCCCAGTACCACCAGCCTGGTGAGTTCAGAACCAGTGGCGGTTTAACCCAGTACCACCAGCCTGGTGAGGTCAGAACCAGTGGGTGTTTAGCCCAGTACCACCAGCCTGGTGAGGTCAGAACCAGTGGGTGTTTAGCCCAGTACCACCAGCCTGGTGAGGTCAGAACCAGTGGGGGTTTAACCCAGTACCACCAGCCTGGTGACTTCAGGGAAGGTTGCTTTTGTGTTTCCCTGAGGCTGAAAACCAGTTTGGAAGAGGCTGGACCATATCAGAGCATCCCAGCTCCATAGGCTCCAGGCTCATAGGCTCCAGCAGAGCTTTCAGCTGCAGAGGGACTTTCCATGACGGTGTCTAGAGACAGGGCAAGGGGGAATGGTTTGAAGCTGAGGGAGAGCAGGGTTAGACTGGCGCTGAGGAAGAAGTTCTTCAGTAGGAGGGTGATGAGTCTCTGGAATAGGTTGTCCAGGGAGGTTGTGGCTGTCTTCTCCCTGGAGGTGTTCAAGGCCAGGCTGGATGAGGCCTTGGGCAGCCAAATGTAGTTGAGAGATGTCCCTGCCCGTGGCAGAGGGTTGGAGTAGATGATCTCTGAGGTCCCTGCCAACCTGAGCTGTTCTGTGATGCTGTGGTGGCCTTGGTCCATCGTGCCTGTGTGGCCCTGTGTGCCCACCCACTCCATGTTGCACTTCCCCAGTCACACTGCTTTCCCTGGGCAGAGGATCTGGTGTAGATTCATTTTACCTAAACAGAGAATCACAGCATCACAGAATTACCCAGGCTGGAAGAGACCTTCAGGGTCATCAAGTCCAACCTATCATCCAACACCATCTAATCAACTAAACCCTGGCACTAAGTTCCTCATCCAGTCTTATTTTAAACACTTCCAGGGATGGTGACTCCACCACCTCCCTGGGCAGCACATCCCATGGCCAAGCTCGCTTTCTGTGAAGAATTTCTTGCTAACACCCAGCCCAAACCTTCCCTGGCACAGCTTGAGAATGTGTCCTCTCCTTCTGTTGCTGGGTGCCTGGGAGAAGAGACCAACCCCACCTGCCTACAGCCTCCCCTCAGGTAGTTGTAGACAGCAATGAGGTCTGCCCTGAGCCTCCTCTTCTCCAGGCTAAACACCCCCAGCTCCCTCAGCCTCTCCTCACAGGGCTGTGCTCCAGACCCCTCCCCAGCTCTGTTGCCCTTCTCTGCATCTCAATGTCCTTTTTAAACTGGACACAGCACTCAAGGTGTGGCCTGACCAGTGCTGAGCACAGGGCAGGATGACTTCCCTGCTCCTGCTGGCCACACTGTTCCTGATGCAGGCCAGGATGCCATTAGCTCTCCTGGCCACCTGGGCACACTGCTGGCTCCTGTTCAGCTGCTGTCCACCAGCACACCCAGGTCCCTCTCTGCCTGGCTGCTCTCAGCCACTCTGTCCCCAGCCTGTAGCTCTGCTTGGGGTTTTTGTGGCCAAAGCACAGAACCTGCCACTCAGACTTGTTCAATCTCATGCCCATGGACTCTGCCCATCTGTCCAGCCTGGCAAGATCCCTCTGCAGAGCCCTGTACCCTCTAACAGGTCAACACCTGCTCCCAGCTTGGTGTCATCTGCAATCTTACTGATGATGGACTCAATCCCCTCATCCGGATCGTCAATAAAGATATTGAACAGGATAGGGCCCAGCACTGATCCCTGGGGGACAATGAACAACATCTGCAGGACACTAAGGTGTTTGTTCACTCTGACCATGCCCTGAGTATCCAGGACCTCAGTGGATACCATGAGAAAACTTACTCTGACCATTTGACCAGTTCAAACATTTCAGTGCAGCAGGCAAACCTCTGCAGGCTGTTGTTACTTTCCCCTCATGCCTGGGGGAAGGGTCAGCACAGTGATCCATGGCACATGTGCCACCAGCAGCAGGCTGGCTGCTTTCCAGGCAGGAGCATGTCCTGGTGCAAGCCTGGAGATCCCAGCACCAAGACCATCACTTTGGGATTGGGTCAGGTGCCTCACAGAGCATCCAACCATGCAGTGCAAAGGAGGTGGGCACTGTGTGGCTGTTCTGGCCCAGCAACTTTTTAAAAAAGCAGCTCAGGGGGAAGCCTCTGAGATCCTTGGGTTCTGGACATCACAGGTGAGGAATTATTTCCTTTCCAGCTTTATGTTAGTGATGCTGCCTGGTGTGTTCAGAGGTTTGAAATGGAACTCAGCTCTTTCCAACAAGGCCTTCAGCATCACTGGGCTGCTGTGGTAGACCCTCTGCATGCATGGAAGCAGTGAGGAGAGGCACGGTGGAGGAGGTGCTGGGGTGGCAGCCGAGCTGGTCTGTGAGCACTTCATGTCCTTTCTCAGGGGCCAGGCACTGTGCCAAGGCTGGGGGCAAGGCTCCTGTGTCCCTGGAGCAAGCACCCGGAGGGCAGCTTTGGGCAGCGGCTGTGGAAAGCCTTTTGTGCTGTTTTGGGATGTCCTGGAATTGTGGCCAGTTGCTGGGTGAGGTCTTCTCCCAGCAGTGTGTGATCCTGGTGGCACATTGGGAGAGGAAAAAGATGTTCTCAGAGCAAAGAAAGCCTGCATCTGATGGTCTGTTTCTGTCAGGTGGCCACCATACAGCTCGGGGTCTGGATGAAGTTCTGGCTTTGTGTGTTTGAGACTTTGGCACCTTGGAAATGTCTTAAGATACTCCAAACCCCCCTGGGCATTGTGCTCCTGGGCAATCTGCTGTGGGTGCCCTGCTTGAGCAGGGGTTGGACTGAATGAGCTCCAGAGGTCCCTTCCCAGCTCACCATGCTGGGGTTCTGGGATTCTGCCATGTTTCTGATGCTCTGCTCAGCCAAGGGCAGGTGGTACCAGCAGGAGCAGGAGAAGTTAGGAGTAGGAGGGGCTGGGGGACATCATTCCCATAAGGACATCGAATCCAGGAGTCTCTGCTCATGCTGTGGAGGGCAGAAGGAGCCAGAGGAGCAACAGGAAAACTCAGCAGCAACTTCTGGCCCCGGTAGCTCAGGCCGATGGTGCTGGGTCAGCCAACAGCTGCTCTGCAGGGGCCTGTCTCATGCTGGCCTGGCTGGTGGGAGATGTTCCTGAGGTTCAGGGACCTTGGCACCATCCCACTCCTGAAACCCACAGGAGTCCCCAGGAGAAGTGCTAGAGTCGATCCTAGGACTTACCCTGACTTTTGGTGCATACCTGGCATGACCCTCACCTTCTAGCAGTGATGCTAGAGATTCAGTGTCCCTGGTCAGCCTCTTCTGAGATTTTTTGCCTCACTCTGCAGTGGCAGCCAGAGGAGAGGCAGCCTGTGGGCTGAGTTTTGGGGATGAAGGAGAAGGAATTCACCCTGTGCAGAGCTTGCATAGCACAGTTTGGCTTAGGGTTTGAGGAAGGGAACACAGAGGATCGATTCTGTTCCCTTCTTGGTGCCATTCAGCCTTGGGGATGAGTGGGCATTAAATGGACCTAAATGTGTGAGTGCCTGGAGCCAGGGAGACCACCAGCTGGTGTCTGAGCTGGGTTGATCTGGGTGCTAGGGACCATGAAGAAGGTGACCACAGAGCTGCCAGTGGGTGCCTTTGGTGGGTCCATGCTGGGACCAGGCTGATTCTTTACTGTGTGGTGCCTGGAGAGCCAAATCTGGAGGTGCAGGAGCTTGGGCTTCATACTGAGAAGTCAGGCCTGTGGGAGTGGGAGGGGGTCACAGAGGGGCAGAACTGCAAGAAAAGAGGTTTCCTATTTTATTACCTGAGAGATATTTTTTCACTGAATTACTGCTTCCTGCAGCATGTCCCCTGTCCAGCTGTACATAGCCAGGTGGGCCATGAGGACATGGGGAGGCTCCTCCTACTCACATCCATCCCATCCACTCTGGTCACACAATATTGGGCTGATTTGTTTTATACTTATGAAAGTACAGAAATAAAAGCAATTTTCCTGGATAACTGTGGGGACTTTGGTTGTTTATTCTTTTTTTCTTATCACAGAATGGGTTAGGCTGGAAGGGACCTTAAAGCTCCTCCAGTTCCAACCCCTCCTACCAGCCCAGGCTTCTCAGTGCTTCATCCAGCCTGGCCTTGAACACCTCCAGGCAGGAGGCAGCCACAGCCTCCCTGGGAAACCTGTGCCAGTGTCTCTCCACCCTCACTCTCAAAAATTTGTTCTTCACCTCCAGTCTCAATCTCCCCTCTCCCAGCTCAAAGCCATTGTCCCTCATCCTGGCACTCTCAGCCCTTGTCAGAAGTCCCTCCCCAGCTCTCCTGGAGCCCTTCAGGTACTGGAAGGCTGCTCTGAGTTCTTCCTGGAGCCTTCTCTTCTGCAGGCTGAACTGCCCCAGCTCTCCCAGCCTGTCCCCATGGCAGAGGTTCTCCAGCCTCTGATCATCTTTGTGGCCTCCTCTGGAGCCCCTACTGCAGCTCTATGTCCTTGCTGTGTTGAGGACTACAGAGCTGGACACAGCACTGCAGGTGAGGTCTCCCCAGAGCAGAGGAGTAGAGGAGCAGAGGGGCAGGATCCTCTCTCTCCATCTCTGGCCACACTGCTTTGGATGCAGCCTAGGCTGCCATTGGCCTTCTGTGCTGCCAGTGCCCATTGCTGGCATCGTTTCCAGCTGATTTGGGGGACAGTTGGGAGCCCATGAGCTGTACCAAGAGCCTGAAGGCATTCTTCAGCCCTAAAAGGAGCTGTGCTCAACCAGATCAGGATTTCTTGTGGGCTTTCAGAGCAGCCAAACTAGAAATGGAGCTGAGTTTGTCTCTGGCGTGGGACAGCAAAGGGGAAATGGAAGGAGTGGCACAATCCAACTGTTGGGAATTTCAAGTCCCAGCTAATTTGCTCTCAGGACAGCAGCATCCAAACAGCAGTGCTAATTTTTGACTGGATCCAGGAGAGTCCTCACTTTCTCTCCCCCAGCTGAGGGAGGAGGCTTAAATAGAAATCATAGAATCAGTCAGGGTTGGAAGGGACCACAAGGATCAACCAGTTCCAACCCCCCCTGCCATGGGCAGGGACACCTCACACCAGCTCAGGCTGCCCAGAGCCTCATCCATCCTGGCCTTAAACACCTCCAGGGATGGGGCCTCAACCACCTCCCTGGACAACCCATTCCAGGCTCTCACCACTCTCATGGGGAAGAACTTCTTCCTCATGTCCAGTCTGAATCTCAGCCCTGTAGTGATTTCCGTAAGAGGCAATGATTAAATAAATCCCAATTAAATCACTTGACCTCCTCTGAGGGTGGCACGGGGCCTCGGGGCTGTGTTCCCATCTCAGTATCTCAGGGAGCTTTGCATGTGGTCCTGTTTGGAGCTGAACATCCTGATGCAGCTGCAGGTGGTGTTTGGAAACAGATTTGGATCCATGGAACAGCTGCCCATGATGAGTCAGCTTTTGCTGGAACGTGGCTCCATGTGTCCCTTCCCCACAGCGTGAGCTGGAGAAAACTGCTGCACAGGGGCCCCCCAAAACCTGTCTGACAGTAGAGGGCTGTGGGGCACCAAGGCCAGCACTCATCTTTGGGCAGGGTCCTTGCTTGGCCTCTGCTTTCCAAATGTAGACCTGGCCTCCAGTGTTGGCACATGGGGGTCACCAGCACCATGGCCTGTGTGCTGCAACAGCTCCTGAGGCTGCAGCACTGAGCACACAGTGGTGACAGCAAGGTCCCTAAATGCCCTACCTGACACTGCAGCAGTCCCTGGGCCACTGGGGACCATCACCACTGGGACTGTGCACGTCTTAGAGTCACAGCCTGGTTTGGGTGGGGAGGGACCTTTAAAGCTCATCCAGTCCAACCTCTGCAGCCAGCAGGGACATCCCCAACCAGAGCAGTTGCTCACAGCTCCTGGAAGGGTTCCAGGGATGGGACATCTCCTATTTCTCTGAGCAACCTGGGCCAGGCTCTCCCCTCCCTCAAACATTTCTCCTTCTCTTCACTCTCAATCTTCCTCTTTGAGTTCTAACCATCCCCCCCTTGTCCTGTCACAACAGAACCTGAGAAAAACTCTGTCCCCAGCTTTCTGCTCTCCCCTTTCAGCACTGCAAGGCTACCAGAAGGTCTCCCTGGAGCCTCCTCCTCTCCAGGCTGCCCAAGCCCAACTCTCTCAGCCTGGCCTCACAGCAGAGGCAGGATGCAGGAAGCTGTTGCTCCCAAACAACCCTAAGGGTCCCTGCCCCCCTGGCAAGCGTTCAGCTGTCCACAGGCTGTAGATGCCACGTTCCCAGCTGGTGCGATGGACATGGGACTGCTGACCCTTGGGTACCCCTGTTGTGGTGCTGCCTAAACCATGACCAAGGCATTTCTATGGAGATGTTGTCACAGCAACCAGGATGGCAGTGCCACTGCTGGGGGTGAGCAGCACCAAAAGCATCTGTGTGTGCCAGGGTGTTGCAGTGCGGGGCGGGCAAGGATCAGAGCCAGCCCTGCTGGGAAGCAGCAGAGAGAGGTCAGGGAGAAGTTAAAATTGGAAAGCAAACTGAACATGCTGTTTTGGAGGGCCTTGCCTGCTCTCATCAGCCAATTTTTTTTCCATCACCCTCCCCATTCCTATGGCCAGTGTGAGGGGTGTGAGCTGGTGGGGACAAGGGGACTCCGTGGGGGCCACAGTTTCTGAGCAGAGCCACCAGCCGGCTGGGTCTTCTCTGGTGGCCTCAGCCACCACAGGTCTCCTTCCCCACCCACCACCATCTTTCACATCTCTTCAGTGCTGTTCTCCCTCCCCAGCCCCAGATCTGCCACGTGCTGCACATTTTTGAGCTGAAGTTCAGAGCTCTGTGCTGGCAGCTGCCAAGCCTGACACTGAGTTGTGCAATGAGCCTCATCCAGCAGTTTGATTCCTCCCCCGAGAGGTTTTTGGAAAAGCAATGTTTGAGGGCATGGGAAGACCCAAGAGCTTTTGTGATACCACAGCTTTGCTTTCCTGGGTGCTGGTGGGCTCAGGCCCCGTGCAGAGGCTTTCAGTCCACCCCCTTTGTGCCCCTGCAGTCCTCCAGCCTCCAGGTCCACATCCCAGCTCAGAGCAAGGACAAACTCACATTTCCAGGAGTCTCCCTTGACAGTCCCATTGTTTGCATCTTGCTCTTGTTAAGCCACAGCAGAGGCTGGGATTGTCTCATGGCTGGGACTGTCTCATGCTTTTGTAGCCAAGGACTGAGCCCTGTGCTAAGCCTGCACACCACTACTGGGGCTGCCCTTGGTGGACCACCAGCCCTTAGGGTGGAAGAGATGCTGGATGAGGCCTAGTCTGGTGCTGGGCAATGCTGACTGACCCAGGCAACCCCAGACACGAACCCAGAGGCTTTAGGGCTACTCTTTCTGTTGCTGCTTCAGAACTGTTGCTATTGCTGTTGCCTCCCATGGACAATGGAGCCAGATGGGTCAATTTTCCTCATCACTGTTTGGTTTTGTCCTCTGTGTCCTCCTCCCACCCCTCTTGGTCCCATATTTGCATGCTCCTCGCTGGAGTCAAGCCCAGATCACTGCTTTCATGCCCAGGGAAACCCAGCCTTGGGACCATTAAATCATAGAATGGTTGGAAAGGACCTCTGGAGATCGAGCCCAACCCCCTGCCAGAGCAGGGGTACCCAGGGCAGGGCACACACAAACGTGTCCAGACTGCTCTTGGAAGTTTCCATGGAAGGAGACTCCACAACCTCTCTGGGCAGCCTGCTCCAGGCCTCCAGCACCCTCACAGCAAACAACTTTCTCCTGCTCAGCTGGAACCTCCTGGGTTCCAGTCTGTGCCCACTGCCCCTTGTCCTGTCCCTGGGCACCACTGACAAGAGCTTGGCCCCAGCCTCTTGCCCCCCACCCTTCAGATAGTTGCAAGCATTAAGATCTCTTCTCAGTCTTCTCTTCTCCTTGGTGCCCAGGACCTGCTGCACCAACCCAAGCTCTTGCTGGGCCTCCAAAAGCACATCCAGACTTTGCCCTTTGTCACTGCAGACAGGGGCCCTGTCCAGGGCCTCTTTCCTGCTCTGCATGACAGCAGTTGAGAGATGCAAAAGTTGCTTGGAGGAAATGACAGTGAGGGTATGGCCAGCACTGGGCTCTGTCTGTGCAGGGACCCAAGATAAAAGCACCCCAAGGGCAGCTGCTGTGCCAGAGCCTCTGCAGCAGGTCATGGACATCTCTGCAGGCTGCACCTTGCACAACTGCTCTGAGCAGGAATTCCTTTCTTGTTTTGATTTGCCATCAGGCATTGCAGCCATGAATTGATTATCACAGCAGGGACTGTGATAGGCTACCAACCATCCAGGCCTGGATCAGCAATGGTGTGGGCAGCAGGAGCAGGGCAGGGACTGTCCCTCTCTGGGTGAGGGCCACAGCTCAAATCCTGAGTTCAGTTTTGAGCCTCTCACCTCAAGAAGGACACTGAGGGGCTTGAGCAGGTCCAGAGAAGGGCAATAAAGCTGGGGAAGGGTCTGGAGAACAGGGCTGGGGAGGAGCAGCTGAGGGAGCTGGGGGTGTTCAGCCTAGAGAAGAGGAGTCTGAGGGGAGACTTCTTTGCTCTCTACAGCTCCCTGAGAGGAGGCTGGAGCCAGGTGGGGGTTGGGCTCTTCCCCCAAGGAACAAGCAACAGGAAAAACAATGGCCTCAAGTTTCCCCCAGGGGAGCTTCAGGTTGGACATGAGGAACAATTTCTTCCCCAAAATAGTTGTCAAGCCATGACCCAGGCTGCCCAGGGCAGTGATGGAGTCCCCATCCCTGGAGGGGTTTCAAGGGGTTATGTAGATGCGGTGCTGAGTGCCATGGTTTAGTGGTGCTCTGGCAGTGCTGGGGTAAAGGTTGGACTTGATCATAAAGATTTCTTCCAACAGAGACAATTCCATGGTTCCACAATTCTGCTCAAGCAGAAGGCAAGCTCTGCCCCAGCAGCCCAGCACCTGAGCCACAGCAGAAAAAACTGTTCCCAGCAATGGTGATCAGGCACTGGAACGAGCTGCCCAGGGAGGGGGCTGGGGGGGGGGGGGGAGGGGGATGCAGCTGGGCAGGAGGACAGCTGGCACCACTCACACCTCCCCACACCACTGTGGTGGGGCCAGGTGGATTGGCAATGCCAGCCCCAAGCTGCTAAATTGCTTGCTCTAAAGTGATCTGAAGAGCAGCAAATCCCACAATGATGTGGACATGGGAGAGGGGAGAGCCAAGAGGGTTTCAGGCAGGGCTTTCTCCACACCTTTGGGGGCCATGGCCAAAATGTCCATGCTGGGTGCTGAGAGCAGCCCAGGAGAGGCCCCAGGCTCTGCTGGTGCTCCCATACTGGAATTCCCTACTGCCAGCACCACCTCAGCTGCAGCCCCAGGGTCCAGCCCCACTGCCCAACTGCAAGGTGGCTCCAAGAGGTGCTGCATGGGAGATGCAAATTATCTGCCCATGGAAACTATGTTAGCCCCAGCCATGCTCTAACCATTTTATTGACTCCCAGTTCCCGAGGAGGTTAGAAGTGACTCTTTCACAGTCATTTTGCTGTTAAATTTAGCTGTCCTATTTTCACTATCCCCATGGCCTTGGCAGGGGGGAGCAGCCTTCCCTAAAAGGCCTGGTTTCATACAGTAAGTTCTTTGCTTCTCTCCTGACAGATATCTCAGCTTATAAGGTTTGTCTGCTCCACTCAATAGCTCTATCAGCCTTCAATCTGAGATGAGTGCCATCAGCAGCTCATGTTTGCTCCAGCTCCCCACGCTGCCCAGGGCCGCGGCGGTGTGGTGGACTCACAGCCCTTGTGACATGGATCCTCTGATGCTGGCTCCCAAGCTGCCATGAAATGTCCCCAACAGACTGGGACAAAAGGTTCAGGTGCTCTGCCTCCTGCTCTCCCTCTTGCCCAGCAAAGGGAATCCATTGGTTCCACTCATTCCTGGTTGTCAGGTCTGCAAAATACTGAGTGGGTAGTTCAAGGAGATGCCAGGCGATGGGTAGCTGAATGTGGGAGGTGATGATGGTGAAAGAAATGTTCTGGAAAGGGAGGATTTATCCCAGCAGGTTCAACTTTTCCATATTTCCAAAAGCATTTCCCCCCAGCAGAGAGGGACCTTGTCCCAGCCTTGGTGGCCATGGGCAGCCAGCAGATCATAGACCCACAGCCTGGTGACGGGTTGGGAAGGGCCTTCAGGGGCCCTCTGCTCCCCCCTACAGCTCATCTTGTCCAAGCCCTGCTGTGATCTGGGGTACATGGGATGGAGCCTGTCCTTGAGGGGAGTGCTGAAGCTGCCAGACTCTGGGCTTTTGTGGGTAACAGAGGGTGTTCCCCCTGCAAAACGAGGCTATCTCCCCCAGAGCCAACCCTCCTCAGCCCCAGCGCTCCCAACAAAGAGCTCATCCCCGTGGGGCTGTGTCCTCCAGGCTGCCTGGTGGGCTTAGCATGGGGTCAGGGTCATCCATCCCTCTAGGAGGCTCAAGCCCCTGCACTTTCTCCACCAACGAACCCCAGGGCCCCAGATTTCAGCCTGGCACCCACAAACCCAGCCCCTTTCTGGGTGACATTCACTCCAAGCGGTGCCTTCACCACCCCCGAGCATCCCTCGCTGGGATCCAGGCTCTCCTGGCCCCCTCCTGGCCCTGCCTTTCAGGAAATGCTGGAAATGCTGAAAATGCCTCAAAATGCACCCAGCCCAGCACAGCGAAGTGCTGGGAATCAGCCAAGCCCCAGCTGGGCAGCCTGGCCACAGGACAGGCCAAGCTGGGCACTCGGCTTCCCTGTGGGTCAGCTCTGAATTGCTGGGCTGGGGTTTTTGTGCTCTCTCCACTTTCCCAACTCCTTTTCCTCGAGGGACCAAGCAGGACATGAGTTAGGGACATGAACAGGAAGCTCACAGCTTGAGGTGGATGCTGGAGCAGGGCAGATGATGCTCCAACCCCAGTCCCTAAAATCCTCTCCTGGGACCTGCACTATCTCCATTCCCAGCATTGATGCCTCATGGTCCCTGCCCACAGCCCCTCCATCCCCAGAGCTGGTCCCTACCCAGAGTGGGTGCATCCCCCGTGGGTGGGTGGCTCCATGCTGGTGGCACGTGGGCTGGGCAGCAGGGTGGCCCTGCACCCTCCCGCATCCCGTCCCACCCCCACACCATGTAGGGCACCAGCTGCTCCCAGCCCAGAGCTTATAGGAACAGGAAGCCACATCCCAGCACAGAAGAGGAAACCCCAAAGCCCTGCTGTGGCAGTGCCCATAGTGGGGCTTGCTGCTCTCGTCCCTTCTGCTGCTGCTTGCGGAGGAGCTGCTGCAGCGCAGCAGCCACGACCCACGGCGCTGAGCACCCTGCTGCAGGAGGCTGCGCTCAGCCATGGGGCAGAAGTGCATGGACAAGGTGTCCTCCTTCCTCTTCGAGTATGATACCCCCAGGATGGTGCTGGTGAGGAACAAGAAGGTGGGACTGACCTTCCGGCTGATCCAGCTCGTGGTGCTGGCGTACATCATCGGGTAAGGCTCCGGGCGCCCACGCTCCCCACAGCCTGGCACTGCCTTCAGAGGCTCCTGTGCCCCCCGCAGCCAGAGCCAGGGTGGTTACTGCTGATGGCATCACCCCCTGGCTGTGGCCACTCCTGTGCTGCCCAGTGTCCCATACCAGCTTCCAGACAGCCGTCCAGTCCCCACATCCTCCCCAGCAGCTGCCGAGTGTGTGCTGGAAGCTCATCCCTGCCCAGCCCTGCTCCTCGCTGCTGATCTACATCCAGCCCCGCAGGGGCTGCTGGTTGCAGGCCTGGGAATCTGTTGTTATTTTTATTTTCATTTATATTACCCAGGAGTCAGCCGGGGCCAGCGCGGTGATTTGTGAGCCCCGGGTGGCCGGGGGACAGGGCCATAAATCCTCACTGTCCAGCCTTCCAGCGGCTGGGGCCAGGCTGCAGCCTTGCTCCAAGTCCTGGTTTGCTTCACTGGTGGGAGGCAGCCCCAGGAGTAGCTGTGGTGCAGCAGCCACTGCTTAAAAAAGGCAGAAGCAGAGCAGGCAGGCTCCGAGCCATGCGGGGATGTTGTCCTCGGGTGCCCCTGGCTGCTGCGGTCCCCAGCCCCTGGTGTGGGATGATGCTTCATGGCAGAGCCTCCATGGCTGCTGTGGGCTCAGTCCTCAAGAGACACCATCCCCTTCCATTGAAGAGGGCCCCACGGCAGGAGATTTGCAGGAGAAGGGGCGTCAGGAGCTGGAAACAATGTGTGGGTTTGGGGTGCAGGAGCAAAGCAACTCTGAGGGCTCAGCACAAGCGAGAAGCTGTGGGGAACAGTGGTGTCCATCCCTGCTTTTAGCACAGATCCCCTGGACAAGGGGAAAAGCTTCCCAGGGGCTCATGGTGGGACCCTCACATCACTCCCACCCTGGTCACCAGAGCTTTGGCTCTCAACAGGAATCCTCATCCCAAGCTGTTGCTGAGCCAAGGTCTGAAAGATGCTCCACTGCGAAGGGTCTTGCACTGGTGCAGACTGGTGTCACTGGGGGCAGTGCTGGCTGTTCTAAGGGCAGAGCCATCAAGCCCCAGCACTCTAGCAAACCGAGTTTGTGGATGAGGAACAAGAGAACAGGGACTTCCTGAGGCAACGTGGCTTAAGCAACCCAGCCACAAGGGACAGGCAGGAGGGGGCAGAGGGGACCAGCTGGTGGTGACAGCCAGGGGCAGAAGAGAGGAGAGCAGCATGAAATTGCTGTAATTCCTGAGGTTCTGCTGCTTTGCTGGGGTAGGGTTCCACTAGTAAGGGGCTGCCAGGGAGTGTGGCTGCCCACAGCTCCACCAGCCACAGGCATCCCCTGTCCTGCAGCACTGCCTCGGGTGAGCCTCAATGCTGGAGGTTTGCACTCTGAAAGCAGCTCTGGCAGGAAGAGATTTATTGATTTGTTTATTGATTCACTGTCCCAGAGCCCAGTGATGGCTGGAAGGGACCTCTGGGGATCATCCCATCCAGCCCCCTGCTCAAGCAGGGCACCCTCAAGCAGCCTGTCCAGGGTCACGGGGCGGGGTTGGAAGCTCTCCGGACAAGGAGGTAATCAATTGTCAGTTGTGTCCAGAGAAGAGCAACAGAGCTGGGGAAGGGTCTGGAGAACAGGGCTGGGGAGGAGCAGCTGAGGGAGCTGAGGGTGTTCAACCTGGAGAAGAGGAGGCTGAGGGAGACCTCATTGCTCTCTACAGCTCCTGAGAGGAGGCTGGAGCCAGGTGGGGGTTGGGCTCTGCTCCCTAGTAATAAGTGACAGGATGAGGGGAAATGGCCTCAAGTTGCTCCAAGGGAGATGAAGGTTGGAATGAGGAACAATTTACTTCCCAGAAGGTTTGTGCAGCCCTGGGCCAGGCTGCTCAGGGAGGTGGTGGAGTCCCCATCCCTGGAAGAGGTTTCAAAGCCTTGGAGCTGTGGTGCTGTGGCAGTGCTGGGTTCAGGGCTGGACTCAACGATCAGAGAGGTCTCTTCCAACCCAAAGGATTCTGTAGCTCTTTTCAGCTCTGAGATGTTCAGTGGCTGCAGCTTTGGTCCCCCTTGGCAGCAGGTGTGGGATGCCTGCTGCTGCCTGGCTGTGCTGGAGGCAGTGTGGCAATGCCCCCAGTGCCAAGGAGGGGCCTGGGTCTGACCCCATTGAGAGCTCTGCAGCTCCCCTGGGAGCAGCTCTGCCTTCTGCTCATCCACTCTGCTGAGCATCACTGCTGGCCAGGTGATGCCAGGCTCACCCCACCTTTGGCTTTGGTCAGCTCAGCATCACCTTTGGCTTTGCTTTCTGAAAGCCTCTGGTGTGAGGAGGCTTTGGGCTGAGCCAGGATGGGGCCAAGGGAAGAGGGCCTGGGGACTGCCACATGGGGAGTAGCAGCAGGGCACACGTGGGCAGGCCCTGAGGAAATGAATCCTCCTTGGCCTGACCACAGCTCCACAGCAGCGTGGGGCCACATCCTGACCTGTCACAACAGGGTGCCCAGCACCACCTGCCCATGGCACCTCTGCCAGGGAGCCAGGAGGTGAGAGAGGCTGAGCTGCAGAGACATTCAGGGGAACAGCACAGAGCTGCCAGGTGCCTGCAGCCTAGAGAGCATAGGGGAAGGTACCCACTGAAACCAGCACACCCCAGTGTGGTCCTGTGAGTGACCAGCACACCCCAGTGTGGTCCTGTGAGAGACCAGCACACCCCAGTGTGGTCCTGTGAGTGACCAGCACACCCCAGTGTGGTCCTGTGAGTGACCAGCACACCCCAGTGTGGTCCTGTGAATGACCAGCACACCCCAGTGTGGTCCTGTGAGAGACCAGCACAACCCAGTATGGTCCTGTGAATGACCAGCACACCCCAGTGTGGTCCTGTGAGTGACCAGCACACCCCAGTGTGGTCCTGTGAGAGACCAGCACACCCCAGTGTGGTCCTGTGAGCGACCAGCACACCCCAGTGTGGTCCTGTGAGTGACCAGCACACCCCAGTGTGGTCCTGTGAATGACCAGCACACCCCAGTACGGTCCTGTGAGTGACCAGCACACCCCAGTACGGTCCTGTGAATGACCAGCACACCCCAGTACGGTCCTGTGAATGACCAGCACACCCCAGTGTGGTCCTGTGAATGACCAGCACACCCCAGTGTGGTCCTGTGAGAGACCAGCACAACCCAGTATGGTCCTGTGAATGACCAGCACACCCCAGTGTGGTCCTGTGAGTGACCAGCACACCCCAGTGTGGTCCTGTGAGAGACCAGCACACCCCAGTGTGGTCCTGTGAGCGACCAGCACACCCCAGTGTGGTCCTGTGAGTGACCAGCACACCCCAGTGTGGTCCTGTGAATGACCAGCACACCCCAGTACGGTCCTGTGAGTGACCAGCACACCCCAGTACGGTCCTGTGAATGACCAGCACACCCCAGTACGGTCCTGTGAGTGACCAGCACACCCCAGTACGGTCCTGTGAATGACCAGCACACCCCAGTACGGTCCTGTGAATGACCAGCACACCCCAGTATGGTCCTGTGAGTGACCAGCACACCCCAGTATGGTCCTGTGAGTGACCAGCACACCCCAGTACGGTCCTGTGAGTGACCAGCACACCCCAGTATAGTCCTGTGAATGACCAGCACACCCCAGTATGGCCTCTGCCTTGCTGAGCTCCCAGCTGAGGTGGAAGCAGTGCTGAATTTCTTCTCCCATCCCCAAGCACCAGAGTGGACCCTGAGGTCCCCTCACCCCCTGTTCACAGAATCACAGCCTGGGTTGGGTTGGAAGGGACCTTGAGGCTCACCTGGTTCCACCCCTGGCATGGGCAGGGCCAGCTCCATCTGCCCAGGTAGCTCAGGGATGCTGATGGCACCATCCCCAGGAGGTCCCCATAAGAGCCAGCACCTGTGGGGCAGCTCTGCAGGCAGCTCCTGGGGCTGCCATTGTCCCCTGTGCCCATGAGGCTGTGCATGGCAGGGGCAGAGCAGGCTGTGTGCAGGCCAGCAGGAACAGTGCCAGGCAGCGGGGCCAGGATCCAGCCCTGTCCTTTTTTAGTGGCGCAGGCTGCAGGGCCCTGGCTGTGCCTGCCCTGCCCCAGCCCCAGCACAGCCGCCGGAGCCTTGTTTATGCCACAGCTCAGCTGTGTCAGCAGCCAGCCCCCAGCGCTGCCTGAGGGCTGGGAACTGCAGGGACAGCCCCACCACAGACACAGCAGGTCCCAGCACTGCTCCTGATGCCTCTTGCACCCAGGGCATGGCTCTGTGTTTGCCTTTGCTGCAGGGGAATGCTGGCCCTGGGCAGCAGCCTGGCCTGGATCAGCAATGGTGTGGGCAGCAGAGCCAGGGCAGGGACTGTTCCCTGTACCCAGCACTGGGGAGGCCACACCTTGAGTGCTGGGGTCAGTTTTGGGCCCTCACCCCAAGAAGGACATTGAGGAGCTGGAATAGGTCTAGAGAAGGGCAACAAAGCTGGGGAAGGGTCTGGAGAACAGGGCTGGGGAGGAGCAGCTGAGGGACCTGGGGGTGTTCAGCCTGGAGAAGAAGAGCCTGAGGAGAGACCTCATTGCTTTCTGCAGCTACCTGAGAGGAGGTTGGAGCCAGGTTGGGGTTGGGCTCTTCTCCCAAGGAACAAGGGATGGAATGAGAGTAAATGGCCTCAAGTTTCCCCAGGGGAGGTTTAGGTTGGACATTAGAAGAAATTTCTTCACTGAAAGGATTCTCAAAACCTGGCACAGGCTGCCCAGGGAGGTAGTTGGATCCCCATCCCTGGAGGGGTTTTGAAGAAGCAGAAATGTGGTGCTGAGGGCCATCGGTTAGCACCAGAGCAGAGTCAGAGAATGGTTGGCCTGGATGATCTGAAAGGGCTTTTCCAACCAAAATGATTCCATGACAATTTGGCCAATAACCCCCAGGTAAGACTTGGCAAAGCAGTGCCAGTCGCCAGCGATGCGCTGGGAACTGGGGCTGCTGCAGCTGAGCAGTGGTGGCCGTGCTCAGCCCAGCTCCTGTCCCTTCCAGGTGGGTGTTCCTCTACGAGAAGGGCTACCAGTCCCAGGACAGCATCGTCAGCTCCGTCTCGGTGAAGCTGAAGGGGCTGACGCTGACCAATGAGAGCGTCGTGGGGCCTCACATCTGGGATGTGGTGGACTATGTCTTCCCACCTCAGGTGAGGAGCGTGGATGGAGGAGCCTGAGGAGACACCTCATTGCTCTCTACAGCTCCCTGAAGGGAGCTTGCAGTGAGGAGGGGGCAGCCTCTTCTCCCTGGTAGCAAGTGACAGGAGCAGAGGCAATGGTTCCAAGCTGCACCAGGGGAGGCTCAGGATGGATCTCAGGAAATATTTCTGCACTGGAAGGATTCTCAGACATTGGAACAGGCTGCCCAGGGCAGTGCTGGAGTCACCACCCCTGGGGGTGTTCCAGCAGTGTGTGGCTCTGGTGCTTAGGGCCATATTTTGATGCTGAGCCTGCAGTGCTGGGTCAAAGGTTGGGCTTGGAGGGCTCTTCCCACAGGATGTTTTCCATGACTCTGTGGCCCTGTTTCAGGGGCTGCTTTTGTCCCAGCAGCTGCTTTTTCCCAGCTGCTGGGCTGCAGAGGGGTTCCTCCATGTAGGCTCTCCACGGAGCTCCCCATGGTGTCCCTGTGGTGGAGGACAGATTGCTCCTGCCAGAAATCTCTACCCACATTTCCCCCCGGGGGAGCATTTGGTGCCTGGGACCTGCCATGGTGGATGGAGCATGTTTGAGGCTGCCTCCAAAAGGACCAAGGCTCCTCCAGTGCCTCCAGACAAGCACCTCAGGCAGCGAGGAGGGTCCTCCACTGTCCCTGGGATGGTGGCTCTGCCACTCCCCAGGGCCACCACCAGCTTCCTGAGCTGCAGCAGAGGAGACTGGAGGACTCAAAGCTAGGGAGAAAGTTGCCATCTGCCTGGACATGTCCTGGTGGTTTGTGTGCCCTACCCCTGGCCCCAGGAGAGGCTCCTTGCAGGGGCTCCATCAGGAGCACTGTGCTGGCTGTGAGCTAACTGGCCATGTTTCCACAGGGGGACAACTCATTTGTGGTGATGACCAACTTCATTGTCACCCCTGGACAGAAGCAAGGAACCTGCCCAGAGGTAAAGGTGCTGGCTTCCTGCAGTGGGCTCAGTTTGGGGTTGTTGTGATGGTGGCACTGGGGAAGGGGCTCTGCTGACATCAAGAGATTGGTAAAAGCCTGAGCCTGGCACCAGACTCTGCTGACATCAAGAGTTTGGTAAAAGTCTGAGCCTGGCACCAGACTGTCCAAGTTCAGGACCTGTGAGAGGTACAGGAATGTTTTTATTCTGCTGCAAGGTGCCCAGCATCTGCTGAAGCCTTTGACAGACTGGGAGAGCTGGGGCTGTTCAGCCTGCAGAAGAGAAGGCTCCAGGAACACCTTAGAGCTGCATTTCAACATCTGCAGGGGACCTACAGGAGGGCTGGAGATGGACTGTTCAGAAGGGGCTAAGGGGATAGGACAAGAGGCAATGGTTTGAAAGTGGAGCAGGGCAGAGTTAGGTTGGAGATCAGGAGGAAGCTCTGCACAGTGAGGCTGGGGAGACACTGGAACAGGCTGCCCAGGGAGGCCCCATCCCTGGAGATGTTCAAGGTCAAACTTTATGGAGCCCTGAGCAACCTGCTCCAGTTGGAGGTGTTCCTGCTGACTGCAGGGGGTTGGACAAGATGACCTTTGAGAGTCCCTTCCAACCCAATGCATTCTGTGACTCAGTGATGGAGCAGAGCAGACTCAAAGCTCAATGAGATGCCCCTGCCTGGAGTCTAAAAATGAAATCCCCCTTTTCCCTGCTTCTGGATATCCATGTCTGGGAAGTGGGGAACGGATGAGTCTCTGGCGGCTGAGAGGTGTTTTCCCCGGGGAAAACGCTGCTTGTGGAGGCAGGAAGGACAGAGGGGCAGGCGGCAGAGGGTGAGATGCTGAGCTGGCCGCTGCTGTCTCACACAGCTGCCGGACGCGGGGCCCTGCGCGCAGGACAGCGACTGCAGCCGCGGGAGGTACAGCCGCCAGGGACAAGGTAGGGCACGGCGCCAGCGCTCCGCCAGGCTGCTGCTGACGTGCGGGGCACAGCCTGCTCTGGGCACAGCCTGCTCTGGGCACAGCCTGCTCTGGGGCAGCTGCGTGGCTGGGGGTCCGGCACAATGGCCCGCTTTGCACCACCAGCTGACAGCGTTTGGGAAAAGCTTCTGACGTGCTGGGTGAGGGTCCCAGCTGGGCTGCTCCTGCTTGTCTCTCCTGAAGGATATCTGAGCTGCTAAAAGCTCTGGCAACAAAAGATTAAACTATTTTTAGTTGATGGCCCCACACTGGGAGCAGAGGCTGACAGCCCTCAGGCTGTGCTGCCATTCAGCCAGACCTGCACAGGCTGCAGAGTTGGGCAGAGGGAACCTCATGGAGTTCACCAAGGGCAAGTGCAGGGTCCTGGCCCTGGGGAGGAACAACCTCCTGCAGCAGGACAGGGGAGGGGGAACCTGCTGGGAAGCAGCTCCAAGGAGAAGGAGCTGGGAGTGCTGGGGTAGAACAAGTTCCCCATGAGGCAGCAATGTGCCCTGGTGGCCAAGAAGGCCAATGGGGTCCTGGGATGCATGGAGAAGAGTGTGGCCAGCAGGGCAAGGGAGGTTCTCCTCGCCCTCTGCTTTGCCCTAGCCAGGCCACAGCTGGAGCACTGGGTCCAGGTCTGGGCTCCCCAGTTCAGGAGAGACAGAGAAGTGCTGGAGAGAGTCCAGGGGAGGCTGCAAAGCTGCTGAGGGGCCTGGAGCAGCTCTGTGAGGAGCAAAGGCTGAGAGCCCTGGGGCTGAGAGCCTGCAGAAGAGCAGCCCCAGAGGGGAGCTGAGCAATGCTCAGCAAGAGCTAAAGGAGCTGTGAGGGCAAGAGACTGGAGCCAGACTCTTGTCAGTGGTGCCCAGGGACAGGACAAGGGCCAATGGGCACAAACTGGAACCCAGGAGGTTCCATCTGAAGAGGAGGAGAAACTTTTTATAAAGAGGCACCAGAGCCTTGAGTATTTTGTGTCTTGGATGTCTGTGGCAGGGCTGAATCTGGAAGCAGATCCCATCCATGCCAAGCTGGGATTTCCCAGTATCCTGTGTGTGGTAGTTTTTGGCTGTACCTTGAAAATTTTCCACAGATCTTGATCAGAAAGTGGTAGAATGTAAATAAATTACCATTGGCTGTAAAAAGGCAAATAATGATAAATTCTAAATAATCCCATTGGACAGGTATCTTCCATAGAGTTTGTGTTGTACACTAACTTTCTGTCTTTTCAACTCCTTCACTCTGGCAGATACTAACTTGTGCTGCTGGCTTTGCTCACCTTGGCTGCATTGCTTTGTTGTGGCTATTAACAAACAACCACTCTCTGCTCTTTCTCTTGTCCTTTGTACAGGGGGAGGGAAGGGAGCAGGGGAAGCTATTAGCAGCCCCTGGTTTGCCCAGGGGGGTTATTTTGTTGTTTATAAACGTGTAAATATTGTATATTTTGTACATATTCATTGCACTTCACATTTAGGTTGTAGATTTGCTTGTGAACACAGCTTCAGTTGCTTCCAGCTGAGCTGGTCTGGCAATTTTATGTTGGGGGGGATTTTCAACCCACCACACCAGGGATGTGATGTGCTGCCTTTCCCCACAGGGCTCATGACAGGCAAGTGTGTGCACTTCAACAGCTCTGTGAAGACCTGTGAGATCTTTGGCTGGTGCCCTGTTGAAGTTGATGACCACATTCCCAGGTAAGCAATGCTGTTGCTGCTCCCTTTGCCATTCTAGCCCCATCCCAGCTGCACCAGCAGTGTCAGGGTAGGGTAGAACAAGCTGGGGCCTGTGGATTGGTGCCAGAACTATGTGGCTCCACGCAGACCCTGTCTGTGCTTGCTCAGGGGGAGGTTGTGCTTCTCCTGGTGTGGTTTGCTCCCTGCTGGCAACTCAACCCCAGCATCTCTGCTGGGTGCTCTGTGCATGGACCAAGCCTGTCTCTCCTGCTTGGCTTCAGAGTAAAGTTGTGCTCTGACCATGAGGTGTTCTCCACCTGCAGCCTCCACAGGCCACTCTGGAGAACCTCTGGGTAGATGCAAAGTCTTTTTCTTCCTTGCTTCCTCTCTGAGCAGGATGTGCCCAGGGATATCCTTGGGTCCCCCAGGGAGCCATGGGAAGTGTGCAGGTCCTTCAGAAATCTTCCAACAACCTCACTGTGCTTTTGTGGGGTTTCTTCACTGAACCCCCAGAACCTAACTCCCTCTCTGTCCCCTAACAGTCACTTCCATCCTTCCCTGGGGCTTTTCTGATCTTTGTTGTGCTCTTTGACTTAGAAAAGGATGGGATGAGATCAGTGTTTCTAGGGCCTGACATCTCGATTTGGATAATCTCCACCACATGGAGCTGAGTGATGCACACATCTCAACGCTTGTGTTTTCCAGCCCTGCCTTGTTGTCAGAAGCAGAGAAGTTCACCTTGTTCATCAAGAACAGCATCACCTTCCCCAGGTTCAAGGTGTCCAGGTGAGGGGAGGTTTGGGGTGGTGGCTTCTGGCTGGTTCCCCCAGGGGAAGCCGTGGCTGTAGCTGGGTGCTTGCTGCCTTCCCTCAGCAGCAGGCCCAGGACTACTCTGCTGACCCGAGCCCTGCATTAGCTGATCTCTCCCACCTCAGCTGCAGGAAAGGAGGCTTCTGGAGTTCATGTCCCCTGCATCCCCCTGCTGTGATGCTTGTGGCAATAGTTCCTCTGATTCTTCATTTTTCTTCTCCCTTTCCCTCCCTGAAGACCACAGTCAAATACTACATGAGACAGTGGTGGGTGAGCAGTCAGACCAAGCCTGGTGCCCCAGAACCAGCAGAGGTCACTCTTCACATCCCCACTTGTCTCTGCAGAGGGTTATTAGGGTTGGTTCCTTCCAGGCAGCACTGGAACTGGTGCCGCTGGCTGCAGGCCCCATGTCAGAGGGTTGGTGATGGCAGTGATTCTGTATCTGAGTTGGAAACAACCAGCAGAAGCTGTTTGTGCTGAAGAGAGTGGATTCTCCTCCCTAAGCTGATGGTGTCCCTGTGCTGCAGCCAAGGTTAAATGTCCTGGCAGACAGCATGCTTGGCAAAGCCTTGAGCTGACCTCACGCTCCAGCCCAAGAGGTGGCTGGAAGAGGAGAGCCCCCACCAGCAGAAAGGAGAGGGGACACAGTCAAGGAGAGCAGGTCCTGGGAGGTAAAGGGCTGGTTGCTGCTGGAGGAGCCGAGCCAGAGCCATCTGGGGTCATAGGGAAGCTTTCTGCCTTTGAGCACTGCTACTAATTAATTGCTGAGCATAACTGATGGGACAGGGGTGAGCAAGGCATGAGTCTTACACAACCATTTGGTCCAGGGAGGCTTTACAGAAAGACTATTTTTAGGAGAAAGGGCAGAGCCGGGTGGAAGACAAGATGTTGACCTTTCCTTTTCACCCTCTCTGGAGGAGACAGCAAAATCCAGCTAAATGTAAAAGCTGTGGGATGCAGCATCCAGGAGCTGTTCCAGATGGAACTGTTGGTGCAGACAGTATTGCCTGGCACAGCCCATGGACGAGCTGGTGTGTTCCCAGAAGCAGCTGGGAGTGATAGTGGAGGCCATGGGAGGGTTTGCAAAGCTGAGGAATGAGAAGAGGGTTGCTGTGGACAAGCAGATTTGTGCTGGGTTTGGGCAGCAGGCAAAGCAGCAAATCCAAAGCAGAGATGGAGATCTGCACAAAAGAAAAAAACAGAGAGACTTCCTCCAGAGGAAAGAAGTTCATAGAATCCCAGACTGGGTTGGGTAGGAAGGGACCTTTCAAGCTCATCCAGTCCACCCCCCTGCAGGCAGCAGGGACATTCCCAACCAGAGCAGGTTGCTCACAGCCCCAAACAACCTGACCTGCAATGATGCCAGCCATGGGGCAGCTCTCACCTCTCTGGGCAGCCTGGGCCAGGCTCTCCCCACCCTCAGTGTCAAACATTTCATTTGCATCAGAGGTGCCCTGGAGAAATGAGTTGCTGACACTGTGGGAGAAACTGGGGAGGGCTGGAGGGAAGACCCCACTCTGCATGTGTGGGGTCTGATGAGCATGAGGAAGAGGAAGCTCTGGGCTTTGACAAATGACCCACTTTGAACAATTGCTTGGTTGGACCAGGGGCCTCCAGAGGTCTTTTCCCACCCAGATTATTGGGGTACTCAGACTCTTTCCTACTCTCTTTTTACTCACAGGCGCAACTTGGTGGAGAGTGTCACCAAGCAGTACCTGAAGAAGTGCACCTACCACAGGGTCACTGATGCCCTGTGCCCTGTGTTTGAGCTGGGCTACATCGTCAGGGAGTCAGGCCAGAACTTCACCTTCCTGGCTGTTAAGGTACTTCAGAGGGCTGGAGAATCTTCCCTGTGGGGATGGGCTGGGAGAGCTGGGGCTGTTCAGCCTGGAGAGGAGAAGCCTCTAGAGAGTCCTCAGAGCAGCCTGCCAGTACCTGAAGGGGCTCCAGGAGAGCTGGGGAGGGACTTTGGACAAGGGCTGGGAATGACAAGATGAGGGACAATGGCTTTGAGCTGGAAGAGGGCAGATTGAGACTGGAGATGAGGAAGAAATTCTTGAGAGTGAGGGTGGGGAGAGACTGGAACAGAACACTAGAGCCTCACAGAATGGTCTGGGTTGGAAGGGGTCTCCAAAGCTCATCCAGTCCAACGCCCCTGCAGTCAGCAGTGACATTCTCCACTAGATCAGGTGCCCAGAGTCTTGCCAGCCTGACCTTGAATAGTCTTCAGGGATGGAGCCTCAACCACCTCCCTGGGCAATCTGTTGCAGTGCTCCACCACCTTCCTGGTGCAGAACTTGTTCCTCACATCCAATCTAAATCTGCTCTGCTATTATTTCAAACCATTGCCTCTCATCCTGTCACCACAGGCCCTGCTGACTGCTTTGGATTGGACTGGAGCTTGGAAGGTCCCTTCCTACCCAAAGCATTCTATGTTTCTGCAGTCAGCACGGACATCCCCAACCAGAGCAGGTTGCTCACAGCCCCAGCCTGACCTGCACTGGTGCCAGCCATGGGGCAGCTCCCAGCTCTCTGGGCAGCCTAAGCCAGGCTGTCCCCACCCTCAGTGTCAAACATTTCTCCTTCTCTCCATTCTCAATCTCCCTCTTTGAGCCCAAACCATCCCCCTTTGTCCTGTCACAACAGGCCCTGAGAAAAACTCTGTCCCCAGTTTTGTGCTCATCCCCTTTAAGAACTGAAAGGCCACAGAAGCTCTTCTGGAGCCTTCTCTTCTCTAGGCTGAACAAACTGAGGTCTTTTCCAACCTTATTGATTCTCCTTATTGATTTTGTGATTCTGTGATCCCAACTCTCAGCTTTCCTTTGCAGCAGAGTTGCTCAGGAGAAATGAGTTGCTGGCAGGGTGGGAGAAACTGGGCAGGGCTGGACTGGATGACCTTCAAGGTCTCTACCAACCAAAAAAATTCGATGACTCTATGACCTGGAGCAAGCTCAGGAGGGACTGCTTCATGCCCTTGCAGGTGGCCACTTCTCTTAGAGGTTTTCTTTTGGTTTTGCTGGGTTCATTTCCCTCTCCTCCATGAAAATGTTAAGTTGCTTTTGATTTTCCCTGTGGCAGTAATGGTTTGATGGCATGGTGGGCAGAATCAGGCAAGGGAAGACTGTCCCAGAAGGACCAAGAGGGATCTGCAGTGAGCACTGTTTGTGCTTACAGGAACAAGAGGGCATGAATTCAGTGGTGCACCCAGCACGTAGGGCACAGACAGCAGCCCCTGCACAGGGTGATGTGTAGGGTACAAACTGAGGCTGCCCAGGAGGCCTGAGACTGGCCCTGTGCGTCCTGGAGAGCCCTCAGAGGCTATGTGTGAGGAGGGAAAGCACTCCCCTGGGCCAGGTCCCAGAAGGGACAACCTTGTGCCTGCCCTGTGGCTGCAGGGCGGAGTGGTTGGCATCACCATAGACTGGAACTGTGACCTGGACTGGCCTGTGCGCCACTGCAAGCCTCTCTACCGGTTCCATGGGCTGTACAACGATGACAGCAACGTCTCACCAGGCTTCAACTTCAGGTGAGCACAGCCCTCCCCACTGCAGGCAGAATCAGGGGGTACAGCTTTCAGGAGCCCACAGCACTCCAGGAATGGTGGAGGATCAGGGACTGTCCTGCAAACTCTCCCTGCCTTAGCAGCCTGTGCTCTTGTTAGGGTGACAGAGAAAAGTCCTAACCCACCCCTTGGCCTCCAAACTGCCACTCTGCCTTTCCTGTACATCTCCTGCTCAGCTCAGCTCTTGGGAAGCCTTGAAAGACTGGGGATGGTGTGGGATTATCTCCTGTGTCCCCACAGTTCAAAGCAGTCAGCCACAGTGTGACATTCAGGCATGAGCTCCACGTGCTGCTCTCTGTGAAGCTGCCACCAGTGCTGCACTGATGTCTGCTGGCACCTGGGCTCAGCAGGTCACCACAGCCACAGGCAGGAGCTTTAGCTCCAGCTTGCAGGCAGGGAAACTGAGCTACAGAAGGGTGCCAACAGCCCAGCTCCTTCAGGGGGGCTAAGGAGGTCAGGAGCAGCTCTGTGACAGCACATTCCCAGATCTTTGTCCTGCTCTGCATGCCACCATGGTGCTAATGTTGTTGGGTTGCAGGGGGCTGTCGACACCCCTGGCAGGCCATTAATGTTGCCCATGCCCTGGGACAGATATGCCAAGTACTACAGGGAAGAAGGCAAGGAAAAGAGGACTCTCTACAAGGTGTTTGGGATCCGCTTTGACATTCTGGTGAACGGCAAGGTAAGGGTGGCCCAGACCCCAGGACCATGTCCTCAGGCAGGTGCCAGCACCCGGGGCTGGTGGGGCCAAGACATTCAGTGAGAGAGGTTTCCTGGGGTGGTGACCTGCTGACAGCAGCCCTTGGGATGTGCTGGGAAGGTGGCACTGAGGGGAAGCTCACTTTAAAGGTCACATCTCTCAGCTGCAGTGGTTCTGTCCCAGAAGCATCCTGATGGGCTGAGAGGGGAGTGATGGAAAGCCAAAACTTTTGCTGGTATTTCCAAAAGCTGAACATTTCTTTGCATTCTTCTGCTCTGTTTTCCTTCCCACAGGGAGAGGTGGCTTTCCTCCTTGGGTTCCACTGGGAACAGTCAATGTACATAGAGAGACATATTTGGGTTTAATTAAGCATACAGGAAACAAAATCATTTCAATTTGTGTCAGCCTACACCCAACCTGTCTTGGTGTTCTGTTTGTATCAGCTCTTACCTCCTGTGGTAGAGGCTTGGGTTCCTCCAAGGCTCTTTAGCTGAGCCCCACCAACTCTCTCATCGTTTTTTCATAGCCCTGTGCTGATTTTTCACATATCACCTAATTTCTCTGCTTTTATTCAGGCAGGCAAATTTGACATCATCCCAACCATGACCACAATTGGCTCTGGAATTGGCATTTTTGGAGTGGTAAGTTCAGATATTTCAAGCCTCTATATGGAGACTCTCAAATTATTCTCCTTGGGCCATCTGTGGGGATGCAGTGAAGAGCAGCAGGGGACGAGCTAAACTGGGAAAGAAGCTTCTCTCCTGCCTCCCAGCTCAGGGAAATAGGTTCCTGCTGACCACAGGCTGGTGGGAATTCCTCCTGGGAGCTGCTGCCCTTGCCAAGTGAGGGGAAGGCAGGCTTTGGTGACCTGCTGTCATGGTAGTTCAAGCCAGAGCTGATGCTGAGGGGCTGGGGTGATGAGCAGCACTTCATGCATGGCAGGAAACCAGCATCCTGTTTGGTTGTGGTCATTAAACCTCTGCCATGGCCAAAGCCTCACTCTGCACACACTGAGAGTGGAAGCCCTTGGTGTCTGTTGGCTGAAGTGGCCCATTCCTGAGCCCAGCTCACTCCTCTTCTGTCCTAAAAGGACATCTGGGGGCTGTATACTCTTCAGAATACACCATGCTGTGGGCTGAAGCAGAAGTGAGCCTCATCTGCTCTACGCTAGTGAGGCCTCACCTGGAGTCCTTGGCCCCTGGTTCAAGAGGGACAGGGAACTGCTTGAGAGGGTACAGAAAAGGGCTGTAAAGATGCTGAGGGGACATCTAGAACATCTCTCTCCTGAAGAGAGGCTGAGGGGTGTGGGGCTTTTTATTCTAGACAGGAGAAGACTGATATGGGATCCTCTCAATGCTTAGAAATAAAGGGTGGGTGTCAGGAGGGGGGGACAGGCTCTTCAGTGCTGCCCAGGGATAGGAAAAGGGGCAAGGGGCACAAACTGAAACCCAAGAAGTTCCTTCTGAACAGGAGGAGGAACATCTTTACTTTGAGGGTAGTGGAGCAGGCTGCCAAGAGAGCTCTTTGTCTGGAGAGCTTCCAACTCCCCCTGGCACTTGTGCTCCTGGGCAAGCTGCTGTGGGTGCCCTGCTCTAGCAGGGGGTTGGACTGGATGAGCTCCAGAGGTCCCTTCCAACCCCCACTGTGCTGGGGTTCTGTAATTCAGGGGGCAAACTGGAAGGAACTGGAAACATAGACAACACAGGTTTGCTGTGAAGGCTGTTCCAGTCCTAACTGTTCTTTGACTTCAGGCCTCTGTCCTCTGTGACCTGCTCCTGCTGCACTTCCTCCAAGGCAGAGACTACTACAAGCAGAAGAAGTTCAAATACGCGGAACAGGAGCCTGTAAGTGGGGGCAAGGCCCTGCCCCTCCGAGGCTGCTGGGGCCTGGGTAGGGAGCTGGGGGTGAGTTATTGCTCATGAAAGGCTGGAACACAAACAACATTTGTACTGAGAGCAGCCAGGTGCCTTCCTGAGCTTCTGGGAGCCCTTGGACTGTCACAGCCTGGCATCCAGTCATCTCCTCTCCAGAAGTGCAGAGGTCTTCTGCATGACTCAGTTAATGGCTTTATTCCCTCCCTTTGTCCCCAGGTGCTCCAGTATCTCCTGGCATTTCCAACTGGATAATGTCCCATTTTTGGCTCTCTGAGAACATCTCCATGACCATAGGGGCAATGGTTTGAAACTAGAGCAGGGCACATTTAGGAAGAAGCTCCTTACTCTGAGGGTGGAGAGACAGTGGAACAGGTTGCCCAGGGAGGTTGCAGATGCCTCATTCCAGGAAGTGTTTAAGAACAGGCCGGAAGAGCAATCTGGCCTGGTGGGAGCTGTCCATGCCCATTACAGGAGGGTTGGAACTGGATGATCTTTAAGGTCCTTTCTAGCTCAAACCATTCCATCCTTCTCTGATCGTGGGAGGTTCTATGGCCTTTCCTAGGATACAAAACCAGCTCCCCTCAAATGCCTCTGAAAACACTCATGCACACTGGGGGTCAGCACTTGCTGTTCAACCACATCTTGCCCTGGCACTAGAAAGGGACAGGCCTGTAAAACAATCATCTCTGTTGTCTCTGTTTTACCCCCAGTCCAAGTCACACAAGAAGGAAAAGGAGCTGGAGAACACACAGTGAGAGGTGAGTGCTGGCTGTCCAGCCCTGCCAGCACACGGCTGCCAGCAGGGAGGGCTGGGGTGGCTGGGGGCTACCCTAAGGCAGCAGGGCTCCAGGGAATGCATGGAGGACATCTGAGCTGTGAGCTTAACTCAGGGTCAGCATTTGCTGGGGCAGGCAAGGGCAGAGGGCAGCACTGGGTGTGGGAGCTGCCTGTGATGACACAGCTGTGATGGCAGCATCACCTGAAGGGGAGCAGTGGTGGCAAGAGAGCAGAGATCACTGTGCACCTCTCTCTCTTTGCAGAATCCATGCTGACCAACAAACCTGCACCCTCTTTCCTCTCCTCCTCTCCTAAAACAAGGATGCATTCCCTGTCACCACCCTATGCAGCCCCAGGGCCAGCAGAAGCAGCGTCCAGCTCATGGGATCATGGTGCCCTGCAGCCTGTCCTGGCTGCATCTGGTTGGGTGCTCTGCCTCTGGTGGGACACAGTGGTGTGGCTGGGTTAAACTCATGTTTGGCATCAGAGAGCCACTAAGGCACCCTGGGGGCCCTCCAACAGCCCTACCTTTGCAGGTACTTCCAGTGGGCTCCCACTGCACCCTGCCTGATGTGCTAGGACCATGCCAGGGCATCCTGCACCCTGAAGGCCCTGGGGAGGGTATTGTTGCTTGTCCTTCCTCACAGGCACCCTTGGACAGCTCCAAATTGAGGAGAGGAGGAGGGAAGGAGGGCTGGCAAGAGCCATGCCCAGTCCCTCAACAGGGGAGGAATGGTTATTTTGTAAGGATGTATTTTATTACAAAAATAAACCTTTAGTTTTTTTACTACAGCCCTGGCGGTGCCTGTGCTTGCCCCGGGCTGCAGGGCAGGATTTTTGGCACCCAGGGGTTTGTGCATGCAAAGGATTCCTGCAAATCAGGCTGCAGGTCAAAGCAGGCTCCACTGGGCTCTATCTTCCCATGCAGGGCCCCTGGGCCTCTGGCCACAAGCAGGGTTTCTTATCAGGGTTGTCACTTGGGCTTCCTCCCCAGGTGGGCTGGCAGACGCAGGGCTCTGGCGTGCTGCTGCCCAGCAGGAACGGCTGCCATGGGCCAGCTCTGCCTCCAGCTGTCCTCTCTGGCCAGTGTTTGCTGGTCAGGACTGACCCTCTGGGCCACAGCCTCACACACCAGATGTGGGCACCCAGGACCCAAGCTTTACCTCCCTGCCTGTGCTGCTGGACATCACGAGTGACACCCAAGCCCCAGGACACTGCAGGCAGCCCCTGCCCAGTTCAGTACTCCAGGACACAGCAGCACAGGCTTCCTGCAAAGCTTCTCTCTCTGAACATCATTTTGCACCTCCCAGAGGAAATTTTCCTTGGTGACATCAAAGCTGGATCCCAGCTGTCATAGGAGTATCAGTGAAGAAGCTGCTGGTGGTGGTGAGGAGCAGGAGCCAGAGCCTGCAGCATGGGCACCATGCTGGGCTTGATGGGACAAAAAGGCACAGGCCACAAAGAGCTGCAGGGGACACTGGGTCACAGGCTCAGCTAAGATCTCAAGTCATACAGTCCTGGGGGGCCATGATGTGCTCTCAGAAGGATGCCTCAGCTTTCACAGGATTTTTAGGGGCTTTTGGGGAGCTGGAGAACCTCCCCTTTGGGGACAGGCTGGGAGAGCTGGGACTGTTCAGCCTGAGAAAAGAAGGCTCCAGGGAGACCTCAGAGCAACCTTCCAGTACCTGAAGGGGCTCCAGGAGAGCTGGAGAGGGACTTTGGACAAGGGCTGGGAGTGCCAGGATGAGGGACAATGGCTTTGAGCTGGGAGAGGGGAGATTGAGACTGGAGATGCGGAAGAAATTGTTGAGAGTGAGGGTGGGGAGAGACTGGAACAGGTTGCCCAGGGAGGCTGTGGCTGACCCCACCCTGGAGGTGTTCAAAGCCAGGCTGGATGAGGCCTTGAGCCACCTGGGCTGGTGGGAGGTGTCCCTGCCCATGGCAGGGGGTTGGAACTGGATGAGCTTTAAGGTCCCTTCCAACCCAACCCATTCCGTGAATCTGTGACTTTTAAGATTATCCATTTGGCTCAACTTTTTTAGCCCTTCTCATGGAAATGGAGAATGATTTGGGTGGGAAGGGACCTTTCAAGCTCATCCAGTCCACCCCCCTGCACTCAGTGGGGACAGCCCCAACAAGAGCAGGTTGCTCACAGCCCCAAACAACCTGACCTGCAACGATGCCAGGGATGGACATCTGCCACCATCTCCCCTTGTCCTGTCACAACAGGCCCTGCTCCAAAGTCTGTCTCCAGCTTTCTGATCTCCCCTTGAAGCCCTGAAAGGCCACCAGAAGGTCTCCCTGGAGCCTTTTCTCCAGGCTGCCCAAGCCCAACTCTCTCAGCCTGGCTCCAGCAGAGGGCTTCCAGCCCTGCCAGCACTGCTGTGGCCTCCTCTGGCCCTGCTCCACCAGGTCCCTGTCTGTGCTGTGCTGAGGGCTCCAGAGCTGCCCCAGCACTGCAGGGCAGGTCTCAGCAGAGCACAGCAGAGGGGCAGAATCCCCTCCCTGCCCCTGCTGCCCACACTGCTGGGGATCAGCCCAGGGCAGGCTGGGGCTGGGCTCGCAGCACTTGGTGCTGGCTCCTGTCCAGCTTTGCACCCCCAGCACCCCCAAGTCCTTCTCCTCAGGGCTGCTCTCCAGCCCTTCATCCTCTGCCTGGAAGGATACCAGGGCTTGTCCTAGCCCAGGTACAGGACCTGGCATACACTTGCTGTCCTGCCTAGGAATGGTGCCAGGTGCTTATATTAAAGGTCCATGGAGGAGAGTAGGAGAAAGCTCCCTGGTGTCTGGAGGAGGTTGTCCCTTTGCTACAGGAGCTGAGGGCACAAGCTTGGTGGCCTCCCTATGCAGCATGTGTCCCCCCTCGAGCCCTCATCATCTAGTGCAACACTGCAGCTCTGCAGCATGCTGCAACCAGCAGAGGGGACTGCAAGACCATTTCACACAGCCATGCCTGGGAGAGGCAGTTGCCAAAGATTAGAGGTGGTGAAGCCCAGTGCCCAGGTAACCTTTTGCACCCACTTAAAGCAGGTCAAGCTGCAGTCACAACTTAAAATAACCAGGGGAAGGCTGCAGGGGGAGTAGGAGCTTGGTGCTGCCTGCTTAAGCTTTCAAGCTGCTTGGCATGCAAAGCCCCTGCTCTGTTCTAGGAAGTATTAGATGGCAGAATAGGACATTAGAAAATAAGCTGTTTGCAAATGAGCCCCTGGGAGCTGCTGCACAAAACCTCGGAGCTGGGATCCCCAAAAGTCCCAAGACTGCTGTCAAAATCATGGATTTGTTGTAACTCCCTTGCTTGTTAGGGTTTGGTGGTGTTTTGTTGTGGTGATCCTTTGCTCTGCTTTTCATTCAGCAGCTGTTTCTGCAGCAGCAGAATGAGACACTGCCATTCTTTCACAAAAGAAGCTTAAGCTCCCAGCCAGGGTCCATGGCTTTCATGGGGGTGCCATGCAGAGTACAGATGTGTGAGGGAAAATGGAGCAAGGGTCAGAGCCCCTATGTGGCATAAAAAGCGTGAGAAAGCTCATGGGAAGTGTTCTGCTCCCTCCTTTTGCCAGAGAGGCTGGAGCTGGTGCTCAGAGACCATAGATTCACAGAATGGTTTGGGTAGGAAGGGAACCACAAAGCTCATCCAGTTCCAACCCCCTGCCATGGGCAAGGACACCTCCCACCAGCCCAGGTTGCTCAAGGCCTCATCCAGCCTGGCCTTGACATCCACAACCTCTCTGGGCAACCTGTTCCAGTCTCTCCCCACCCTCACTCTCAACAATTTCTTTTCCCAGTCTCAGTCTCCCCTCTCCCGGCTCAAAGCCATTGTCCCACTCCCAGCCCTTGTCCAAAGTCCCTCCCCAGCTCTCCTGGAGCCCTTCAGGTCCTGGAAGGCTGCTCTGAGGTCCCCCTGGAGCCTTCTCTTCTCCAGGCTGAACAGACCCAAGTCTCTCAGCCTGTCCCCATAGCAGAGGTTCTCCAGCCCTCTGATCATCTTTGTGGCCTCCTCTGGACCCAATCCAGCAGCTCCACACCCTTGTGCTGAGCATGCAAAGCTGAACACAGTACTCCAAGTGGGGTCTCCCAAAAGTGGAATAGTGAGGCAGAATCCCCTGCCTTGCTGTGCTGCTTTGTGCTTCTTTTGATGCAGCCCAGGACTTGGTTCAATTTCTGAACATGGAGGCAGATGTAGGGAGCAGATTCTGCCCCTGACCTGTCCTTGTTGTCTCTGAAGGTTACCAGACTGGGCCTGGTACAAATGTATCTTCCCAACCCCTCAGCTGAGGGTACTCAGAAATCATTTGGCACAGATATTCTAGAAGAGCAATTGCAGAGAAATGTATTTGGCAGCAGTGCTGCTGGTAAGTGGTGCTGCAGGGATGAGGGACTCTGGTCCAGCTTCTGCAAGGCTGGCAACACTTCATCATCCTGCCTGTGCACACTCCCCAGCACAGGGAGGTCTCAGTTTGCACCCAGTGCTTCCAGACACTCCCAGCATGCAAACTGACAATGAGTAACACTGAAGGAAGAGCCAGCTCCTTCCCTCTGCCATCTCTCTACCTGGGAGCCCTCTCATTCCCTCTCTGGCACAGCAGACTCCCTTTTATTTCTAACCCAGTTGTCCACTCCCCAAATCGTTGGATTTTTCTCTAAGAAGGCAGCTGGCTGGCTGCAGTGATTCCTCTGTGCTGTGGAGCACATCTGCAGCTGGGTGAATCCTCTGGCTGCCACAAAGTGAAGGACTTGCAGGAATTTTTGTGTCCTTCCAGCTCTAAAGGCAGTGATTCCTTCTGACCTGGCTGGCCAAAGGACCCTCTGCCACCCAAGCACAGGGCATCAGCAGTGCAGTCTGCAGTGGTGCTCTAGTGACACCTTGGTACAGCTCCTCTGACCACTGCCCAGGTTGGTACAGCTCCTCTGACCACTGCTCAGGTTGGTACAGCTCCTCTGTACCACTGCCCAGGTTGGTACAGCTCCTCTGACCACTGCTCAGGTTGGTACAGCTCCTCTGACCACTGCCCAGGTTGGTACAGCTCCTCTGACCACTGCTCAGGTTGGTACAGCTCCTCTGTACCACTGCCCAGGTTGGTACAGCTCCTCAGCACTACTGCCCAGGTTGGTACAGCTCCTCTGCACCACTGCCCAGGTTGGTACAGCTCCTCTGCACTACTGCCAGCTTGTAATTCATTGCTCCATGCCATCCAGAGGAAGCTGGACAGGCTGCAGAGATGGCCCAACCCCACCTGATGAAGTTCAACAAGGCCAAGTGCAAAGTCCTACAGCTTGGTCAGGGCAATCCCAAGCACAAATCCAGGCTGGGTGAGCAGCCTGGAGAAGGCCTTGGGGGTGTCAGCTGGTCACAGTCTCCCCAGGCGTTAGCAATGGTCCCTGGCAGCCCAGCAGGCAGCTGTCTGCTAAGCTGCACCCAAAGCAGGGAGAGCAGCAGCACAGGCAGGGGATTCTGCCCCTCTGCTCTGTTCTCCTGAGAGTGCTGTGTCCAGCTCTGGTGCCCCCATCACAAGGACATGGAACCACTGGAGAGGGTCCAGAGGAGGCCACAGAGATGATCAGAGGGATGGAGAACCTCCCCTATGGAGACAGGCTGAGAAAGTTTGTGCCTGGAGAAGAGAAGGCTCCAGGGAGACCGTAGAGCACCCTTCCAGTACCTGAAGGGGCTCCAGGAGAGCTGGGGAGGGATTTTTAACAAAGTCTGGAAGTGCCAGGATGAGGGACAATGGCTTTGAGCTGGGAGAGGGGAGATTGAGACTGGAGATGAGGAAGAATTCTTGGCAGTGAGGGTGGGGAGACACTGGGTGAGGCTGCCCAGGGAGGCTGTGGCTGAGCAGCCTGGTCGAGTGGAAGGCATTCCTGCCATGGCAGCAGGGTTGGAACCAGATGATCTTTAAGATCCTTTCCAACCCAAACCATTCTGTGATCCTTTCCCATCCTTTGGTGAAGCTCCCTCTCCTTCCCTTAGTTCTTTCTAATCCCTTTATAGCCTTATTTTAGAACTTTAAAGTCAAAAGGGTCCCAATGGATGCTGAAGGAGGAGCAGTGCATTCAGCGCCTGGGCTGTGCTGCAGGAGGAATCAGGATCATTCCTATTAACATAGCTCTGCCTACCACTACCAAGCATGGATCCTGCTCAGCTTGCTGGCACCATAAAGAGATGTGGCCCAAGCTGTACTTAAGAGGAATGATGGCTTCAACTCATTTTTTAATCTAAACATACTTTTGAAATGTGGAGGGATCTGGGAAGCCTCCCTCTCATGACTGCAGCTCAGGGACAGGTTAAATAAACACCTGCCCTGTCCTTGCACCCAGGAAACATCATGTGAGAGGGAACAGCTACCAACCAGCTACACCCAAATGTTACTGAGCACAGGCAGCAAAGTCCTATTGGAAGGAGGTTAGAACTATCAGGAGAACATCAGAGATGGTGCTTGGGACTGTCTTTGCACTGGTCATTATCCTAGCATGGGGAAGCTGGAAGGGACCTCTGAAGCTCACCCAGGCCCCTGCTAAATCAGAGCACAGCAGCCTGCCCAGGATCACAATGGCCAGGAGGGTTTGGAACCTTTCCAGAGAAGGAGACTCCATAACCTCTCTGGGCAGCCTCGTGGGAAGAAGCTGCCCTGCAGTGCACTCAGCTGTGTCTGGTGCCAAGGGAAATGGACTTTGCTTGTGTTCTGGAAGGACCAGCAGCTTCAGGCTGAGTTTAGCTAACCAGATTATCTCATCAGGCCAGATGTGCACAGACTTTACCAGAGAGGATAGTTTCAGCCCCTGATGCTGCTGCTAAAGCTGTCCTTCAGGCCTCACTGATGATTTAAGCTGTCTGGTGCTGAGGGAGACAGGTCTTTAGGAGACAATCCTCAGCAATTTCCAAACCATTGGCATCAGAGCCAAACATGAATCAATCTAAATGACTTCTGAAACCCCTGAAAGGACTTCTCAGCAGTTGTCACAGCAAGAGGAGCAGAAGGCTCGAAGTCTGGCTCATTGCTCAAGGGAAGGCAAGTTGTCCCTGGTTGAGGAAGGCCCTGTGATGGACCTGAGAGCCCTTGTGAAACAGGTGAGTGGTTTGTCTCAAACAGGTGGTGAGCTCAGAGCACCTCTCGTGCCCAGGAGCCACAGGGCCCTGACCTCTCCCTCAGCAGAGCCACAGCCCTGGGTCCTGGGCACTTAAAGCTCAGCACCCAGGAAGGAGGTTGTTGGGGCTTTCCCTGCTCAGGGCTGAGAGGACACTTTGCTTCTGTTCATGGGCATGTCTTCCTCTTCCTGAGAGCGCACCATGGCTAAAGACAGCCCAGGAGCTCAGGCTGTTGCCTATCTTCAGCTGATATCTAATTGGTGATCATCAACATTGATCCAGAGATTCTGGAAGAAGGCAACAGCTCTGGAAGCAGGAAACAAGGTGATGAGGCTCTCTGCTGTCCTGTTATAGAATCACTTTGGTTGGAAGAGACCTTGAAGGGAGATAATCAAATCTCTCTGTTCACTTCACACTGCCAAGTCACCACTAAACCTCAGCACCACATCTCCATGGCTTTGAAACCCCTCCAGGCATGGGGACTCCACCACTGCCCTGGGCAGCCTATTCCAGGACTTGACAGTTTTTTAGGGAAGAAATTGTTCCTCATGTCCAACCTCCTGGTGTGGCTTGAGGACATTTCCTTTTGTCCTACTACTTGTTCCTAGAGAGAAGAGGCCAGCCCCCACCTGGCTCCAGCCTCCTTTCAGGGAGCTGTAGAGCAATGAGGTCTCCTCTCAGCCTCCTCTTCTCCAGGCTGCACTCTCTCAGCTGCTGCTCCCCAGCCCTGTTCTCCAGACCCTTGTTGACCTTCTCTGGACAAGCAAAGGAACCAGGGAACTTCTAGAGAAAGAGCAGCCAAATCCCTGCTCCTAAATGCCCTGGGGTTTAGACAAATGAAGCTTCACTGCCTTGAGCAGAGACCCAGAATGGGCTGGAAGGCAGAGGTCCCAGAAAACCTGGGCAACACGAGATGCTGGAAAGCTTTCCTGTGTTGAAATGATAGCCCAGCATTTCCTTGCTGTCTGCTTTCTGTCAGAAAGATTTTTCTGCATGGAAGGAGAAATGAGAAGGTATTTCCAGCTGCTGGTGGAGAAATGCTGTCCCAGCTGTCCTTCAGATACCAGAGGCCCTGGGTGCATCATTTGTTTCTGTTCTGGTTTCTTTGCTCTGGCTGCTGCAGATAGGAACTGTGTACCTGAGGTGTAAAACTGGACCAAATACCAGTTAAAGACAGGAAATCATGGAAACACTGCCAGGACTATTGACAAAACACATCCAAGGAGATGACAAACTGCCAGGAGTGAAGACTACAACACTGTTTGCTGGTCACCCTCAACTCTGGGAGGCTCTGCCCCCTGCTTCTTATCACACTACTGTTGACCAGCTCCACGAGCTCTTCTCTGCTCCAGTGCTTCCTGCTTATGGAGGATCTCCTCAGCTGGATTTTCTCTGGGAAGAGCTGACAGAACAATTCCTTCCAGCTTTCTAACAGGGACCATTTCACTGAATACAGCAACAATTAACAGCCAAGTTTAGAGCCACAGAAGCACAGAATGGTTTGGGTTGGAAGGGACCTTAAAGCTCATCCAGTTCCAACCCCCTGCCATGGGCAGGGACACCTCCCACCAGCCCAGCTTGCTCAAGGCCTCATCCAGCCTGGCCTTGAACACCTCCAGGGAGGGGGCAGCCACAGCCTCCCTGGGCAACCTGTTCCAGTCTCTCCCCACCTTCTCTCTCAAAAGTCTCAGTCTCCCCTCTCCCAGCTCTAAGCCATTGTCCCTCATCCTGTCACTCCCAGACTTTGTAAAAAAATCCCTCCCCAGCTCTCCTGGAGCCCCTTCAGGTACTGGAATGCTGCTCTATGGTCTCCCCGGAGCCTTCTCTTCTGCAGGCTGAACAGCCCCAAGTCTCCCAACCTGTCCCCATTGAGGAGGTTCTCCAGCCCTGTGATCATCTCTGTGGCCTCCTCTGGACCTTCTCCATCAGTTCCATGTCCTTCTTGTGCTGGTGGCGACAGAATTGGACACAGTGCTGCAGGTGGGGTCTGCTCTGTCCTGCTGCTCTCCCTTCTTTGGATGCAGCCCAGCACTCAGCTGCCTTCTGGGCTGCCATTGACCATTGCTGGCTCATAGGAAGATTTTCTTCCTTGCAAAATCAGGGGACAGAGAACACTGTGGTCATGTAATTGAATCCATTACTTCATTAGCCAATATAATTAACAGTAGGCAAATGAGGTCTCAAAGGTTTCAAGCACAAGTCAAAACATCTCAGCTGAAGGTTATTTTTGACTGAAGTTTGTCTGGATGGACCAACATTTTAAGTGGAAGTGACAAGGCATTAGCTCTGGATAAACCTGTTCCTCTGCAGATCGCTGCTCAGCTGCCTGTGACCAACCAGGGTGACAAAGCACATTTCTGCAGGCAACCAGAACTGGCTGCACACAGTGAATCACAGCAAGGTTTGCCTCTAGAGAAGTACCCACAGAATGAGTAAGTGACAGAGTTGGGGTTCTCCACAAGGCTCACAACACAGCTTCACTGTTTGCATCAGTGGTGTCCCTTCATTACCTTTCAATACTCCTCTATACACAGTGACAGCCCAAGCAAAGGCTTTTGGGATGGCAACCAAAGTTGGTAGCAAACCTCAAGTGGTTTTAATTAACATTGAGTTGTTCTGTGCCGTGAAAACTGTGGTAAGGAATTAATTTGTTTCCAAAGCAGAGGATTTTTTGAGATCCACTGGAAGTAGGCAACAAGCATTTCTGTCTGCCTGCTGTCACAGCGGGAAGGAGCAGCAGCCAGCACTGGGGTGAGTCAGGAATGTGGATTTAATCCAACTCTTGCTCTCCAGCCACAGCTGAGATCCCCTGGTGGGGATCCTGACAGCAAGTGGGGTCACAGCTCGCCTGGCTGGCATTCACTAGTCACTAACCCAACATCCTCACCAATCCCACAGCAAACACACTGGTGTGGGGCTGCAGTGGGAACTGGGGCATGGGCAACCCTGAGCCAAGTAGGTAAAAGAGAGCAGGGTAAAACTAAAAGGCAAAACACGAGTCATGAAACACAGAGGGCATTGGCTTGCAGGAATCCCTTGGCTGACAGCAGTGGAATTAGTTGATGTACAGCATTTCTCACCAATGCTGTAAGGCTTCACAAAATCCTTGTGCACATGACTACAGTTGACTGTCAATAATCTAGAGATGGAGCCTGGATGAGAGGACACTGGCCTCATGCATTGCGAGCAAGCTGGAGAAGCTGCTCTGGAGGTGCTGCTCACACCAGTGCCCCCATGGTGCTGCGGAACACGTGGGCACCATGCTGCAGCTCAGGGAAAACCACCACTGACAGCCCAACCACCCCTGCCCCAAGGATCAACCTGAGCCTGTGCCCCCTCCACTGGGATCCTCCACCACCTGTATCACATCATGTCCCTCACTCCCCATTCCTCTGCCTGGAACAGCATCCTGGGCCCAGCAGACCTTCTGCTGCCTGCCCTGTCAACACCATTTTGCTTGATTATATTGACAAAAATTCCCATGTTTTAACCCAAGATACTGCCCCCAGCCTTTGTGTACTTCTGGTTACAGAGAAACCCAGCATGCTGGGGTTGGAAGGGATCTCTGGGGATCATCCAGTCCAACCCCTGCTCCAGCAGGGCACCCACAGCAGCTTGCCCAGGATCACAATGCCCGGGGGGGGTTGGAAGCTCTCTACACAAGGACACTCCACAACTTCTCTGGGCAGCCTCCAGGCCTCCAGCACCCTCACAACAAACAACTTTCTCCTCCTCTTCACATGCAACCTCCTGAGTTCCACTTTGTGCCCCTTGCTGCCCCTTGGCCTGTCCCTGGGCACCACTGAGCAGAGTCTGGCCCCAGCCTCTTGCCCCCCACAGCTCCTTTAGCTCTTGCTGAGCATTGCTCAGCTCCCCTCTGGGGCTGCTCTTCTGCAGGCTCTCAGCCCCAGGGCTCTCAGCCTTTGCTCCTCACAGAGCTGCTCCAGGCCCCTCAGCAGCTTTGCAGCCTCCCCTGGACTCTCTCCAGCACTTCTCTGTCTCTTTTGAACTGGGGAGCCCAGACCTGGACGCAGCACTTCAGCTATGGTCTGACTAGGGCAGAGTAGTGGTGAAGGAGACCCTCCCTCACCTAGCTGGACACTCTTCTTCACGCCTCAAACCGCCACTGCCGCACACCCCGGGGCAGCGCAAGCAGCACCGGGCCAGGGTCGCTCCTCCCCTCACGGTCAAGGGCCGGGCAGGGACCAGTGGGCGCCGCGCGGGCCTGGGAGGTGCGGCCGCAACCAGCCAATGGGGGGGCGTTGGGTCGGCGGCGGCGCGGGGGCGGAGCGCGCTGATAGGGTGCGGGCCGGGGAGTTTGGCCGGGCGCTGCAAACAGAGGCACGTTGGAGCCGAGCGGTGCCGAGGGCAGCCGACAGCAGCCGAGAGCAGGTGAGCGCGGGGCGGCGGCGCCGCGACGGGGCGCGCGCCCGAGGCGGGCTGCCTGCCGCAGCCGCGGGGCTCCTGCGCGCGCAGTCGCCTCAGCGGGGGCCTGGCCGCGTCCTGCCCGCGGGGTCGCGTCCTGCCCGCCTTGCCCGAGGGGCCGCCTAGGCCGCGCTACCCGCTCCGCGGGTCGCCTGTCTGCAGCCCGCTCTTCCCCGGCTTGAGGCAGGTGTACCGCGGAGCGGGCACACACACTCGGCTTTACTGCCGGCGGCTGTGGAGCGACCGGTGGGCAGGACGCTGGTGGGATCCGAGCTCCGGGGGTCAGAGAGGTGTGGCCGCAGGAGCGAGTGGGCTCTCCCTGGCTGCTGTGTTCAGGAAGCTGCTTCCTTCCCGCCCCCCCCCGCCCCGGGCTGCGGGAGCTGAGCGCCGCCGTCGCAGCGAGGCTGGGGATGCGCCGTACGGGCGGGTAGCCCCTGCTACCGAGCTTTAGCGAGTTAAATTTTAATGCCAAAGTAACAATCCTTCTGAAAACTCGGGTCTTGGGCAGTTTATCCTTCACACCAGGCATCTCTCACCCTTTTCTCGGGGAAGAGAAGGGACAGAGGAGAAGGCAGAAAGTGTGATGAGCTCCGTGCAGGCTTGTCCCTGCTTCCTTATCCTCCTGCTGCCCTTGGGGATCAGTCTGAGCTCCTCAGCTTGGATTTCCCCAGGGGTCAGTGCTTTGTGCTGAGCTGCCCTGCCATGGCCATGTCTCGGCACGCACCTTGCAGGCAGGCTGCTGTGGGAGGGCTTCGTCCCCCTGGGTGCTTGCCCTGGCGCTGGGGGAAGGTCAGCCGCAGCTCTACGAGGCCTGCACGCCGTGAGCAAGAATTGCTGATCCTGCAGGGATATCGCTGCCGCTGCTTTGGGGAAGCTAACGTTACCTTTCTGTTGTAGGTGTAGCTTAATGGACAAAGGTGTAGTTCGATAGGGAACTGTTGCTTTTCTGTTTACAGCAGCCCGTGGTTCCGAGTGAAGCTCACAAGGCCACTTCCCATCAGGTGTTAATTTCTTCCCTGTGAGGCATCTCTGGCAGCTTCAGTTTGTTCTGGTGTTTGACATGGGATGGCTTTGAAGCGTTGCTTTTGAAACTGGATAAGGCAAAAGGAGAGTCCTTATCTCAGCTGCTTGACAAGAAAAACCAAGGGCAGCGTGCTGGAGCCATGCTCCAGCATGTCCCTGCACATGGCACAGTTGCTGTGCTGCCTGTGGCTCGGGCTGGGGTGCGTGGCGTGAGCAGGACTCATCTCTAGGCAGAGCAATACTTTGCATTTCCTGAGCTTGCTCCCTTGGCTTTTGCCTGGAGAAGGCCAGATCTTAGCAACCAGGAGCGTAAGCAGCAGCCTCTTACCATTCCAGTGAGGAGTTCGGGCATGTTATTGCCCGATACATTATGAAGGCTGGGCTTTAAGTCACTGCAGGTGCTGCACCACTGGTTCCTGGTAGTTCCAGACTGAAGCCACTTCATGCCAGTGAATGCAGCTTGCCTTCATGAACTTTACAGTTGTTTATTCTTGCTGATTGGGATATGCCTTGTGGGTTGGAGTGGACGTGCTTGGGGTGGGACATGTGTTAGGTACTTGTGCTCCCAGGACAGCTCCAGGCCCAGAGAGGGTGGGCAGAGCTGCTGTCATCCAACTGCTTCTGGAGCTGAGCTGCAAGAGGACCTCATCTCTCCAGCACTGCCCCAGAAAGCAGCAAGGTGCCCTTGTTGCTGTCTATGCTTTACTTCTGGCATGCTTTCAAAGCCTGTGCTGCTGGGCATTTATGCCTCCTAATTAAGGTGTTCATTAAGCCCTAAATGTCTTTGCTTGATATAATTAATTGTCCTTACACTAATCAGACTTTCAAGGCCCAGCTTTCTTTGGCTGGGGAGCCACTGTGGAATCTTTCTTCCCTTCTGGGCTCTTGTGGGGTGGCTGCAGTGGGAATGTCCTCAGGCTGCAGCAGAGGAGCTCTCTGGCTGGACAGTTCAGCTATGCTGTGCCTGCTGGAGGAAGCAGCACTGCTCAGGCTGTGGTCACCACGAGCGCTGGTGTGCTGTGGACCTTGGCTGGGTTTGAAGAGGTGGCACTATGCTGGGCACATCCCCCTGTGCTTCAGCCAGGGCTCTGCTTGCCCAAGTCTAGTGTCCCTTCATGGGAACATATTTGTTCCCTGATGTTTGTTCCCTGCAGTTCCTTAGGAGGGCTTCCCTTGAACTGGGGAAGAGAACAGTGCTGGCTGTATGCCAGCTCTTCTGCTCAGAGCCTTTATGTGGCTGTCATGACCCCGTGAAGTCCCTTGGGGTCCTGGAAACAGGGGAAAGATAAACTCCTTCTGTAAGAGGCTTCAGGGAAAGACTGACGGTGCTGGATGGCTGTTGTGGAGCATTTATAGGGTGGTTTGGGTCTCCAGAGGAGATGCCTGGCTGAGGGGCAGAGAGGATACAGCTGTTGTATCAAAGCATGCCAGGCTAGTGGAGGGCAAGGGCTGGGTGCTGGTGGGAGCTCAGTGTAAGGATGGCTGTGGGGAGAGTTTGGCAGCCTCTGAAATCCCTTTGTGTGCTTCACTGTGCCTTGGGAAGCTGCCTGGAGAGAACATCGCTGTTACTGCCCAGCACTGCAGGTGGGTGTGGATGGGTCTGTGCAGCATTGGCTGTAGCAGGAGGCAGCCTCTGCTTTTGTTTCAGGGAGATCACTGCTGGCTCCAGGGCTCCGTGGGTGCTGAGCACTTGCTGTTGGGCAACATAAACTGGTGGAAGAAAGTGTTTTGTGTGAGGTCGGCAACAGAGCCCCGTTCTGGGCACCATGAGTTGGAGCTCTGCTGACACTGAGCTGTGAAGGGGTGTGGGCAAACAAAGCTTCTGGGTGGGATTTTACCCAGTTGTAGCTTAGGATGGGAGGAGACTTTTTCCTTCACAGCCTCTGACGTTTGCTTTCTGCTGCTCAGCCTTGCCACTGCGGCTGAGGTTTGGCAGCTGGAGAAAGCAGGATGAGAGCCTGTCCCTCTGCTGAGAGCCAGTGCAGAGGCAAGTTAGAATCATGGAATCCTGGGGCTGGAGAAGACCTCTAAGATGATTGAGTCCAACCTTCTATCCAACACCTCCAGACCATGTTCTGAAGTGTCCCTAAATTATCTCTTAATCTTTAGATGAAAGCAGAGCCTGAGCTGTCAGTGTAAAAGCCAAGACCAAAGGTTGGAATGAGATAAATTGTTACTGGCTTGTGCCTCAAAAGGAAGGGAAGCAGGCACTGGGGGGAGAGCTGGGTGTGCAGTAACCCTCCTAGGGCTTTATCTTCATGGTTTGTTCTCTCTGATCTTCACTCCTTTATTTTTTGGCACAGGTATCACTTGTCTTGAGAAGCAAGCATCCAGCATGCAGGGAGGGGGGCCAGTCATTAGAAAACCTGTGGCTGAAGGAGTGTGGGTACCTGGCTCTGAGAGTGGTAGGGATGGCTGAGGTGTACAGAGGCAACTGCTGGCATGGCACAGTGTGGCAGCTGACAGGATCATGGAATCATAGAAGGGTTTGGGTTGGAAGGGACCTTAAAGCTCATCCAGTTCCAGCCCCCTGCCATGGGCAAGGACACTTCCCACCAGCCCAGGTTGCTCAAGGCCTCATCCAGCCTGGCCTTGACATCCACAGCCTCTCTGGGCAACCTGTGCCAGTCTCTCCCCACCCTCATTCTCAAAAATTTCTTCCTCATCTCCAGTCTCAATCTCCCTTCTCCCAGCTCTAAGCCATTGTCCCTTGGCCTGGCACTCACAGCCCTTGTCAAAAGTCCCTCCCCAGCTGTCCTGGACCCCCTTCAGGTACTGGAAGGCTGCTTTAAGATCTCCCTGGAGCCTTTTCTTCTCCAGGCTGAACAGCCCCAGCTCTCCCAGGCTGTCCCCATCTGAAGGTCAGTGATGTTTGTGACAGGATAAAGCATCAAGGCATTGGGAGCAGCATGTGAATGAATGATATCAAATTGTGTTCTGTAGTCAGACACCTTGTTTGAATTCTAACAGGGGCTGAGCATAGCCTGGTTGGAGAAAAATGTTTGAAATTTTCTAAAAAGAAGAAATCCTGGTAACTGGTGAGTAGGGTTAAAGTCATAGAATTATAGAATGATTTGGATGAGAAGGGAGCTTTAAAGGCCACCCAGTCCAACCCCCTGCAGGCAGCAGGGACATCCCCAGCCAGAGCAGGTTGTTCACAGCCCCAGGCAACCTGACCTGCAATGGTGCCAGCCATGGGGCAGCTCCCACCTCTCTGGGCAGCCTGGGCCAGGCTCTCCCCACCCTCAGTATCAAACATTTCTCTTCTCCACTCTCAATCTCCTTCTTTGAGTTCAAACCATCCCTCCTTGTCCTGCCACAACAGGCCCTAATTAAAACTCTGTCCCCAGCTTTCTGATCTCCCCTTGAAGCCCTGAAAGGCCACCAGAAGATCTCCCTGGAGCCTTCTCCTCTCCAGGCTGCCCAAGCCCAACTCTCTCAGCCTGGCTCCAGCAGAGGGCTTCCAGCCCTGCCAGCATTGCTGTGGCCTCCTCTGGCCCTGCTCCACCAGGTCCCTGTCTGTGCTGTGCTGAGGGCTCCAGAGCTGCCCCAGCACAGCAGAGGGACAGAATCCCCTCCCTGCCCCTGCTGCCCACACTGATGGGGATCAGCCAGGGACAGGCTGGGGCTAGGCTGGCAGCACTTGGTGATGGCTCTTGTCCAGCTTTGCACCCCCAGCACCCCCAAGTCCTTCTCCTCAGGTCTAAAGGATACTGATCTGACAGGTAATGGTGGGGTGAAGCTGCAGTAGTGCCTGCCTGGCTGTGTGGGAGGGTGGCTGTGTGAAGTGTAAGTGTAGAGGCAGGGCTGCAGCCCTTCAGCAGTGGAGATTTTTCCTGGCTGTATTTGCCCACATGTGCTGTGCCTAATCACAGCCACACATGCTCAGTTAGGGCTTCTGCTGCAGAACAGGAGGTTGCACCTTTCTCTGGGGTTTGTTGCAGAGCTGTCAAGGAGTGGCAGTGCTCAGGCTCTGGATGGCAGTCCTCCAGCTGTGTGTCTGGTGGACCTCAGGCCCACAGCTCCTTTCCTGCACATGGGGCCCTTGGCCTTGGTCTGGGGAAGCAGTGGCACAGGGGAGAAGGAGTGAAACTAGAGTCATGGTGAAGCAAGGAGGTCTCCTCTGGGTTCTTGGGGAAGGCTTGTGTCTGCCTTCAGAGGTTGCTGTGAAGTAGCAAGTTGCAGCTTTCTATTTATTTGTTTTTCCTAGAATCAAACATCAGGACTGTCAAAAAAATTCCATCTGGAAGCCTGACTCAACCTTTCCTGGTTTCCAGCTACTGTGTTTCTTTCCAGTCTGTGTTTCCTCTGTACCCTGTGTAGGTGCGGCTACTTCATCACCAGCCATGGGGTACAGGCTGGCACTGCCCCACTTGCTGTTCTGGCTTGCTCAGGAATTTGCAACCTGGATTTGTTGGTCTGTCCTGGGTGAGGACTTCAGAAACACTTTCCTGTTCCATTGCAGCCTTCAGATTCATTTTTGGCATAAGTGATATGGACAGAAATAGAGGAAGAAGCATAAATACTTGTCCTGAGTGTCAAGTCCATGACACTGTTCTTCTGTTGCTTTCCTGTGCTGATGTCCCTGGATGGGGAGGTTTTCCACTTTGACAGACTCTGCTCAGTGGTGTACAGGACAGGACAAGGGGCAGTGGTCACAAACTGGAATCCAGGAGGTTCCATCTGAACAGGAAGAGAAAGTTGTTTGGTGTGAGGGTGCTGGAGGCCTGGAGCAGGCTGCCCAGAGAGGTTGTGGAGTGTCCTTGTGTGGAGAGCTTCCCTGGATGGAGAGTGTGTCGGTGTGAGCTGAAATTCCCCCCCCACCAACAATAACCAGGCTAGCCCAGTCTGGAAGCAAATGAAAAGCTGTATTTACAAGCAGAGTCTAAAATCTACAATGAAATGCAATGAATATGTACAAATATACAAAATTCACAACATTCATAAATATATACAATCAACAGAAAAAGCACAATCGATCTCCCTTTGCTTCCCCCCAAGGGGACCCTCCCAAAGGGGCCTCCCTCTCTCAGGAGCTTCCCCCCCAGACCCCCTTGGACAGAGAAGCAGAGTTTAGTTAGAGCAGAAAGTTGTTAACTTAGCTGCCAAGGTCAGTGTGTTATCTTCAGCCAGAAGAGAAGAAGAAACAGCAGCCAGACAGCCCAGCAACTGCCCCCACTGCCGAACGCAGAATGTGCCGAATGCCTACTTTGTTTTGGGTAATAGTTCTTAAACATTTCTATCTATCCAATGGAAGTGTTTAGAACAATCGTTATTTTGCTTTCTTACACCCAATAGTGACTTATTTACATTCTTTCACTTTCTCTGTTCTGAACTTTGCAAGGAAAAATTAAAAAGACAGTTTCAAACCATCACAGTCCACCCCTTCTAAACAATTCCATTGGCTGCTACTATCATTTATCTAATCCAAAATAATATCTACAACAATAGGTGAATAAAGACCATAGTCCATTCCGGCTATTTCAGATGTAGATGATTCAAAAGAGTCAAATCACAGGAAAAACAGCAAACAGCTTGTTTCCTCGCAGATGGAGCGAAGGAAGGAACAGGGACTCTCAGGTGACTCAGGGCTCTCAGGGTTCGTGCACCGTAGATCTCATGGACTCTCCTCTTGGGCGCGATGCTGTGTCTGCGCAACACTCTGAATTTAACCTCTCTCAGCCAAAGTTAGATTTCTTTGTGGAATACACTGAATTTCACCATTTTCTTGCATCACCCAATAGGTGTGACCAGGACCTTCAGCAGAAACCACCCCTCGGACAGGTTTGGCCTCTCCTGAAGGAGAAAATACCCAAACCGTTTTGCCTAACAGATTCTTTTCTCTGATAACAGGAACTCTATCACCTTCCTCCTTTCGTAACAAATCTGATTGGGCAGGTCCAGCTCGATTCACTGAACCTCTACTATTCACCAACCAGGTTGCTTGTGCTAAATGTTTCTCCCAGTTTTTCAATGATCCACCCCCCATGGCTTTGAGAGTGGTTTTCAGCAAACCGTTGTAGCGTTCGATCTTCCCTGCAGCTGGTGCATAGTAGGGAATGTGGAATATCCACTCGATGCCGTGCTCTTTGGCCCAGTTTTTTACAAGATTGTTCTTGAAATGAGTTCCGTTGTCCGACTCAATCCTCTCTGGAGTTCCGTGTCTCCACAGGATTTGTCTTTCCAGACCAAGAATGGTGTTACGTGCAGTTGCATGAGGAACTGGATAAGTTTCCAGCCATCCAGTGCTTGCCTCTACCATAGTCAGCACATACTGCTTACCAGATGGAGAACGAGGTAGAGTGATGTAGTCAATCTGCCAGGCTTCACCATACTTGTACTTGGACCATCGGTCACCGTACCACAAGGGCTTGATCCGCTTTGCCTGCTTAATAGCAGCACAAATGTCACAGTCATGGATGACTTGTGTGATAGCATCCATGGAAATGTCAATGGATCTGTCACGAGCCCATCGGTAGGTTGCATCTCTGCCTTGATGTCCTGACGAGTCATGGGCCCACCGAGCTAAGAACAGCTCACCTCGGTGTTTCCAGTCAAGATCAGGATCAGGATCAGAGTTTGTGTCCACCTGGGAAACTCTTGCAGCTAGATCTGCCTGATGGTTGTGTTGTTGTTCCTCAGTAGCTTTGCTCTTAGGAATGTGAGCATCGATGTGTCTCACTTTCACTGGGATTCTCTCAATGCGAGCAGCAATGTCTTGCCACAGATCTGCAGCCCAGATTGGCTTTCCTTTCCTCTGCCAGCCATTCTTCTTCCAGTCTTTCAGCCAACCCCACAAGGCATTGGCTACCATCCACGAGTCAGTGTAGAGATAAAGCTTTGGCCATCTCTCACGTTCAGCTACGTTAAGAGCTAGCTGGACAGCTTTTACCTCTGCAAATTGACTGGATTCTCCTTCTCCATCTCTCGCTTCTGCAACTCTGCGCGTTGGGCTCCACACTGCAGATTTCCATCTCCGCTTGTTCCCAACAAGACGACAGGAACCGTCTGTGAACAAAGCATATCTCTTTTCATCATCAGACAGATCACTGTAAGGAGGAGCTTCCTCAGCACGAGCTACTCTCTCCTCTGGAGGTTTAGCACAGCTTGTGCCTTCTGGCCAGTTTGTGATCACCTCCACCAAACCAGGCCTTTCGAGATTTCCCATTCGAGCTCTCTGTGTTATCAGAGCCATCCACTTAGACCAGGTAGCATCTGTTGCATGATGTGGTGAAGAACCTTTGCCTTTGAACATCCAATTCAGAACTGGCAATCTAGGAGCTAGAAGAAGTTGTGACTCAGTTCCAATCACTTCAGAAGCAGCTTTCACTCCTTCATAAGCAGCTAAAATCTCTTTCTCTGTTGGAGTGTAGTTTGCCTCTGAGCCTCTGTAGCCACGACCCCAGAAACCAAGAGGACGTCCTCGTGTCTCCCCTGGAGCTCTTTGCCATAAGCACCAGGTTGGACCATTGTCACTCGCGGCCGTGTACAGAATGTTCTTAATGTCTGGACCAGTTCGGACAGGTCCCAGACCCATCGCTTGGACTACCTCTCGCTTGATCTGGTCAAAGGCTGCTTGTTGCTCAGGACCCCATTGGAAACTGTTTCTCTTTCGAGTCACATCATAGAGAGGTTTCACAATCTGACTGTATCCAGGAATGTGCAGTCTCCAAAATCCCACTATGCCTAAGAAACGCAGAGTTTCTTTCTTGTTGATGGGATTTGCCATGGTGGAGACTCTGTTTATCACATCCATTGGGATGTGACGGCGACCATCTTGCCACCGCACTCCCAGGAACTGGATTTCTCTGGCAGGTCCTTTCACCTTGTCTCGCTTGATAGCCAAACCAGCTTGCAAGAGAATGTCAAGGATTTTATTACCTTTCTCGAAGACTTCTTCAGCAGTCTCACCCCAGACGATGATGTCATCGATGAACTGAATGTGTTCTGGAGCTCCACCTTTCTCCAAAGCATCATGGATCACTGCATGGCAGATGGTTGAACTGTGAATCCACCCCTGGGGCAAACGATTGAATGTGTACTGAATGCCTCTCCAGGTGAAAGCAAACTGAGGCCTGCATTCCTCTGCTATGGGAATAGAGAAGAAAGCATTAGCAATGTCTATGGTAGCATACCATTTGGCCTGCTTGGATTCCAGCTCATATTGGAGTTCCATCATGTCTGGTACAGCTGCACTCATGGGTGGAGTTACTTCATTCAAGGCACGGAAATCAACTGTCAGATGCCACTCTCCATTCTGCTTTCGCACAGGCCAGAGTGGACTGTTGAAAGGTGAATGAGTTTTGCTGATGACCTTCTGACTCTCCAACTGACGAATCAAGTTTTGAATGGGCACCAAAGAGTCACGGTTGGTTCTGTATTGTCTGTGATGTACAGTTTGAGAAGCAACCGGCAGCTTTACATCCTCTATCTCATGTTGTCCAACAACTGCAGATTCATCTGAAAGCTCAGGTCTAATGGACAACTTCAATTTTCCTCCATCAATTTCTACAGTTGCTATTCCAAAAGCCCATTTGTAACCCTTAGGGTCTTTAAAACGCCCTTCTCTCAGAAAATCAATTCCCAAAATACAAGGTGCATTAGGACCTGTTACAATAGTATGTTTCTTCCACTGCTTCCCAGTTAAACTTATGTCAACATTTATCTTAAACAACTCTTGAGATCCACCAGTGACTCCCTGAATAGTTATAGATTCTCCCTCTTGATAATTTGGTGGTATTATGGTGCACTGAGCTCCTGTGTCAACCAAGGCCCTGTACTTCTGAAATTTTGAAGTGCCAGGCCACTGGATGTACACATCCCAATAGATTCTGTTATCTCCATTATCCCTTACCTCCCCCTGGCGGAAGGCAGGGCACCCCTAATGGTGGGGATTACCTCCACATGTACAGCTGGCACAACGTCCAGCACCAGAATTAGGATCACTGTTGGAGCTATCAGAGTTGTTCTGGGAAACTGAGGAAGCGACAGCTACCCTCCTGGTATTGCTGCCTCGGGATCTGCCTCTCTGCAGCTCCCGTAACCTCCTGAAAAGATCAGAAGTTGGTTGACCATCCCATCTGTTCATGTTCTCACCAAACTGATCACGCAGAGTTATCCAGATACTGCCACGTGATTGCCTCTGCTGTCTGTTTTGGTTTGACCTATTCTGGAATGGCCTTCTTGGAGCACGTCTGTTCCTAACAGCTGAAACTTGTATCCATCTGGAGGAAGAGGAATCAGAATCATCCCCCTTCATCAAGTTGGATATGGAGGTTTTAAGTTCCTCCTTCAGCTCTTTCATGCAGTTCTTCATTTCTCCAGACAAAGTTTCAATGGCTGAAACCAAAGAAGTACGTGCAAGACTATCCTCCAACTGCCTCATTTGGTCAGTGAAATGGCCAACAGTAGGAGGTGCTCCACCATAATTTCTTGCCACAATCCTGCTTGCCAGAATAGTAGCATAATTAGGAGGAGCAAGCTTAATGAGCTTTTTGGCAAGGCCTGTTCCAACAGGAATTTCATCAGGATTCAGAGTCTTATGATCTCCATACATTACTTCTCTCACAGCAAACTCTCTCAGACGCTTGATTCCCTCAGCTATTGTGGTCCAAGGCTTAGGGTTCCATGGTAAATCATCTCTGCTGGGGTACCGCAGCGAGACTGCCAGTAAGAGGCGTGCCCACAGAGAAACTTTACCAATGCACTTGCCTAGATGCCTGTCTATGCCAGTATCCTTTGAGAGCATCCCCAACTGAGAGGCCGACTTGTCGCCTACCACCAATGCTGGGGCTCCCATATCAAAACACCTGGCTAGCCAAGACAGGACTGGCTCATTATCTCCTCTGATGTAATCCTTCCTCACATGTCTAATTTCCTGTCTGGGTGCATTAGCTGACTGTATGTCATCCTCATCATCATCATCATCATCATCCTGAGGTCGCTGTCCCCATAATCCTATTTTAATCCTCCGTTGAATTTCTTTGAGTTCAGAGGCACTACCAGCAGTTGCTAATCTACCAGGGTCTACATCCTGACCTACATCTCCATCATCCATGTGGGGTCTCAAGAGGTCTACCAGAGTTTTAAGGCTAACCCTCTCTTCCTCATCAGAAGGATCTTTCTTAACAGAGGGACCCTGAGTAGAAGGACCCTCATCTCCATCTGCACCATCTCCTGCAGCATCTGCATCTCCTTTACGCTTTCTGGTTACAGTGGCCACCAAATTTACTGGCTTGGTTTTCACATTCACAGCAGAGTTGGAAGAGCAAGTAGCCTTATGTCTTTCTTGATACAGTGCTATCAGTAGCCATATGATTATTCCAAGAAGCAACAAAATTAAGATTAAGGCTAGTACAAGATATCTAGGGTACCACTGGTTCCAAGGACCCTCTGTAGTTGTAAGAGGAGTAACAAACTCATATGTGTCTGCTAGCAGATCCATAGTTGAGTTACCATAGCTTCTTAGCCCAATAAGACCATAACAGAATTCACCAACATTCAGTAACTTGTTCTTAACCCAAAGAAACGACTTATATGCCACATATCTCACAATCTTGTCTATCATGCAAGAAATGGCCCATCTGTAAACAATCACACCGATAATAGATGAAATAAAATTACTCAAAATCCAAAACAGCTTCATTTTGCTTCCTAATCTGAGCAGAAATAAATCACAAGCAATCGAGCCCCGAGTTGGAGCGCCAAAAATAAAAAGTGTGTCGGTGTGAGCTGAAATTCCCCCCCCACCAACAATAACCAGGCTAGCCCAGTCTGGAAGCAAATGAAAAGCTGTATTTACAAGCAGAGTCTAAAATCTACAATGAAATGCAATGAATATGTACAAATATACAAAATTCACAACATTCATAAATATATACAATCAACAGAAAAAGCACAATCGATCTCCCTTTGCTTCCCCCCAAGGGGACCCTCCCAAAGGGGCCTCCCTCTCTCAGGAGCTTCCCCCCCAGACCCCCTTGGACAGAGAAGCAGAGTTTAGTTAGAGCAGAAAGTTGTTAACTTAGCTGCCAAGGTCAGTGTGTTATCTTCAGCCAGAAGAGAAGAAGAAACAGCAGCCAGACAGCCCAGCAACTGCCCCCACTGCCGAACGCAGAATGTGCCGAATGCCTACTTTGTTTTGGGTAATAGTTCTTAAACATCTCTATCTATCCAATGGAAGTGTTTAGAACAATCGTTATTTTGCTTTCTTACACCCAATAGTGACTTATTTACATTCTTTCACTTTCTCTGTTCTGAACTTTGCAAGGAAAAATTAAAAAGACAGTTTCAAACCATCACAGAGAGGTTCTCCTGAAAGATTGGAGGATGCAGCTTCTCAGTGGGCAGGTTCTCCTGAAATATCCAAACCTTCTGTGAGCTCAGCTTCTCAGGGGTCCAAGGCTGGCAGCTGAAAGGGAAGGTTGTCCTATGGCAGCTGGGAGCTTCTCAGCCCAGACTCCTGCTGGTTCAGGGAGTGAACCTGGCTGAACGTGAACCCTTGCATTTCATTTCTTGGTGGCACCCAGCACAAGAGCTGAGTCATGCGTGGGGGATGAAGGTGTGGTTTGGTGAGGACTTGTTTCTCTTGGGTTGCTGCCCTGGCAGGCCTTATTTTAAAGCGAGGACCTCTGAAACAGTTGCAGTTCCTTCTGCCAGGAGCCCTGTGGGATTCCTTTTGCCTTTTGGTCGCTGGGGTGGCTTTAGTTCTTCTGCAGCTGGTGGCTGCACTCGGGGCAGGCTGTGAAATGTTGTGATGTCCTGTTCAGTCCTGTTCAGAGTTTCTGGGGAAGTTGTTAGCTCGTTAACAGTCACAGCTCTAATTATTCTGGTGTGAGTGTAAGCAGTGAGGCTCTGACATGCCAAGATGCAGATCTCCTTCCCCTTGTCCCTCTTCCCACGCTCTGCTTTCTGCAGAGCATCCATGGCTGTGCCTTAGACAAGCAGGAAAGCTGTGGAAGTCCAATTTGCTTTCTGCTGACACTGCCACTGAATGGCAGCTGCTCCCCAGGGGTTGGTGGAGCCAAATTCAGTACCTTTTTTTTTTTTTCCCCTACCTGTTTCCCTGTTTCCAGCACTATTCACAAGAGAGGAGGGCTAGGTCTCATCTTTTTGGCTGGCAATCTCTTGTCAGTGGTGCCCAGGAACAGGACAAGGGGCAGTGGGCACAGACTTGAACCCAGGAGGCTCCATCTGACCAGGAGGAGAAATTTGTTTGGTGTGAGGGTGCTGGAGGCCTGGAGCAGGCTGTCCAGAGAGGTTGTGGAGTCTCCTTGTGTGGAGAGCTTCCAATTCCCCCTGGGCATTGTGCTCCTGGGCAAGCTGCTGTGGGTGCCCTGCTCTAGGAGAGGGTTGGACTGGGTGATCTCCAGATGTCCCTTCCAACCCCATTGTGCTATGGTTGTGTAGGGTTTTGATGGGAGCCCTTGCTGAGGGCAGAGGTGGGGCAGAGGGGTCTGTGTTGAGCCATCAGGAGCACAGAGCTGTGTGCCAGGGTGGGAGGAAATGAGCAGCTCCCTGTAACCTGCAGTGCCTGTCCAGTGTCCATCAGTGATTGCTTTGCTCAGCCAAATGGCTCCATAATTGTGTGACCTTGTGAGGACTCAGCATTAAAGTCACATTTTGGCTGGATGTTAGAACTCAGATCCCACAGGGCAGTTGTGCATGGCAACACTTTGCAGTGCTCTGAGGGAACATTTTTTTCAAAGGAAAAAGTTTTTTTCTTCTTCTCTGGTGTTCTCCCTTTCCATGGATTTCTGGTGTGGCTATTGGACACTAAGCATGCTGTGTAGAGTTAGTCTTACAGACCCATAGGGCTTTCAGCTGAGAAGGATGATTTGGGCTGTAGGATGTTAAATTAACACAAAGACGACTCATTTAGTTGTTTCCTCTGGCTACAGATTTCCTTGGAAACCTGAAGTTCCAGTTCACAGCTAGACCCAAACACTGAGTGCTTAGCATGGGTGTTACACCAGAAGCAGACTTGGGGGCTCAGCTGGAGTGGGAAGAGAAGGAATCATAGAATCACAGAATGGTTTGGGTTGGAAGGGACCTCCAGAGGTCATCTGGCCCACCCCCTAGAGTCAGTGGACATCCTCCCCTAGAGCAGCTTGCCCAGGGCTCTGTGGAGCTGAATGAAGAACTGCTGTGAACGCCAGACTGAACAACAGCTCCAGGGGGTGTCCGTGCTGGAGCCTCCTGGTGGCTGCAAGGTATGAATTGGGTACACCAAGGGGTGTGAGATCATCCTCCCCTAGATACCAGGCCTTCATTGCCTCCACTGCACAGCCTGGTCCTGTGCCAGCAGGGTCTGGCTCAGTGCTGCTGTCCTCCTCCTGCTGTCTTTTGTTTCTCAGCTGTTCCTATTCATACTTCTATCTTGTGGTCTTGGGAGTGCAGCAAACCTTGGTTTAGCCACCTCACAGGTGGCCTTGGCACACAGGCTGTTGTGCTGTTGATCCCTTGCAGTCATGAGAGACTTTCATAGAATAACAGAACTGTTTGGGTTGGAAAAGCCTTCTAAGGTCATCCCATCCAGCCACCAACCCAGCACCACCAGGGCCACTAAACCATGGTCCCAAGTTTCCTGAACACCTCCAGCGATGGGGACTCCACCACCTCCCTGAGCAGCTTTCTCATGGGTGTCTTCCTCTCCTCCCCTCCCCCACTGTAGGCAGTAATTTCAATTCTATAGACAAAGTGAATCCTAAAGCCACAAGGAGCATGGGCAGAGCCTGGTGTTGTTTCTTGTGTAAAACAGTGTGAGCAGCAGGGCCGAGGCACTGATTGTCCCTTTGTTCCAGGCTGTCATCTCTACAGTAGATAAAGCTGAAGGAGTTGGGCAGCAGCAGGAAGAAACCTGTGGCAGCACAGCTTTGTGACCCTACCTGAGGTGGGTCTCATTACCAGCTCCCATGTGCTGCACCCAGCTCTGGCTAGGTGCTCTCCAGCAGCTCCTGCTTTTGTGCTTCCTCACACTGCTACTGCCAGCACTCAGGCACCACTGGAGCTTTTCTCCTCATGTGCTGTAGATGCAGCTGGTGGTCTGATCTGCTGCTCTGACATGGAGAAAAATTGCTCCAAGGGTGCCCTGCTAGAAGAGGGTCTGTAGCTGTTGCTTCATGCTGGGTGTTTGCCCCAGACCCTCTCGTCCCCTTGTACAGCCTCAGCACATGAGGCCTGCTCTGTTTGTGGACAAGAAGCTGGCTGGAAGAAGCTGCCTGCACATTAGGAGCCCGAGATGGATGGGATTTGGGGATGAATTGCAGCTCCAGTAGGGAAGGAGGCTTCCTCTCTGCAGGATGCGAGAAGTGATTGATGGTAGTGTCAAAGAAAGAGGATGGATCTGCCCCTTGAGGGAGTTGAGTGCTGCCTTAGAAAGGTTTGTTCTGCTTCTTCAGAGCTTCCCTCTCTCTTATGAATGGTTGCAGATCAGTGTGCAAAAACTGGGAGTGAAGGAGAGAGAACTGGGTTTGGATACTGGTGATAGAGCACATGGTAGCCCCATGCCAAAGAACTCCAGATCTTTGAAAGGCAGCAGGACCTGCAGTGTTCCTGGTGACGAGTTGGAGTACACGTGTGCAGGACAACCACTGGGACAAGTCTGCATTTTGACCCTTCCTGACCCCTCCCTCTGGAGCTGCTGTCTGGGCAGTGCTGCTCTTTGAGAGCATTTGTGCTGGAGCCAAGGGTTTGGACCTGCTTGTGCTAAGGCCTTGTGCCTCAGGTGGCAGTGTGAGGACAGAAGATTCCTCCACTGACCTCTTACTGCTGGGGTGCTTTGATGCTGAATTCCAGCTGACTCTTCTATAGCTGTTGGGTATCTTGACTGGCAGAGGTTAAATGAGATCTGAGGCTCCCAGCTCTGCAAGGCAGTGTACAACAGAGCTGAGGGAAGGGTTTTGGCCTTGCTGTGTCAGCACCTTATGCCCAGGCTGGAGAAGTGGAGGCTGTCCAAGTGCAGCTTGTCAGACAGCCCTTCTGAGTGGAGTGGGGACAGAAAGGTGTGGCTGTGCTCAGTGCTGGGGCTGTGGGGGTTACTGCCCAGGAAATGGGTGAGGAAAACTTCACTGTGAGGGTGCTAGAGCCCTGGAGCAGGCTGCGCAGAGAGGCTGTGGAGTCTCCTTCTCTGGAGGTTTTCAAGACTCATCTGGATGTGTTCCTGGGTGACCTGCCCTGGGTGACCCTGCTCTGGCAGATGTTTGGACTCAGTGATTTCCAGAGGTCCCTTCCAGCCCCTGCCACTCTGTGTTCTGTGATTTGTTGGCATGGTGAGAACAAGGTCCTCAGAGGAAGGACTGGGGAAGTGTGAAAGACTTTGCCCCTCTGTCCTCTAGTAGTGGTAATGAACTTCAGAACTCTCAGCTCTGCATTCCCCTGTTGGAGCCAGCAGGTATCTCTTGCTGCACGTTTCCACACTCAGCTCAGGCTGCTGCTCTCTCCTTGTTCATGCAGTATTGACGTGTGTCCTGGTTTGAGGCCAGACAGATCGTCTCTTGCCCCGAGAGGGACAAAAGAATGACACGCACACAAACGGATTGGAGAGTGATGGAGAGTTTAGATGGAAAAGCAATTGGTGAAACTACAAAACACTGCAAAGAACATCCCAATGCATACAGAGCCCCTTACATAATTCCCAAAGCTTCCCAATCCTTCCTTCCTCCCACCTGAGGGTATACCCAAAACCCCCAGGGCTCTTTCTTCCCCCCCCACCTAGGTGAGTCTCAGGCTGGCCAGGTCTGAGACTGCCCCCACCTCCATTCTCCTCCTGGCATTAGGCCTAGACAAGCCTAAGAGGCCAAGAGGATACTCCCCCAGCATTACCTGATAAGAGAGCATCTCCCACGGGGGCAGAGAGGGAAGAAAGAGGAAGAGAATGACTTTGCAGATGGATTGATAGGGGGCAGGATTTATGGGTAGAAATACGCCGTTTCCTGTGTCCACCCCTATTGGGTGGGCACCTGGGACACCAGAGGTGTATCTCATGCAGCAGTGGCAGGGGGCACCCAGCCTAAACTGCCACAACATGAGCAGTGCTGGATGTGCCTTGCAGCAGCAGTGCAGAGCACTTGCTGGGAGTCCCTTCCTGAATGCCACCGAGATGGATTGCCTGAGGTCAGGCTGCAGGAGGGAACTGGCTTCTTTGGGTTCTTTTGTTAATTTTCAGGGTTTGCTCTTTACAAGGAGCCAGTAAGTGGCTATGCTCCAGCTGAAGGTCACTGTGCCTGTCTGCTGGACAGGATGATTGTCACAGATGGAAAAGGGCAGTGCCAGATTATGCCTCACTTGTTTCTGGTGGGGTACATCCTCACAGACACCAAATGGGCAGAACCAGTCTGCCCTTCCCCATGTTCTTCCAAACAACTCTCTACTTGCCTCATTGCTTCTCATGTTAAATACTGTGGCCAGAGGACCAGGGCAGGGATCAGCCCCCTGAGCTCAGCACTGGTGAGGCCACACCTCAAATCCTGGGGTCAGTTTTGGGCCCCTCATTCAAAGAAGGACACTGAGGGGCTGGAGCAGGTCCAGAGAAGGGCAACAAAGCTGAGGAAGAGTCTGGAGAACAGGGCTGGGGAGGAGCAGCTGAGGGCCTTGGGGATGTTTAATGTGGAGAAGTGGAGGCTGAGGGGAGACCTCATTGCTCTCTACAGCTCCCTGAGAGGAGGTTGCAGTGAGGTGGGGGTTGGGCTCTTCTCCCTAGTAATAAGTGACAGGATGAGAGGAAATGGCCTCCAGGTGGGACGTGAGGAAAAATTTCTTCCCCTTAAGGGCTGTCAAGGCTTGGTCCAGGCTGCCCAGAGCAGTGGTGGAGTCCATGGTGGCCATGGTCTGGTGGTGCCCTGGCAGTGCTGGGCTAATGGCTGGACTCAACCTTGGGTCTCTTCTGACCAAACTGATTCTGTGACTCCAAGAGCACAAACCTGACAGCAGGGCCTGGTGTTTTCTGTGCACAGCACCAGGCCCAGGTGATCACTGCCTGAAACACCACAGCAATGGCAAACAAGGCTCCAGCTGAGTCAGAGAAGCACAGATGCAAGGCCCAGGGGCTGTTGCTAGAAGTGCTGTCCCTGCTTTGACTCCAGTCTGGTACTGCTCTGCCTTGGTTCAGTGCCTGCCCTCTGCAAGCCCCCTCCCCCCTCCCTTCATTCCCAGAGAGGCCCCTGGCCTCGCTGCTCTCGGGGGCTGTTGCCCTTACTGGCTACTGGCAGTCGGTGCCCCAGCCTCCTGCTGATGGCAGGGCCCCAATGCCAGGGTGTTTCTGAGCTGGAGAAAAACACCTGGATTCATGGAGAGTCTGCTGTGGTTATGGCAAAGAGCTTGGACTCTCATTCCACTGAGATGTTGTGGAGGAAAGGAAACCTTCCAGAGTCTGCAATATTCCACTCTTGAGGTATGAACAAAAGTTTCCTTGGCCTGAAGCACCCTCTGCTGTGAAAGCCATTCCAGTCTCTAAGACAATCAGTCTCCTTTCTTTCCTCTCCCCTCCCATGCCACAGCTTTTATTAGCTAGAAATGTGCTAACACTTCACCATCAGACTGGTTTTTGGCATATGAGGAGCTCCACAGAGTCTTCACAAGCTGTCAGTGTAGCTGTGTGCAAAAGAGGAGGAAGATGGCTCAGAGTTGTTCACCTCCTGGGGAGTTTGCTCTTCCTTTCTGCTTCTTTTCTGCAAGAGTGTTTGAAAGCTTTGTCCATGTGTCTCTGTTCCCCTCTGAAGGAAGGGTGTAGGAGTGGGGTGTCAATGCAGAAAGAGATTCTTTTGGGGCTGTTCAGCCTGGAGAAGAGAAAACTCCAGGGAGACCTTAGAGCAGCCTTCCAGTACCTGAAGGGCCTCCAGGAGAGCTGGGGAGGGACTTTGGACAAGGGCTTGGGAGTGCCACGATGGGGGACAATGGCTTTGAGCTGGGAGAGGGGAGATTGAAAGTGGAGAGGAGGAAGAAATTGTTGAGAGTGAGGGTGGGGAGACACTGGCAAAGGTTGCCCAGGGAGGCTGTGGCTGACCCCTCCCTGGAGGTGTTCAAGGCCAGGCTGGATGAGGCCTTGAGCAAGCTGGGCTGGGGGGAGGTGTCCCTGCCCATGGCAGGGGGTTAGAGTAGATATCTTTGTGGTCCCTTCTAACAAAAGCCATGCTGTGATTCTCTGATTCAGCTCAACACATGACAGTAGAGATCAGCTGAGCAGCTCCTGGAGGCAGGCTGCTGAGCAGGTGGGGCATGGAGAAACCTGTCCCAGAGGGACTCTGAAGGTGCTCTGATGTCACTGTTAAGTTTGAGGAACCACAGCAGCACTCATTTGAGAACCTGAACTGCAGAAGCTGGAGCCTTAAAGGATGTGACAGGGAAAGGAGTGAAACACCTCAGTCATGGTGAAGACTTACATGGCCTTGGGAGTCCACAGCCTCCCTGCCTTGCCCCTGTGCAAAGCTGGGTCTGGAACCCAGCAGAGCTGCTGCAGTGACTGTTGCTGTGACCAGCTGAAGCTTTCCAGTGTGACACCAGCACAATTCCAGAAGCAAAGGAGGCTTCTGCTTGCTGGGTCACTGACTCAGACACAGAGCTGGATGCTCACCTGGCTTTTTCTCTGGGAGGTGCCTGACCAAGTGCTGTTCTTCTCCCCAGTCCCATTCCCCATACCAAAACTGTCACAGGCTGTGCTCCTTGTAGAATCACAGACTGGGTTGGATTGGAGGAGACCTCAAAGACCATCCAGTTCCAACCCCTGCCATGGGCAGAGACACCTCCCACCAGCCCAGGTTGCTCAAGGCCTCACCTAGCCTGGGATTGAACACCCCCAGGGAGGGGACATCCCCAGCCTCCCTGAGCAACCTGTGCCAGTGTCTCCCCACCCTCACTGGAAAGAATTTCTTCCTCGTCTCCAGTCTTGATATCTCCTCTCCCAGCTCAAAGCCATTCCCCTCATCCTGTGTGGTGGGTTGAAAATTCCCCCCAAACTACCACATCCTGTCACTCCCAGCCCTTGTCAAAGGTCCCTCCCCAGCTCTCATGTGCTGGAAGGCTCCTCTAAGGTCTCCCCAGAGCCTTCTCTCCAGAACAGAGAAGAGAAGGGATGCCCAAAGTGTCTGTGAGCTTTGGGTCCCTTCACTCTAGACTCTGCAAACTGCAGCAAAAGCAGCCCCTGGGGAGGATGTTGGGCATCCTGCAGGGGGATATTGATGAAAGGATGCCCCTCACAGTAGAACCAGATGCACTGCAGCTGCTCCTTCATGTATGAAGCTGGAAGCTGTTGGGCTTGTCATACCCCTGGCAGATGCTGGGGACCAGCTGCTCCTTTCCCTGGTGCCCAGCAGGTCCTGTGCTCAACAGGACATCCAGGCCCTGTTCCCCCAGCCATGCTGTGCTGCTGAGGGTGAGCAGAGCCTCTCTGCTGTCACTTCTCTAGCTTCTCAAGCTCCCTTCCCAGACAGCATGGGAACTGTAAGTATTCAGGCATATAACAAGAATGATGTAATTAAAATCCTTAATTTTATTTTGCTTGTTTAGGGTTGGTTTTTTAATTCCTTTTTGATTCCAACGGTGGTGGGAGCTAATTGGATTCTGGGCCAACCTTGCCCAGGCAGCTGCAGGGGGAAGGGGACTGCAGATGAGCCCAGCCAGGAAATTGCACATTTAAATATAGTTCCTGGTAGGGTCAGCAAAACACCCCAGGGATGAATTAAGAAGAAGACTTCTGCTGTAATGTGTTCATTTAGCTGCAAACATCTTCAAGGGAAAGAAAAAAGGAAGCTTGGGAGGGAGGGAAGCAAATGGAAAGGTTGGTGTCCCTTCTGCAGGGCTCTCCCAGGCAGCAGCATCACAGAATGGCTGAGGTTGGAAGGGACCTCAGAGATCATCTACAACCCCCTCCCATGGGCAGGGAACTCCTCTCAACTACACTTGGTTGCTCAAGGCCTCATCCAGCCTGGCCTTGAAGACCCCCATGGAGGAGGCATCCATAGCCTCCCTGCGCAGCCCCTTCCAGTCTCACCACCCTTGGCTGAAGAACTTCTTCCTCAGCTCCAGTCTAACCCTGCTCTGCCTCAGCTTCAAACCATTCCCCTTGGATTGTCCCCTCAGATTCCAAGAAGAAACCATTGAGGGTCTTTTAGTGTTGGATGTTTGGAGGCTTCAGTGGAGGGTGTGAACCCATAGTTGAGATGATGCTGTGGGGTTGCTGCTAGCAGCTTTGGTGCAGATACCCAGGTCCTGCTGTTCACCTGGCTGTAGGGGGGTGGGACCAGCCACCACCCGTTGGCACTGTTTGGGTTGATGTGGGACAGCTGCCCCTCTGAGGCAGCTTCTTTCTCCCCAGATGGGTGGGATGGGGCTTTCCACTCCCATGGGTACTGATCAGTTTCCCAGGTATGCTGGAACATCTCTGGTGAGGAGAAACTGAGAGAATTGGGGCTGATGAGTCTGGAAAAGAGCAGCCTGAGAGAGATCTTGTCAATGCTGATCAATACGTCTAGGGTGGGTGCCAGGAGGATGGAGCCAGGCTTTCTGTGCCTAGGAACAGGACACAAATGAACCCGGGAGGTTCCATGAGAAGAGGAGGAGGCCCAGACTGGAACCCAGGAGGATCCATCTGAAGAGGAGGAGAAAGTTGTTTGTTGTGAGGGTGCTGGAGGCCTGGAGCAGGCTGCTCAGAGAGGTTGTGGAGTCTCCTGTGGAGAGATTCCAAACCCACCTGGATGTGTTCCTGTGTGACCTTCTCTAAGTGAACCTCCCTTAGCAGGGGGCTGGGACTCCACAGGTCCCTTCCAACCTGAGCCATTCTGTGATCCCCAGAGGTCCCTTCCAAGCCCCATCCCTGTGTGTGTTTTTCCTGTTGGGACCTGTGGCCCTTTCAGCAGAGGGACAATATTATTGTCCCAGCTGTGGGCATGAGTGAGGGAAGCAGTCTGTAAAGCAGTCAAAGACTTGGAGCACATCTGGAGTAACCCCTCGCTGAAAGCCAGCACTGCTCTCCAAGTCCTCTTTGTCCCTTGGCTCCTGCACAGCTGGTAGAATGTACAGCAGAGCTCCCCTGCCCCTCAGTGGCACCTGGAGTACAGCCTGAGTTCATCCTTAGCAATCTGGGTTTCTCCTTAAGGCTAGGATCAGGAAATGCTGCTGGTGCTGGGAGATGCAGCAGAGCAGCTTGTTTAGCATTTCCCAGGCCCTCAGACCCTCAGTGCTTTCCCTTTGGCTCTGGCTGTCTCCCCAGGGAAGCAGAGCTGGGTAGGAATGAGGCCTGACCCTGCATTCCTCCCCTCTCTGCAGGGCTGCTCAGTCTGGCTGGGGACAGATGTCCCAAGAGCTGTGCACCCGTGAGGGGAGCTGGGCAGCTCCTAATCCTACCTCAGGATTTCAGAGCTCTCAGTACCACAGTCACAGAATGGGTTGGGCTGGAAGGGACCTCAAAGCTCATCCAGTTCCTCTCCCCTGCCATGGGCAGGGACACCTCCCACCAGCTCGGGTGGCTCAAGGCCTCATCCAGCCTGGCCTTGGACACCTCCAGGGAGGGGTCAGCCACAGCCTCCCTGGGTAGGGTTTTCCCTGCTGCTGCTCCCTAAACAGACCCAGCTGGCTTGTTTGTGCTGGTGCCAGTTGGAGGGTTGACTGTGAATGGACTCAGCACCCACTTAAGCCTTTTGGGGCTGACTTAAGCTCTTTCTAAACCTTACTTTGATTCCAGGCTCTTGGAGCCCAGCTTGCCCTTGTGTGTGCCTTGCAGCATGCAGTACAGGGGGGCGGTGAGCTCCATAGCTTGGCAACAGCACCAATTAATGCTGGAAGGTTGTAATAACCTGGCTGCCCTGGGCTCTGTGCCTGGCTGGCAGGAAGGGAAGGCTAATTGAAGTGTGAACCCAGAGCAGGCTGGCCTGAAGGAAATGTCATTAAGGCTCTCCTCAGGCCCTGGGTCAGCCCAAGCCAAATCACAGCTGCAACAGCCTCTAAACTTCCTCCTTTGGTTAAATTCCCACCCAGTGATTCCCTGCAAGTGTGACGACCCCCTGTGATACCAGACTGACCCTGGCTGCTCTCTGTCATCCCACATAACAGGGGCTGGGCTGGGATTGCCCAGAGAGGTGGTGGAGGCCCCATCCTTGGAGATGTTCAAGTTCAGGCTTGATGTGGCTCTGAGCAACCTGCTCTAGTTGGGGATGTCCCTGCTGACTGCTGGGGCTGATCTAGATGACCTTTGAGAGGCCCTTCCAGCACAGTGCATTTTACAGTTGTATGGGGCTGGTTAGTTTGGAGAAGAGAAGGCTGAGAGGGGACCTGATCAATGTCTGTAAATATCTGAGGGGTGGGTGTCAGGAGGAAGGGGCCAGATTCTTTGTGGTGGTGCCCAGTGATAGGACAAGGAGCAAAAGGGACAAGCTGGAACCCAGGAGGTTCCACCTTACCATGAGGAGAAACTTCTTTGATGTGAGGGTGCTGGAGCCCTGGAGCAGGCTGCCCAGAGAGGCTCTGGAGTCTCCTCTTGAGACTTTCAGGATCCACCTGGATGTGTTCCTGTGTGACCTGCTCTGGCAGGGGGTTGGACTCAATCTCTAGAGGTCCCTTCCCACTCCACCATTCTTTGACTGCAGAAGCAAATCCAAGAGGACACTTTCTTCCCTTGTCCTCTCTTCTTGCTCTGTAACACTGTACAGAGTCTTTGGCTGGCCCTGTGTTGGAGTCTGCCGTGGGACAGGAATGTTTATCCTCTCAGATCCCATGTGAGGTGGGTGCTGGAGGCGCTGAGATTCCCTGTGTGGCTGGCAGGTACAAGTGGTGCTGTCCATGCAGTGCTTATGCAGAGCTCCATTCCCTCTGGTGTTGTGGAGGCTGAACAAATGAGCAGCTTCAGAATGGTGGTGGACAAACTGAGATGTTCTCTCAGGGCTCCCTGAGTGACTGCTTGAAGATGGGAGGTGCTATCAGGACAAACTCTAACCTTCTCTTGGTTATCATTGCTGTTTTTAAGCTCTTAATTTTTGCCCCAGCAGCTTTCCAGGCATCCACTCCTGGGCCCTCTTGGAGACAGGAATTGGGGCAGGGTGGATGCATTGCCCAACAGTATGGCTACTCCTCTCACCCATCTGCCTTGCTTGCTAGAAGCTTTTGACCTACGTCTCAAACCCAGTGCTGGTTCAGAAAGGAAGAGCAGTCACAAGTCCATAATGCACAGGAGTGCAGCCTTCAGTTATCTCCTGCAGCTTCTCAAGATGAGGGAGGTCTTGGTGTCAGCTGGGGCCAGGAGGTGGGACTAGAACCACGTAAACCTGAACTTGCTGTAAACAAAACTCCATTGTTTAACCTGGTTTCCTTCTGAAACCCTGTGTGAAAGAGAAGCCAGACATCTGCTGTGTGTCTGTGTCAGCCCTGTCCCACACCCTGCTGCCCATCAGCTTCTGGTGCCTTTGTCTTCCTGGACTTGAGTGTCTTAGAGAGGTTGAGGCTTCAAAGCTTCAGTACAAGCTTGCATGGAAATGGATGGATAGATTGGAAGTGACCTTAAAGCTCATCCAACCCCCTGCCATGGGCAGGGACATTTTCCACTAGCCCAGGTTGCTCAAGGCCTCATCCAGCCTGGATGTTATAGTGCGAGGAAGGTGAGGGGCTCCAGCCGTTAGTTCTGCTCACACCAGAACAGTCACTTAGTGCTGCTGCTCTCATCTTACCTCTCCTGCTTTCCATCCTTCCAGTGTCAGTCTGTCCCTTTGCTTGGCCCAGAAGGATGCTTGTCCTGTGACCATTTCTGAGGCTGAGCAGGGAGCTCTGGCTTGGGGCAGTGCTGCTCAAAGCTTGGCTGGTTGTGGAGGAGCAGTGGGGCAGCCATGCTGAGAGATGTGGAGCCAGAGCTGCTGCATGGAGCAGAGAGCTTGGGGAGGTTGGCACGTCAGGGGTCCAGGATGCAGGTGGCTTGGCTGACCACAGCGGAGTACAGAAACCTGAACCCTAAGCCCACACCTTAGGAGTGTTCACAGAGCTGTCAGCAAGGCTGGCTTAGAATCACAGAATTGTTTGGGTTGGAAGAAGCCTTTAAAGGTCATCCGGTCCAACCATGAACCCAGCACTGCCCTGGGCAGCCCTTTTGGGGAAGAAATTGTTCCTCATGTCCAACCTAAACCTGCCTGTGGTTCCACAGTCATGATGTTACTGCGCCAGGTCAGTTGGTGTTTGTTTTCACCCTCTAGAATGGTCCACCTCAGACTGTGGTCTAGAGCCTCTCTGAGACTGTTTAGAGCTCATATGGAGAGTAAACAAAGAAGCACCACATGACCCTGGTAAGGCAATCAAATGGGCATTCAAGTGCATGCATTGCCTTTAAATGTCAGAGTGGAGAGCACAGCATTACAGAATGGTTTGGGGTGGAAAAGGCCTCTGAGATCATCCAGGCCAACCATCAACCCAGCACCACCATGGCCCCCAAACCATGCCACCAAGTGCAATGGCCCCAGGTTTCTTGAACACCACCAGGAGTGGAGACTCCACCACCTCCCTAGGAAAACATGAAACATAGAAATCCCTGAAAGAAACAATCCTTCATTCTCCAACTGGATGCAGCTTCCCAGGATGCAGAGCTTGTGGTGCTCTCTTCGACACTTCATCATTCCCTGACAGGCCCTGGGCAGGCTCAGGGAGACGGAGATGCTGTGTGCTGAGGTTGGGGTGCAGGGATGGTGTCAGGGATGCTGTGTGCTGAGGTTGGGTGCAGGGATGGTGTCAGGGATGCTGTGTGCTGAGGCTGGGGTGCAGGGATGGTGTCAGAGGGATGCTGTGTGCTGAGGTTGGGGTGCAGGGATGGTGTCAGAGGGATGCTGTGTGCTGAGGTTGGGTGCAGGGATGGTGTCAGGGATGCTGTGTGCTGAGGTTGGGGTGCAGGGATGGTGTCAGGGATGCTGTGTGCTGAGGCTGGGGTGCAGGGATGGTGTCAGAGGGATGCTGTGTGCTGAGGTTGGGGTGCAGGGATGGTGTCAGGGATGCTGTGTGCTGAGGTTGGGTGCAGGGATGGTGTCAGGGATGCTGTGTGCTGAGGTTGGGTGCAGGGATGGTGTCAGGGATGCTGTGTGCTGAGGTTGGGTGCAGGGATGGTGTCAGGGATGCTGTGTGCTGAGGTTGGGGTGCAGGGATGGTGTCAGGGATGATGTGTGCTGAGGTTGGGGTGCAGGGATGGTGTCAGGGATGCTGTGTGCTGAGGTTGGGTGCAGGGATGGTGTCAGGGATGCTGTGTGCTGAGGGTGGGGTGCAGGGATGGTGTCAGAGGGATGCTGTGTGCTGAGGTTGGGGTGCAGGGATGGTGTCAGGGATGCTGTGTGCTGAGGTTGGGTGCAGGGATGGTGTCAGGGATGCTGTGTGCTGAGGTTGGGGTGCAGGGATGGTGTCAGGGATTCTGTGTGCTGAGGTTGGGTGCAGGGATGGTGTCAGAGGGATGCTGTGTGCTGAGGTTTGGTGCAGGGATGGTGTCAGGGATGCTGTGTGCTGAGGTTGGGTGCAGGGATGGTGTCAGAGGGATGCTGTGTGCTGAGGTTTGGTGCAGGGATGGTGTCAGGGATGCTGTGTCCTGAGGTTGGGTGCAGGGATGGTGTCAGGGATGCTGTGTGCTGAGGTTGGGGTGCAGGGATGGTGTCAGAGGGATGCTGTGTGCTGAGGCTGGGGTGCAGGGATGGTGTCAGGGATGCTGTGTGCTGAGGTTGGGGTGCAGGGATGGTGTCAGAGGGATGCTGTGTGCTGAGGCTGCGGTGCAGGGATGGTGTCAGAGGGATGCTGTGTGCTGAGGGTGGGGTGCAGGGATGGTGTCAGAGGGATGCTGTGTGCTGAGGCTGGGGTGCAGGGATGGTGTCAGGGATGCTGTGTGCTGAGGGTGGGGTGCAGGGATGGTGTCAGAGGGATGCTGTGTGCTGAGGCTGGGGTGCAGGGATGGTGTCAGGGATGCTGTGTGCTGAGGTTGGGGTGCAGAGATGGTGTCAGGGATGCTGTGTGCAGAGGTTGGGTGCAGGGATGGTGTCAGAGGGATGCTGTGTGCTGAGGTTGGGGTGCAGGGATGGTGTCAGGGGGATGCTGTGTGCTGAGGTTGGGTACAGGGATGGTGTCAGAGGGATGCTGTGTGCTGAGGTTGGGGTGCAGGGATGGTGTCAGGGATGCTGTGTGCTGAAGTTGGGGTGCAGGGATGGTGTCAGGGATGCTGTGTGCTGAGGCTGGGGTGCAGGGATGGTGTCAGGGATGCTGTGTGCTGAGGCTGGGGTGCAGGGATGGTGTCAGAGGGATGCTGTGTGCTGAGGTTGGGTGCAGGGATGGTGTCAGGGATGCTGTGTGCTGAGGTTGGGTACAGGGATGGTGTCAGGGATGCTGTGTGCTGAGGTTGGGTGCAGGGATGGTGTCAGGGATGCTGTGTGCTGAGGTTGGAGTGCAGGGATGGTGTCAGAGGGATGCTGTGTGCTGACGTTTGGTGCAGGGATGGTGTCAGGGATGCTGTGTGCTGAGGCTGGGTGCAGGGATGGTGTCAGGGATGCTGTGTGCTGAGGTTGGAGTGCAGGGATGGTGTCAGAGGGATGCTGTGTGCTGACGTTTGGTGCAGGGATGGTGTCAGGGATGCTGTGTGCTGAGGCTGGAGTGCAGGGATGGTGTCAGAGGGATGCTGTGTGCTGAGGTTGGGTGCAGGGATGGTGTCAGGGATGCTGTGTGCTGAGGTTGGGGTGCAGGGATGGTGTCAGGGATGCTGTGTGCTGAGGTTGGGGTGCAGGGATGGTGTCAGGGATGCTGTGTGCTGAGGTTGGGTGCAGGGATGGTGTCAGGGATGCTGTGTGCTGAGGTTGGGGTGCAGGGATGGTGTCAGGGATGCTGTGTGCTGAGGTTGGGGTGCAGGGATGGTGTCAGAGGGATGCTGTGTGCTGAGGTTGGGGTGCAGGGATGGTGTCAGGGATGCTGTGTGCTGAGGTTGGGTGCAGGGATGGTGTCAGGGGGATGTGTGTGCTGAGGTTGGGTGCAGGGATGGTGTCAGGGATGCTGTGTGGCTGAGGTTGGGGTGCAGGGATGGTGTCAGAGGGATGCTGTGTGCTGAGGTTGGGTGCAGGGATGGTGTCAGGGATGCTGTGTGATGAGGTTGGGGTGCAGGGATGGTGTCAGGGATGCTGTGTGCTGAGGTTGGGGTGCAGGGATGGTGTCAGAGGGATGCTGTGTGCTGAGGTTGGGTGCAGGGATGGTGTCAGGGATGCTGTGTGCTGAGGTTGGGGTGCAGGGATTGTGTCAGGGATGCTGTGTGCTGAGGTTGGGTGCAGGGATGGTGTCAGCGATGCTGTGTGATGAGGTTGGGGTGCAGGGATGGTGTCAGGGATGCTGTGTGCTGAGGTTGGGGTGCAGGGATGGTGTCAGGGATGCTGTGTGCTGAGGTTGGGGTGCAGGGATGGTGTCAGGGATGCTGTGTGCTGAGGTTGGGGTGCAAGGATGGTGTCAGAGGGATGCTGTGTGCTGAGGTTGGGTGCAGGGATGGTGTCAGGGATGCTGTGTGCTGAGGTTGGGGTGCAGGGATGGTGTCAGGGGGATGATGTGTGCTGAGGTTGGGGTGCAGGGATAGTGTCAGGGATGCTGTGTGCTGAGGATGGGTGCAGGGATGGTGTCAGGGATGCTGTGTGCTGAGGTTGGGGTGCAGGGATGGTGTCAGGGGGATGCTGTGTGCTGAGGTTGGGGTGCAGGGATGGTGTCAGGGATGCTGTGTGCTGAGGCTGGGTGCAGGGATGGTGTCAGGGATGCTGTGTGCTGAGGTTGGGGTGCAGGGATGGTGTCAGGGGGATGATGTGTGCTGAGGTTGGGGTGCAGGGATGGTGTCAGGGATGCTGTGTGCTGAGGTTGGGGTGCAGGGATGGTGTCAGGGGATGCTGTGTGCTGAGGTTGGGGTGCAGGGATGGTGTCAGGGGATGCTGTGTGCTGAGGTTGGGGTGCAGGGATGGTGTCAGGGGATGCTGTGTGCTGAGGTTGGGTGCAGGGATGGTGTCAGGGATGCTGTGTGCTGAGGTTGGGGTGCAGGGATGGTGTCAGGGATGCTGTGTGCTGAGGTTGGGGTGCAGGGATGGTGTCAGGGATGCTGTGTGCTGAGGTTGGGTGCAGGGATGGTGTCAGGGATGCTGTGTGCTGAGGTTGGGGTGCAGGGATGGTGTCAGGGATGCTGTGTGCTGAGGTTGGGTGCAGGGATGGTGTCAGGGATGCTGTGTGCTGAGGTTGGGTGCAGGGATGGTGTCAGGGATGCTGTGTGCTGAGGTTGGGTGCAGGGATGGTGTCAGGGATGCTGTGTGCTGAGGTTGGGGTGCAGGATGGTGTCAGGGATGCTGTGTGCTGAGGTTGGGTGCAGGGATGGTGTCAGAGGGATGCTGTGTGCTGAGGTTGGGTGCAGGGATGGTGTCAGGGATGCTGTGTGCTGAGGTTGGGGTGCAGGGATGGTGTCAGAGGGATGCTGTGTGCTGAGGTTGGGTGCAGGGATGGTGTCAGGGATGCTGTGTGCTGAGGTTGGGTGCAGGGATGGTGTCAGGGATGCTGTGTGCTGAGGTTGGGGTGCAGGGATGGTGTCAGGGATGCTGTGTGCTGAGGCTGGGGTGCAGGGATGGTGTCAGGGATGCTGTGTGCTGAGGTTGGGGTGCAGGGATGGTGTCAGGGGGATGATGTGTGCTGAGGTTGGGTGCAGGGATGGTGTCAGGGATGCTGTGTGGTGAGGTTGGAGTGCAGGGATGGTGTCAGGGGGATGATGTGTGCTGAGGTTGGGGTGCAGGGATGGTGTCAGGGATGCTGTGTGGTAAGGTTGGAGTGCAGGGATGGTGTCAGGGGGATGATGTGTGCTGAGGTTGGGGTGCAGGGATGGTGTCAGGGATGCTGTGTGCTGAGGTTGGGTGCAGGGATGGTGTCAGAGGGATGCTGTGTGCTGAGGTTGGGTGCAGGGATGGTGTCAGGGATGCTGTGTGCTGAGGTTGGGTGCAGGGATGGTGTCAGAGGGATGCTGTGTGCTGAGGTTGGGTGCAGGGATGGTGTCAGGGGATGATGTGTGCTGAGGTTGGGGTGCAGGGATGGTGTCAGGGATGCTGTGTGGTGAGGTTGGGGTGCAGGGATGGTGTCAGGGGGATGATGTGTGCTGAGGTTGGGGTGCAGGGATGGTGTCAGAGGGATGCTGTGTGCTGAGGTTGGGTGCAGGGATGGTGTCAGGGATGCTGTGTGCTGAGGTTGGGTGCAGGGATGGTGTCAGGGGGATGATGTGTGCTGAGGTTGGGGTGCAGGGATGGTGTCAGGGATGCTGTGTGGTGAGGTTGGAGTGCAGGGATGGTGTCAGAGGGATCCTGTGTGCTGAGGTTGGGGTGCAGGGATGGTGTCAGGGATGCTGTGTGCTGAGGCTGGGTGCAGGGATGGTGTCAGGGATGCTGTGTGCTGAGGTTGGGTGCAGGGATGGTGTCAGGGATGCTGTGTGCTGAGGTTGGGTGCAGGGATGGTGTCAGGGATGCTGTGTGCTGAGGTTGGGGTGCAGGGATGGTGTCAGGGATGCTGTGTGCTGAGGTTGGGTGCAGGGATGGTGTCAGGGATGCTGTGTGCTGAGGTTGGGGTCAGGGATGGTGTCAGGGATGTTGTGTGCTGAGGTTGGGTGCAGGGATGGTGTCAGAGGGATGCTGTGTGCTGAGGTTGGGGTGCAGGGATGGTGTCAGGGATGCTGTGTGCTGAGGTTGGGGTGCAGGGATAGTGTCAGGGATGCTGTGTGCTGAGGTTGGGTGCAGGGATGGTGTCAGAGGGATGCTGTGTGCTGAGGCTGGGGTGCAGGGATGGTGTCAGGGATGCTGTGTGCTGAGGTTGGGTGCAGGGATGGTGTCAGGGATGCTGTGTGCTGAGGTTGGGGTGCAGGGATGGTGTCAGAGGGATGCTGTGTGCTGAGGTTGGGGTGCAGGGATGGTGTCAGGGATGCTGTGTGCTGAGGTTGGGGTGCAGGGATGGTGTCAGGGTTGCTGTGTGCTGAGGTTGGGTGCAGGGATGGTGTCAGAGGGATGCTGTGTGCTGAGGCTGGGGTGCAGGGATGGTGTCAGGGATGCTGTGTGCTGAGGTTGGGTGCAGGGATGGTGTCAGGGTAGCTCTGTGCTGAGGTTGGGTGCAGGGATGGTGTCAGGGATGCTGTGTGCTGAGGTTGGGGTGCAGGGATGGTGTCAGGGATGCTGTGTGCTGAGGTTGGGTGCAGGGATGGTGTCAGGGATGCTGTGTGCTGAGGTTGGGTGCAGGGATGGTGTCAGGGATGCTGTGTGTGAGGTTGGGTGCAGGGATGGTGTCAGGGGATGATGTGTGCTGAGGTTGGGGTGCAGGGATGGTGTCAGGGATGCTGTGTGCTGAGGTTGGGTGCAGGGATGGTGTCAGGGATGCTGTGTGCTGAGGTTGGGGTGCAGGGATGGTGTCAGAGGGATGCTGTGTGCTGAGGTTGGGTGCAGGGATGGTGTCAGGGATGCTGTGTGCTGAGGTTGGGGTGCAGGGATGGTGTCAGGGGATGATGTGTGCTGAGGTTGGGGTGCAGGGATGGTGTCAGGGATGCTGTGTGCTGAGGCTGGGTGCAGGGATGGTGTCAGGGATGCTGTGTGCTGAGGTTGGGGTGCAGGGATGGTGTCAGGGATGCTGTGTGCTGAGGTTGGGTGCAGGGATGGTGTCAGGGGGATGATGTGTGCTGAGGTTGGGGTGCAGGGATGGTGTCAGGGATGCTGTGTGCTGAGGTTGGGTGCAGGGATGGTGTCAGGGATGCTGTGTGCTGAGGTTGGGTGCAGGGATGGTGTCAGGGATGCTGTGTGCAGAGGTTGGGTGCAGGGATGGTGTCAGGGATGCTGTGTGCAGAAGTTGGGGTGCAAGGATGGTGTCAGGGATGCTGTGTGCTGAGGCTGGGTGCAGGGATGGTGTCAGAGGGATGCTGTGTGCTGAGGTTGGGGTGCAGGGATGGTGTCAGGGATGCTGTGTGCTGAGGTTGGGTGCAGGGATGGTGTCAGGGATGCTGTGTGCTGAGGTTGGGGTACAGGGGTGGTGTCAGGGATGCTGTGTGCTGAGGTTGGGGTGCAGGGATGGTGTCAGGGATGCTGTGTGCTGAGGTTGGGTGCAGGGATGGTTTCAGGGATGCTGTGTGCTGAGGTTGGAGTGCAGGGATGGTGTCAGGGATGCTGTGTGGTGAGGTTGGAGTGCAGGGATGGTGTCAGAGGGATGCTGTGTGCTGAGGCTGGAGTGCAGGGATGGTGTCAGGGATGCTGTGTGCTGAGGTTGGGTGCAGGGATGGTGTCAGGGATGCTGTGTGCTGAGGTTGGGGTGCAGGGGTGGTGTCAGGGATGCTGTGTGCTGAGGTTGGGGTGCAGGGATGGTGTCAGGGATGCTGTGTGCTGAGGTTGGGTGCAGGGATGGTGTCAGAGGGATGCTGTGTGCTGAGGTTGGGGTGCAGGGATGGTGTCAGGGATGCTGTGTGCTGAGGTTGGGGTGCAGGGATGGTGTCAGGGATGCTGTGTGCTGAGGTTGGGGTGCAGGGATGGTGTCAGAGGGATGCTGTGTGCTGAGGTTGGGTGCAGGGATGGTGTCAGGGATGCTGTGTGCTGAGGTTGGAGTGCAGGGATGGTTTCAGGGATGCTGTGTGCTGAGGTTGGAGTGCAGGGATGGTGTCAGGGATGCTGTGTGCTGAGGTTGGAGTGCAGGGATGGTGTCAGGGATGCTGTGTGCTGAGGTTGGGTGCAGGGATGGTGTCAGGGTAGCTCTGTGCTGAGGTTGGGTGCAGGGATGGTGTCAGGGTAGCTCTGTGCTGAGGTTGGGTGCAGGGATGGTGTCAGGGTAGCTCTGTGCTGAGGTTGGGTGCAGGGATGGTGTCAGGGATGCTGTGTGCTGAGGTTGGGGTGCAGGGATAGTGTCAGGGATGCTGTGTGCTGAGGTTGGGTGCAGGGATGGTGTCAGGGATGCTGTGTGCTGAGGTTGGGTGCAGGGATGGTGTCAGGGATGCTGTGTGCTGAGGTTGGGTGCAGGGATGGTGTCAGGGATGCTGTGTGCTGAGGTTGGGGTGCAGGGATGGTGTCAGAGATGCTGTGTGCTGAGGGTGGGGTGCAGGGATGGTGTCAGGGATGCTGTGTGCTGAGGTTGGGGTGCAGGGATGGTGTCAGGGATGCTGTGTGCTGAGGGTGGGGTGCAGGGATGGTGTCAGGGGGATGCTGTGTGCTGAGGTTGGGTGCAGGGATGGTGTCAGGGATGCTGTGTGCTGAGGCTGGAGTGCAGGGATGGTGTCAGGGGGATGCTGTGTGCTGAGGTTGGGTGCAGGGATGGTGTCAGGGATGCTGTGTGCTGAGGTTGGAGTGCAGGGATGGTGTCAGAGGGATGCTGTGTGCTGAGGTTGGGGTGCAGGGATGGTGTCAGAGGGATGCTGTGTGCTGAGGTTGGGTGCAGGGATGGTGTCAGGGATGGTGTGTGCTGAGGTTGGAGTGCAGGGATGGTGTCAGGGTAGCTCTGTGCTGAGGGTGGGGTGCAGGGATGGTGTCAGGGATGCTGTGTGCTGAGGCTGGAGTGCAGGGATGGTGTCAGAGCCAGGTATGTGTGTCTGGTCCCCCAGCTGTGCAGGAGCTGCTGGGGTGTGTCCATGTGGGTGCAGTTTGGTTTGGACACTGGCTGATAGAGAGTAGGGCGTGGGAAATCAGATCCTCAGAGGACATTTCATAACTGGTGAGAATAATTGTTAAGTACTTGACGACATTACCCAATGGCTGCATGTGTCTCATTAGCTTAATGAAGCTTGGTCCTTGGACTCTTCCTTTAATCAAACAGTTGGGCACAACATTATGCACCAAAAAAGATGAGATCTGAATACAATGAACTCAGTTAATGAGCAAGTAGACAGAGAGGGTTTCAACTGCAGAAGTGAGGGCTGCTGCTCTGCTGAGTGCTCAGGCAGAGCTCTGAGTCAGTGTCCCTGCTCCTGTTCAGCCCTGGAGCCTCACAGTCATGGTGTGTGGTGGATGGGTGGGTAGGTGGAGGCAGCTTGGGGCAGCCGTGGCAGGCCCAGCAGTGCTGCCATGGCACAGGGCAAGCAGAATCACAGATTGCATTGGGTTGGAAGGGACCCTCCAAGGTCATCCTGTCCAAGCCCTCTGCCATTACAGGGACACCTCCAACCTGATCAGGCTGCCCAGGGCCACATCTAGTCTGATCTTGAATGTCTGCAGGGATGGAGCCTCAACCACCCCTCTGGGCAGCCTGTTCTAGTATCTCCCCAGCCTCACTGTGCAGAGCTTCCTCCTGATCTCCAGCCTAACTCTGCCCTGCTCCAGTTCCAAACCATTGCCTCTTGTCCTGTCACCACAGGCCCTTGGGAACAGTCCCTCCCCAGTCCTCCTGTAGGTGTCCTTCAGGTACTGGAAGGCTGCTCTAAGGTCTCCCTGGAGCCTTTTCTTCTCCAGGCTGAACTGCCCTAACTCTCCCAACCTGCCCCCTGTGGACTGGATATCTTGAAGGTCTTTTCCAACCTTGTTAATTCTGTGATCTCCAGAGGTCCCTTCTGCTCCACACTGTGCTGGGGTTCATTCTGAAGCTGAGCAGAGCTGTGGCCCATCCAGGTGGCAGCTCAGCTAAGAAGCTTTGTGTGACAGCTGAGATCTGGGCTCCTGAGTTCTCTCTGCTCTCTTCTGCTGGTGCAGGAGCATTGTGAGTGTGCTGGATCCACTGTCAACAACTGGAGGAAAAAAGGGAAGGCTTCCATTTGCAGGCTCCTTGTGTGTGCCTCAGGAGGGATCTGTGAGCAGATGGTGATGGGGTCTGGGTTTGCTTACTGCTGCAGATTATTTGACAGATAATTTTTCTGACTAATCCTTTGGGCTGCAGACTGTTTGACAGCCTGGAGCCAGGTTGCTGGTGAAACCACTTGTGTCTGCCAATGGAACAGTCTGCTCCTGTGCCTGCTCACTCGTGGCACTGCCAGCAGGAGACCTCCCTCGGGTGGCAGATGCCATCTGGGGCAGCTCCTAAAGCAGGACCTCCCTGGGGCAGGAGGGGAAGTGGCACCTCCATGCCTGGTTTGGGGTTTAGTTTATTTTAAAGCATGGTAGAGAATCAGAGAATGGCTGGAGCTGAAAGGTACCATAAAGCTCATCTAGTTCCAACCCCCTGCCATGGGCAGGGACACCTCCCACTAGTCCAGGTGGCTCAAAGCTGCATGCAGCCTGGTCTTAAACACTTGCAGGGCTGAGGCATCCACAGAGTCTCTGGACATCCCTCCCCACCCTCAGAGTTAAGAACTTCCTCCTAAAGTCCAACCTAAATCTGCCCTGCTCTTATATGGCTGCAGCACCAGAACTGAACTTCCTGGGCTCACTTGAGGTCATGCTGCTGGGAAGAGGCAGTGCCCACATACAGCTTGTGGTTTGTGCCTGCAGGTGATGCTGCATCGCTGCCCCGGTGCAGAGCAGCAAGCAGATGGTTTGCCTGTGTGTAGCTGGGCAGTGGCAGCAGTGCTGTGAAGGGGAAACTGCAGCCACCCGCACAGCTCTCCCTCCACTGGATCATAGAATCATAGAATGGTGAGGTTGGAAGGGACCTCTGGGGACCATTCAGGGGGCTCAAGCAGGGCACCCACAGCAGCTTGCCCAGGAGCACAATGCCCAGGGGGGGCTGGAAGCTCTCCACACAAGGACACTCCATAACCTCTCTGGGCAGCCTGCTCCAGGCCTCCAGCACCCTCACACCAAAGAATTTTCTCCTTTTGTTCAGGTGGAACCTGATGGGCTCCTTTCTCTGCCCACTGCCCCTTGTCCTGTCCCTGGGCACCACTGACAAGAGTCTGGCCCCAGCCTCTTGCTGCCCCCCTAAAGGCTGCCCTGATTCTTGTTTGCCCATCTTTTGTCACCTCTCCCTTTGGAAACAGAAATGTTTCTTGACTGTCTCTGTGGAGCTGTCTCTGCTAACTGCTTGACTGATTTATTCTGGTAGTCCAACATTTACTGCATTTCCAGAACAGCCAAACAATCTGCTGCAGGAGTTTAATATAAACCCAGCTCTGGTGACTCACATCCACGCTGTCAGTAACACCAAGGCAGAGAGCTGGGGGGGGAGTGAGGAGGGGATTCTTGCTAGGTTTCTTCCTGGGACTATCTGGCTGCCTGAAATATCCCTGACACCTCAGAGCTGCCAGGGCTCTGCCATCAGAGGTTTGTTCTGGGACTTTCACAGAGCCATCACATCAGTGCTGCCATCTCTGCTCCTGGCCCAGCTTGGTGGCCTGGCCAGAGCTGCCTGGGCAGTGCTGGGTGTGTTGGATCCCATTACTGCTGTGTGTGGGTTTGGAAGAGAGGGAAGGTAGTAGTGAGCTGCAGACTGTGCTGATCTGCTGAAAGCCAAAGCCCTGCTCCGTGCCAGGGCTGCGTGGGCCAGGTGAGCCCAGGGGGATGCTGCTGTGAGCACAGCTGAGAACCCATCCCTGGGGGGGTTTCAGGACACACAGATGTGGTGCTGAGGGCCAAGGTTTAGCAGCAGCCTTGGCAGAGTCACAGAATGGTTGGGCTCCATGATCTTGAAGTGCTGTTGCACAAAATGATTCTGTGATCCTCCTGGGCCTGGTGAGCTGTGTGTGGGACTTCGGGCCAGAGGAAGCCTGAGCCCAGCCGGGGCCGAGCTGGCCCTGTGCAGTCACAGCAAGGCCTCCCTGCCCGGGCGTGAGCTGGGCCAGCAGGGCCGCTTCCTTGGGCACAGCAGGAGTGAGATCTATCAGGACCCCTGAAGCAGAGGGTCCCCAAGGTGTGGTGTGCAACCTGCTGCTTCAGGTCCTACCCAGGCAGAAGAATTTTTGGGATTCCCACAGCTGTAAGAATGCAGCAAACCTCCAGAGCAGCTCTGCCATGGGCAGCCTGGGCCTCCCTGCTCTGGAGGCTCTGGCACCTCTGTGGTGGTGAGGCTGCAATGTAGTCGAACAAAAGGACTTGGGACTGGGCTGTCAGGTGCTGACAAACTCCCCAGGAGCCAGCAATGGTCAGTGGCAGCCCAGGTGTGCTGAGCTGCATCCAGAGCAGGGAGAGCAGTACAGGGAGGGGATTCTGCCCCTCTGCTCTGCTGAGACACCACCTGGAGGTTGTGGCTGTCCCATCCTGGAGGTGTCCAGGGCCAGGCTGGATGAGGCCCTGAGCAACCTGGGCTGGTGGGAGGTGTCCCTGCCCATGGCAGGGGGTTGAAACTGGATGAGCTTTAAGGTCCCTTCCAACCCAACCCATTCTGTGATTCCATGATTCATGGTGGTGGTGCACTCACTTTGGAGAGTGCCAAACACTGGGACACTGTTCAGCCTTCAGCCTCATTTCTCCTCTATCTGCCCTCTGTTCATGACAACCAGCAATGTCCTGCTCCTTGGGACCTTCTGGCCTTCTTTCAGCCCTCTTCTCTGATGCTCTTGGTTCACCTCCCTGGCATTGCTGTTCCAAAAGTTTTCTGGGGCCACAGCAGCCGTGGGCAGGGTTCAGGCAGTGGGCACTTGGCCAGCTGGTGCAAGGAGCCAGCAGAGTGCCCTGCACTGGAGCATAGGAGGCAGCACAGGGCTGGAGTCACTCCTCCCTGGGAGCCCAGGGCTGTACAAACCCTTCCAGCCCCACACCAGCCTGCTTTCTCCACGAGCAAGAGGGAAAGCAGGAATTTCCTTCTGCTCTGCAGAGAGTTTAGGAAACAGTCCCAAGCTTCGGTGTTTATCGTTGGCAGTAATGAAGAGCTGAGGATGGAGCAGGAAGGGAGTGAGGAATCAAACCTCTTGCTCAGAGCCTGAGGAAACAAGCAGAGCACAAGATCCAGATTTTAAAAGCTGATTGCTTCCCATCCCCAGGAAGCTCAGACTGCCCTGAGAGCCTGGATGCTCAGCTGGGGCTTGTGTCCTTTGAAACCTTCAAGGTGGCTGCTCCCAGTGCTTCCTTTAGCACTGCTCAGTGCTTGCAGTGCTTAGCAGAGCCTGGCACAGCTCAGGGCTAGAGTTGGTGGCAAAGGTCCAACACTTGCACCCTGTGCAGTTTTCAGCAGCTCTCTGCAGACCCTGTTTGATGGCCTTGGCAACCAGATGTCCCTGGTGGCAGCTGCTGTGACCATCAGCAGACACATCCAGAGATTCACAGAGTGGGTTGGGTTGGAAGGGACCTCAAAGACCATCTAACCCCTGCCATGGGCAGGGACACCTCCCACCAGCCCAGGTTGCTCAAGGCCTCATCCAGCCTGGCCTGGAGCACCTCCAGGGAAGGGACTTCCACAGCCTCCCCAGGCGAAGACTTGCTGCCAGCCTTTAAAAATCTTCTCTCTTCTGCTCCCTTCTCTGGTCTGGAGTCTGCTCTGCTGGTAGCTCGTGGTGCTCCTCAAACAGAGCTGTCTCTTGCCTTGGTTCCTGGTGCTGGAGACCCTGCTGCAGCCATCACCATCCCACACCCTCCCCAGCTGTGCTCTGAGCCCTGCAGCTGCTGGAGGTGTCCCCAGAGGGAATCCTGCAGGCAGTGTCTCCCCTCTCAGCCTTTGTGGACATGGTGAGATAAAGCCTTTAGTGAACTAAATGTGGCAGCAGCTAATCCCTTGAGAGCAGTCACCTGGGCCCTGCATGCCCAGGAAAGGCTTTGCTGCTCTGACCAGCAGCAGCAACATTAAGTCACTTTTCCTTGGAAATGGAATCCCCTCTCCAGGAGAGCTTAGGGGACTGGATGCTGGACTGTTGAGGTAGGTTTGATGTGCACCTTCCTTTTAAATAGGCAGCCTGAAGCCCTGTTCAGCCCCGGTGGGGTGGATGTGTGGCTGGGTGTCTTGTGCTGCCCGGGAGGGGACTGGCTGTGGGTGTAGAGGCCACTGAAGGAGCAGTGTCACCCAGAGAATGTCCCTGGGAGGACAGCAGTGGTGAGCAGCTTGTGGCCACAAAGCCTGTGCTGGGGGAGGTCCTGCAGGGGGACAGGGCTCAGCGTTGAAGTTAACCCCTCCCAGGCTGACCAGCCCCCAGCTGACACCGACCCCTTCCAGCCCCACCTTGAGCAAATGCTGCAGGCTACAGAACATTCCAGCAGCTGTGACACCTCCACCTTCCTGCCTGGGGGACATCCACACTGACTCCTTAGCAGTTTGTTAACACAACACTTGGTTTCAAAAGCCTGGACTGAAAAATCCACCTTAAAAGCAAAGCTCTCCTGCTTCATCAAGGGCTGCTCTGGGCTGTGTTTTTTGGGCCAAGCTTTTATCTTGGTGCTGATTTCCATCAGGCTCTGTGCCCAAACTCTGCCCTATGGTGTGGTGCTTGCTGATGAATGCTGTGGACCAGCAGCCAGGCTGGCTGCAGAGATTAAATCAAGTGTATAGAATCAAAGAATGGGTTGAGTTGGAAGGGACCACAAAGCTCATCCAGTTCCAATCCCCTGCCACACTTCCCACCAGCCCAGCTTGCTCAAGGCCTCATCTAGCCTGGTCTTGAACACCTCCAGGGAGGGGGAAATCCACCCCCTCCCTGGGCAATCTGCTCCAGTGACTCACCACAATCACTGCCAATAATTTCTTCCTCATCTCCAGTCTCAATCTCCCCTCTCCCAGCTCAAAGCCATTGTCCCTTGTCCTGTCACTCCCAGCCCTTGTCAAAAGTCCCTTCCCAGCTTTCTTGTAGAATTTGTCTATAAAATAATCTAAGACTGAGAAAAGATTAAACCCTTGTACTGAGTATTTATTGTTCAGAGCTTTTTGTTGTTCAGTTTGAGTGCTCCAAATACTCCCCAAGTCCTGTTACCTTTCAACCTGTCTCTCTCCTGCTGAATTATCTATTTTAAGTAAGTGGCACAGGGCTGGCTCTGAAGGGAACAGGCACAGGTGTCAGAGCTCAGTGTGCTTTGCTGGGTAGGTGTTTATGGGAGACATGGAGGAAATGAGCAAGCACTTGGCAGTTTATGTATTATTTATTGCTATAGCTAATTAATTGCCTCTTGAACCTTTTTGCTTGGTGCTGTGGCTCTGTCTGCTCCTCACCAAGGGATGCTGCAGCCATGCAGACACTGGCAGTGGTCCCAGGTACACACTGCAGGAGGTGGAAGTGCCACAGCTGATTTCTGGAAGCTGGGAGCCTGAGCAGTGGAAGGTGACAGCGTGGCAGCTGCTGTGGGCACCGGTGGAAGGGAGAGAGACCTGCAAGCAAATGGGATGGGTGAGACACAGTGAAGGCTCAGCCATGGAATTACAGAACTGCCTGTAGATCACCAAGTCCAGCCCCTCACCCAGAGCTCACAGTCCCAGGGTACCTGCTTGAAGAGAGGAGCTGACTCCTGCCTGTCCCAGCTCTGCAACTGGTTCTGAATCCATAGCTCGCAGTGCAGCTGTGCAGCAACTCACTGGCTCCATGTCCTCCCTGGAGCCATGGTTAGGTGTTGCTCAGTGTAAACCCATGCCCCACCTGCCCAGGAGGAGAGCTGTGCCTGGAAAAGCTCTGTACTGATGGGTAAAGCTCTGTACCAATGGGAAGGCCTCTAAAGCACTGGGGCAGCAAGCAGGGATCCCATCCAGCAGGGCTTCCCTAAGCCACATGAGTTCTTAAGTATCTGCTGAGCTTTGAGAAGATCTCAACCAATGAGGTAGTGCTGAGGTAGTTGTTTAGCTCTCATCTGCACATCTGGAAGAATAATGGGATCAAATCCCAGTGGAAGGGGTGGTGGAACTGCCTCTGCCTCCAGCAAAGCAGCTGATGCTCACTTGCAGTGGGAAGAGTGCCCTTCCCTTGCTGTGGGTGCTGTCACTGGAGGTGATTGCTGTGCACTGGGGAGACCTCACCTGGTCCACCTCTGAGGCCCCCAACAAAATAAGGACATGAACCTGATGGGGAGGGTCCAGAGGAGGGCCACAAAGGTGCTGGAGCACCTCTGCTGTGGGGACAGGCTGGGAGAGCTGGGGCTGTTCAGCCTGGAGAAGAGAAGGCTCCAGGGAGACCTTAGAGCTGCATTTCAATACCTGAATGGGATCTACAGGAAGGCTGAGGAGGGACTGTTCCCAAGGGCCTGTGGGGACAGGGTGAGAATCAGTGGTTTGAAAGTGCAGCAGGGCAGAGTTAGGTTGGAGATCAGGAGGAAGCTGTGCAGTGAAGCTGGGGAGACAGTGGAACAGGCTGCCAGAGGGGTGGTGGAGGCTTCATCCCTGGAGATATTGAAGGTCAGACTTGCTGTGGCCCTGGGCAATTGGAGGTGTCCCTGCTGCCTTCAGGGGGGTTGGACAAGATGACTCTGGAGGGTCCCTGCCAAGGCAGTGCAGCCTGTGAAGCTGTGAGGTGGGAGCAGCACAGCATTGCCCAGCACAGCTCCTGTCACCACAACAAGTTTGCAGAATGGAGCAGTCAGAAAAGTTCCTTCAGCAAATGTCTGCTGCGGGGGCTGAGAAATGAGGGAGCCTGGGGAGGAGTGGAGGAGTGATGAGAGAGGTGCAGGGAAATGCTTTTTATGGCAGGGCTGGCTCTGGGCGGGGGTGGCAGTGCTGGGTTTGACTCTGACTCAGGGAATTTTGGGCACTGCGTGACTGATGCCCAGTGAGGGGGGCAGGATGCTGCTGCTCAGCAGCTCTGGTGCCTGCTCTCCTCCTGCCTCTCAGCACTCCCATGGAGACTCCTCTCTTTGGATGCCATTAGCTCGTGGCAGCCCAAAAAGGCAAGTGGTGTCCTGGGGTGCATGAAGAAGAGGGTGGCCAGCAGGTCATGGGAGGTTCTCCACCCTCTACCCTGCCCTAGTCAGGTCAAATCTGGAGTCCTGAGTCCAGTTCTGGGCTCCCCAGTTCAGGAGAGACATTGATGAAGATGTTGAAAAGAACTGGACCCAGTCCTGTCCCCTGGGGCACAGCAGGAGCTCCAGGCCACCAGCTGGACTCTGCACTGCTGATCAGAACCCTCTGAGCTCTGTCCTCCAGCCAGCTCTCAGCCCAGCTCACTCTCCACTCATCCAGCTCATGGTTGCTGAGCTCTTGTTATGGGAGAGTGTCCAAAGCTTTGCTGCAGTCAAGGCAGACAGCATGCCCTGCTCTCACCTCCTCCACCCAGCCAGTCGCACCAGCACAGGTGGCTGTCAGGTTGGTCAGGCATGGTTTGCCCTCTCTTAATCCATGCTCACTACTCCTGATGAACTTTTCCTCCCCATGCTGAGAGATGACCTCCAGAAGGAGCTGTTCCATCACCCACCCAGGGATGGAGGTGAGGCAGACTTGCCTGTGGTTCCCTGGCCTGTAATTTTCCCTTGCTTATGATTTACAGTGTGGGGATGGAGAAGGTCTCTTCCAACCTGGTTAATTCTATGATTCTATGATTCTATGTTGTCAGACATCTTCCTCTGCATTCCTGCTCCCCTTGAACCTGCTCCCTGACTGCTTTCCAGGGCTGAGTGCTTGGAGTGAAAATGGAGCTCCCTAAGGCAGTGTGGAGTGTTTGCAGGAGTGAGTGACTGCAGAGAGCTCTGGCTGTGGATAACCAGGCTGGCAGTGAGGCTGCCTTGGCCACAGCTGGCCCATCTCCATGGTCTGAGGGCCGCACAGAGCTCTGTCCCTGGGGAGCCCATTTGTTACTGACCTGCCTGATGGGGGGTGGGAGGGAGGCTCCTGAGGGTGAGACATCTGTGGGAGCTCTGTCACCTCCCTGGGTTGTGCTCTGGGGGAGCAGAGAGTGAATTCTCTCCAGTTGGAGCAGGGGAACATCCTCAGCCCAAAAGCAGGGCCTTGGGATGGGAGGGTCTTTGTGAAGAGTTTTCTTCTGGGTGTTTTTCTGCTGCCTCCTTACTCCCTACAGTCCCCTTGGACTTTGGCTGCCAGGAAGGGAGCTGCACTGGTGTGCTGCTGGTTACCCTGGGGCCAGACCTGCCTTGGTCATGGGTTGGGTGCAAACAGCTGAGGGTGAGACCATCCTTAGGCCAAAGACAGGGATGCAGGTTAGCAGTAAGGTCCTTGCTGCCTGTCTCTCTCTCCCCAGGGACCAGCTCCTTGACTGCTGGGAGGATTTGCAGCCACTGGGTTTGCTTTTCACCAGGGCCTGAGCAGTAAGCTCCAAGTGCCATGGGGACACAGTGCTCTGTAAGCCTCCAGAGCCAGCACATGCCTTGTGTGTGCCAGCAGAGCTGGAGCTGGCTGCTGAGGGCTTGCTGCCTCATCAATGCTTGAGAGTGGCTTGGACAGACACAGGCACAGAGTGGTTGTCCTGGCAGGGAGCAGACAGATCTCATGATCTGTAACTGCAGCAGAAGGGCTGGTGACTACCCTTTATTCTGAAGGATGCCTTCAGTGTGGGAGAGGAGCTGTGTTTGCATCAGTGAGAAGTGGATCCATGGTGCACAGCAGCTCCACACTCTGTCAAGGCTCTTGGGTTGTCCTCCCACCTGGAGATTTTGTTCATGCATCCAATGCAATCACCATGGGGAGACATAGCTGCTGTGCTGTGCTGGTGGGCTGGGAGCACAGCCCAGCCTTAGCCCTGTCCTGGGCTGATCCCCAGCAGTGTGGGCGGCAGGGGCAGGGAGGGGATTCTGTCCCTCTGCTGTGCTCTGCTGAGACCCCCCCTGCAGTGCTGGGGCAGCTCTGGAGCCCTCAGCACAGCACAGACAGGGACCTGGTGGAGCAGGGCCAGAGGAGGCCACAGCAATGCTGGCAGGGCTGGAAGCTCTCTGCTGGAGCCACGCTGAGAGAGTTGGGCTTGGGCAGCATGGAGAGGAGAAGGCTCCAGGGAGACCTTCTGGTGGCCTTGCAGTGCTGCAAGGGGAGAGCAGAAAGCTGGGGACAGAGTTTTTCTCAGGGCCTGTTGTGACAGGACAAGGGGAGATGGTTTGGGCTCAAAGAGGGAGATTGAGAGTGGAGAGTGTTGCCCTTCTCTGGACCTGCTCCAGCCCTCAATGTCCTTCTTGGAGTGAGGGCCCCAGCACTGACCCCAGGATCTGAGGTGTGGTCTCCTCAGTGCTGAGTCCAGGACAATCCCTGCCCTGTCCTTCTGCTCACACCATTGCACAGGATGCTGGAGGCCTTCTTGGCCACCTGAGCACTCCCTGGCTCATCTTCAGCCTCTGCTGACCCAAATGTCAGTTGCCATCTCCTGCTGTTTCAGCACAGGGCTTACCAGCAGTGCTCTTTTGCAGCAGGATGAGATCAGCAGCAACTGCCCTGGTGCTGGGAGCCCCTTGGTGACCTCAGGCTGCTGCTGCATTCCCAGCATGGACAAATGTTTCCACCTCCCCCTTGGATTTTTTTTTTTTTTCATTTCAGTTGGGTTTATTTTTTTAAGTATCTAAAAACCAAAAATGCTTGTGGGAGAGAAGAGCAAAGCAAGGTCTTTGGAAAGAATGTCTTGGGATCCTTACCCAGCTTACCTGGCAAGGGATGTGCATCCCAGGAGCTTAGCGTAAATTCTACAGCACTGTGAGTCCACAACCTCTCTGGGCAGCCTCCAGGCCTCCAGCACCCTCACACCAAACTTCTCCTCCTCTTCACATGCAACCTCCTGGATTCCAGTCTGTGCCCATTGCCCCTTGTCCTGTCCTTGGGCACCACTGAGCAGAGTCTGGCCCCAGCCTCTTGCCCCCCACAGCTCCTTTAGCTCTTGCTGAGCATTGCTCAGCTCCCCTCTGGGGCTGCTCTTCTGCAGGCTCTCAGCCCCAGGGCTCTCAGCCTTTGCTCCTCACAGAGCTGCTCCAGGCCCCTCAGCAGCTTTGCAGCCTCCCCTGGGCTCTCTCCAGCACTTCTCTGTCTCTCTTGAACTGGGAAGCCCAGAACTGGACCCAGCACTGCAGATGTGGCCTCCTTAGGGTCCCAGGATCACTGGGGTACAGCTTGGGTGCCCTAGGGTGACATTTCCCCACATGTTTCCAAGTGAAGCTACACCTGACAGCTTGTCTTGGCCCTTCAGTGCTGCCAAGCCTTTGCCATGCTCTGATGCTGAGCTCCTCATCAGCCTGGCACAGTGCTGTGGTGACCCAAGGACAGAGCCTTCTTCTCCCCAGCAGCCTTTGCCCAATGACTCCCCAGATAATCTCCAGTCATTGACCTTGGAAAGTGCATCTTGGCTTAGGGAGCTAAAGCTGAAGGCTTCAAAGGCCTGGGGCAGGCTGCCAGGCTTGAGATCTCCAGGCTGCAGTGGGTAGTGTCTGCAGGGGCAATGGCAGGGCTGGTCTGCCTGGCCCTGACTCCTGCTGCTGAGCCTCCTGAGTCTGTTCCCTCTGCACAGAGCCTGCCTGCTGCCTCCTTTGATGTTGTGCAGGTTAGCTGAGGCCGTGGGGCTGCTGAGCTGTGAGGATTATCAGAAGATGGGAGTTATCCCTCTGGAAGCCCAGCAAAGGCTTTCAGCTCTCTGTTGGAAGTCCTCATCTTTTCATCTCCTGTTCCCTGCCTCTTGTCTGGCCCTGTGCACTGCTTCTCTGCTTTGCCTTTTGCCCTGGGGTGTGCAGCTTGGCAGAGCTGATGAAGATGTTCAGCCCAGGGACAAGTAGAGGTTCATGCTGGGATCATTTCTCTGGTTAAAATTCTTTGCTTGAGTCACTGGGAAGAAGGAAGGTCTGCAGTGCTCTGTGCTCTAGATTGGACAGCAGCCTGTCAGTCCTGGAACAGCTGGAAATGAAAGGTTTGGAAGTGCTGGGGAGGTTTTCTTCACTGCAACTGGCTCATAGATCTGAGGAGCTCAAGACAGTCCCTGAAATGCCTCCAGAGAGCTCAGAGCCTTTCCCCTTACCTGAGAGGAAGCTAAACCTCTAAGACTGATGTGTATGGATGGGAGCTTCTGCTGGGGGCCTCTTTGGGCTGTGCTGGAAGACTTCAGTGCTGCTCAGAGCTGTGAGAGCTGAGCCTGGCAAAGGTGTCTGAGCATGGACTGCTTCGCTGTGTCCTGGTCAGAGAGCCAGAGAGTGGTTTGGGTGGGAAGGGACCTTTAAAGGCCATCTAGTCCAACCCCCTGCAGTCAGCAGGTGTCACTGCTGGGGTCTTGGTTCCCCTTCTCTTACACTTCCTTTCTCTCCATGCCACATGAGCTGCTCTCCTGGCCCCTTTGGAGAGATGTGTGCTGAGTTCTGCTCCCATGAGACTAAGGGGGATTTGGGCACTGGGGAGGGTTAGACCTCACCCTTGCAGGCTGAGAAGCTGTTCAGGTCTTCTTGATATCTTCATTTTTGGTTTGCTCCTCTCTGCATCATCTCCTGAGGCAGTTTGGAGGTATCAGTGCAGGCTGCAGCAGCAGAATGCTCATCTCAGACTGATCCTCTTGACTTACAGAAATGGGAACCCTCTTCTCTTTGGCCTGCCTCACCACGGTACAGACATCTGAAGGGTCACTGCTGCAGGGAACATCCTCAGTGGTATAGATTCCTGATCCTGAGGGACTTCTTATCCTCATGAATCATGAGGGACTTGACAGGAGCCATCAATGGTCCCTGGCAGCCCAGCAGGCAGCTGTGTGCTGAGCTGCATCCAGAGCAGGGAGAGCAGCAGCACAGGGAGGGGATTCTGCCCCTCTGCTCTGCTCTGCTCAGACCCCACCTGCAGCACTGCCTCCAGTTCAAACCATTGCCCCTCGTCCTGTCACCACCTTGCAAAAAGTCCTTCCCCAGCTTTCCAGCTCATCCTTGGAAATGTCCAAGGCCAGGCTGGATGAGGGCTTGAGCAACCTGGGCTGGGGAGGTGTCCCTGCCCATGGCAGGAGGTTGGAACTGGAAGAGCTTTAAGGTCCCTTCCAAGCCAACCCACTCTGGTTCTGGTAACTCTCTGGCTGCTGCCTTGCTCGTTAACATTTCACAAACACTCTGACCCTTTCCACCTGCTGCCCTCTGACCTTCTCAGCTGTGTTTTTGCAGCCCCCCCTCACAGCCTGCCCAAACAGCCCCTGCCCCAAACCGTGCTCCCTGCCGCTGCTGCCTCCCCTCCCAGGGGCCACACTGCCTCTCAGCAAGGGACAGCAACCATGGCATTGCTTCCTCTTCCACCACCTCCTCCTCCCTCCTCTGGCTCAGTCTGTTCCCTCTGCTGCACAGATCCTGCACTGACCCCATGAGGAGCCTCTGGCTGTGAAGTGGTAGAAGTTCAAGCTGTGCCAGGCTGCACTGCTGCAGTTGGTGGTCAGGAGCTGTTGGTTCAGCTTCCCCTCAGCATGCTGCAAGGTGCATTGGGGCTTTTTCATAGCATCATTGAATCATCTTGGTTGGAAGAGACCTTTAAGATCACTGAGGGAAGCCCTTACCCCAGCACTGCCAGGGCACCACTGAACCCTCAGCACCACAGCTCCACAGCTTTGAAACCCCTCCAGGGATGGGGACTCCACCACTGCCCTGGGCAGCCTGGGCCAGGCCTTGACAACTCTCAAGGGGAAGAAAATTTTCCTAATGCCAGATCTTCAGGTGGAACCTGCTGGGTTCCAGTCTGTTCCCATGGCCCCTTGTGCTGTCCCTGGGCACCACTAAGAGTCTGGCCCCAGCCTCTTGCCCCCCACAGCTCCTTTAGCTCTTGCTGAGCATTGCTCAGCTCCCCTCTGGGGCTGCTCTTCTGCAGGCTCTCAGCCCCAGGGCTCTCAGCCTTTGCTCCTCACAGAGCTGCTCCAGGCCCCTCAGCTGCTTTCCTCATATTCCCAGCAGGTTCCCCCTCCCCTGTCCTGCTGCAGGAGGTTGTTCCTCCCCAGGGCCAGGACCCTGCACTTGCCCTTGGTGAACTCCATGAGGTTCCCTCTGCCCAACTCTGCAGCCTGTGCAGGTCAGGCTGAGTGGCAGCACAGCCTGAGGGCTGTCAGCCTCTGCTCCCAGTTTGGGACCATCAGAAACTGTCTGAGGCTCCACTCCAATCCTTCATCCTGGTGTTGAACAGGACTGGACCCAGTGCTGTGTGCTGTCCCCACCACAGGCTTGGTTAAAATGTGGCCAGAGCTGCACCCAGTCAGGTGATGCTGTGCCAGGCTCCTGTCCCACCAGCCTTGTCTGGAGGGAGCTCTCTTGGTGTCTCTCTCCCTTGGGTGGATTTGGCACTCCTCAATGGTTTCTTCTTAGACGAATTTCCTTAAGCAGAAACTTTTTCTTCAGAGTGATGTTGATTATTGCTTATGTGTGCAATTAGTGTAATTGCATCTGATTATGCAAATGGCTTTAATCATGTCATTAGCACACAGAGGATGGAATAGAATGGAGCTGGGGAATCTTCTGTGGGAATTCCTGAGCTCTGTGCACAGAGTCACAGCCTGCGCTGGCTGCAAGGGACCTTCAAAGGTCACCTGGTCCATCCCTCCTGCAGAGAGCTGTGGGCTGGTAACCTGGAGATGAGTTCAGCATCCTGGCTGGATGCAAATCAGATGTCTTAGGTGCTGCTAATTGCTCTTAAAATTGCCTGCAAGGCCTTCACAGGGGAAGAGCTGCAACCTGTGTTTTCCAGGGTGGTATCCGGTACTGCCATGGCCCTGGACTCAGCACTGCTGAGCTGCAACTTGAATCTTGGGGTCAGTTTTGGGCCCTTCACTCCCAGAAGGACACTGAGGAACTGGAGCAGGTCCAGAGAAGGGCAACAAAGCTGGGGAAGGGTCTGGAGAACAGGGCTGGGGAGGAGCAGCTGAGGGAGCTGGGGGTGTTTAGAGTGGAGAAGAGGAGGCTGAGAGAGACCTCATTGATCCTACAGCTCCCTGAGAGCAGGCTGAGGCCAGGTGGGGGTTGGGCTCTTCTCTCTAGTCTCAAGTGACAGAAGAGGAAATGACCTGAAATTGTGCCAGGGGAGGCTTAGGTTGGAGATGAGGCAAAAATTCCCTGCTGCAAGAGTGGTCAGGGATTGGCACAGGCTGCCCAGGGAGGTGGTGGAGTCCCCATCCCTGGAGGTGTTCAAATGTGTGTCCATGGCTTAGTGGCCATGGTGGTGCTGGGTTGCTGGTGGGACTGGATGCTCTCAGAGAGCTTTTCCACCCTCACTGATTCTGTGCAGTCAGATAGAATCAGGAGCTGGCTGCTGAGCTCAGCCCCTGTCTCACCCACAGCTCACAGCCAGCAGCAGCACTCCTGCTGTGGAGCCAGGCCCCAGGTGCTGGCTGGGAGGGGCTGGCATGGGGACACAAGCATGGAGTGACTGTTCCCAGCCTGCTCCTCACAGCCTGGGGGCTGAGCTGGCCCTGCACTGCCTTGCTAGGGACTAAGGAGGAGAAGGTGGAAGTGCTTCCTTTTCCAGTCCATGGTCTGGAGATGTTTGCCATCATTCCAGAAACCTGGCAGGAGCCTGACCCTGCTGGTCCCATCTCTGAGGCAGTGCTTGAGCTGTTCCTTGGCAGCCAGGGGCTGCTGCTGAGGTTGTGCTGGGAGCTCCGCAGCAGTCAGCAGAGCTCCTCACCACATCTCATTTTCAGCTGTGGCACAAGAGCCAGGATCAGTGCCAGGAGCTCTGCAGAGGAGAGGGTAAAGGCCTGGGAGGGTTCCAGCAGGCTTCAGTGACTTCTCATCAGGACAGGGCTGTGCTCTGAAACAAGACTGCAGGAGAAGGCAGGCATGGAGTGCATGGCAGACACAGAGTATTCTCACTTCTCCTTTGGGCTCTTCAAGTCTCCTGGTTCTAGCTGGGAATCTGAACCAGCAGTGGGAGCCACAAAGATGATCAGAGGCTGGAGAACCTCTGCTATGGGGACAGCCTGAGAGAGCTGGGGCTGTTCAGCCTGGAGAAGAAAAGGCTCCAGGGAGACCTCAGAGCAACCTTCCAGTACCTGAAGGGGCTCCAGGAGAGCTGGGGAGGGACTTTGGACAAGGGCTGGGAGTGCCAGGATGAGGGACAATGGCTTTGAGCTGGGAGAGGGGAGATTGAGAGTGGAGATGAAGAACAAATTCTTGAGTGAGGGTGGGGAGACACTGGAACAGGTTGCCCAGGGAGGCTGTGGAGGCTCCATCCCTGCAGACATTCAAGATCAGCCTTGTTGTGGCCCTGGGCAGCCTGCTCCAGTTGGAGGTGTCCCTGCTGCCTGCAGGGGGTTGGACAGGATGCCCTTTGAGGGTTCCCTTCCCACTCAGTGCAGTGTCAAGCTGTGCTTACCCTCCTGCAAGAGCTCAGCCCACAGGGCTGCTCTGCTGCTCCTCTGTTCCTGCAGGGGTTGTGGAGGTTTCTTGCTTTGTGGCTGCAGAGCTGCAGCTCCTCCATGTCCTTTGCTGCTGGGGCAGTGAAGGTGGTTTGCAGGGATGTCCAGAAGCTCTGTGCTTCTCCAGGGTCTGATTGCTCACAGTGGGAGTGCAGCCAAGCAGGAGACAACCTCACCGCTGGGTGCCCTGCCCAGGCTGCAGGAGGTGAGCAGAGCTGGAATGAAGGCCACTGTGCTCTGAGCAGAAATGGAACCCTCTGGCTGCTCTCCCACCCCAGCAATGAGACTCTCAAGTGGCTGTTCCTTGGCTGCTCCTTAGCTCTGACAAGCCAAGTGTGGCAAACCAGCCTGTCCTGGTGGCAGCCCAGATGTTGCTCCAGAGCATGGCTGAGAAACACAAGTTCCTCTGCAGCTTCTCCAGACTGAATGTGCCAGAGGGAGCTGGATGGGGTTTGGGCCTTCCCCTCCATGTCTGAAAAGCTGCTGGCATCAGGGTGGGGATGCAGAAATGTGTCCCACGTGTCAGGGGACTGGACTAATGCTGAGTGCTTGAGGAGGCCTTGGGGTGCATGAAGAAATGTGGCCATCAGGTCAAGAGAGGTTCTCCTCCCCCTCTACTCTGCCCTAGGCGGGCCACATCTGGAGTCCTGGGTCCGGGTCTGGGGTCCCCAGTTGAAGAGAGACAGAGAAGTGCTGGAGAGAGTGCAGGGGAGGCTGCAAAGCTGCTGAGGGGCCTGGAGCAGCTCTGTGAGGAGCAAAGGCTGAGAGCCCTGGGGCTGAGAGCCTGCAGAAGAGCAGCCCCAGAGGGGAGCTGAACAATGCTCAGCAAGAGCTAAAGGAGCTGTGGGGGGCAAGAGGCTGGGGCCAGACTCTGCTCAGTGGTGCCCAGGGACAGCACAAGGGGCACAGACTTGAACCCAGGAGGCTCCATCTGACCAGGAGGAGAAAGTTGTTTGTTGTGAGGGTGCTGGAGGCCTGGAGCAGGCTGCCCAGAGAGGCTGTGGAGTGTCCTTGTGTGGAGAGCTTCCAAAGCCACCTGGACACTGACCCTGGGCAAGCTGCTGTGGGTGCTGTGCTTGAGCAGGGGTTGGACTGGATGAGCTCCAGAGCTCCCTTCCAACCCACACTGTGCTTGACTCTGGGATTCCACAGTCTGCAGCTGTGGAGCAGGGAGTGTAGGAGAGACTCCAGGTCGGAAGCAGTCCTGGGCTGTACTGCTTGGTGTGGGGCAGAGCCTGGGCTCTGGAGGGAACTTGCTGACCTCACATTCCAAAGGTGGTTCTGAAGAGCTCCCTGCTCTTGGCAGCCCTGCCCTTGCTGCTTCTCTCCTGAAGGGAATTTCTGGCCCTAGCTGACAGCACTCAGAGCTGATTCTTCACTCTGACTGTGCTGCTGTGGGGCATCCTCTGCAGGAAGCACAAGAGAAGCACAGAGTGAGACAAGACAGGGCTGGATGTGCAGCCCAGCTCTGCCCCAAGGCAGGGCTGAGCTCCTGGGGGGATTCTGACCCAAGCTGAAGGCTGCTGGTGATGAAGATGACAACCCCTGGCACACAGCTGCTGTACCATGTGACCCTGGCTAAAGCCTTCTGTGGCTGCTGGGAGCTCCCCCTGAGGGAGTGCCTGTGGGGCTGGTGTGCTCAGGAGACACTCAAGGGAGGTGACCTCCAAACAGGGTGTGGGTGATGGTCCTGCCATTCCCCATTCCCATGGGGAGGACACCACCCACAGGCACTTGAACCACAGCATCAGTTTGGTTGGAAGAGATCTTTAAGCTCATCCGGTCCAGCCCTTGCCCCAGCCCTGCCAGGGCACCACTGAACCCTCAGCACCACAGCTCCAGGGCTTTGAAACCCCTCCAGGGATGGGGACTCCACCACTGCCCTGGGCAGCCTGGGCCAGGCCTTGACAACCCTTTTGGGGAAGAAATTGTTCCTCATCTCCAATCTGAACCTCCCCTGGGGCAACTCGAGGCAGTTTCCTCCAGTTCTGTCACTTGTTCCTTGAGAGAAGAGCCCAAACCCCACCTGGCTCCAGCCTCCTCTCAGGGAGCTGTAGAGAACAATGAGGTCTCCTCTCAGCCTCCTCTTCTCCAGGCTGAGCACCCCCAGCTCCCTCAGCTGCTTCTCATAGGACCTTGCAGTGCTTTCTGGAGCAGCACAGTGGATTGCATTGGCTCAGCTCCTGCTGCCTCCTACCACACAGGGAGATCTCCCAGATCTTTTCCTTCCAGATGAGGTTTTGTGCCACACTGCTCAGCTCCTGCCTGAGGAATGTCTGCAGCCATTTGATACAGGTCTGGTGAAAGGCAGTGTTGAAGTGGCAGCAGCAGAACAGCTCTAGGGGGAAATAGTGAAGGAGTTATCTGTAAGTGAATTAATTTTGCTCATCTAAGCTTGTCTGCAGCATTAGCCCAGGGCTGCAGCAGCATCCTGGCACCCAGGGCGGGTGCTTTGTGCTGGGGGGATCGTGCTGGGCAGCACTGTGCCCCAAGCTGTCCAGGAGCTGCTCAGGAGGCAGTGCTGGTGTCCCTGTCCTGCTGGGTTGTCCCTGTCCTGCTGGGGTGTCCCAGCACAGCAAGACTCTGTCCCAGCTCAACAAACAGCAAATCCACCATGGGCTCTGCCTGCAGGAGGGAAGAGCTGCCTGCTCTGGGGACTTTGTGTGCAGGGAGCCTGCTCTGTGTGACTGGTGTGAGGGTGGAGACAGCTGGGACTGGGCTCTTCTCCCAGCTAACAAGGGATAGGAGGAGAGGAAATGGTCTCCAGTTGTCCCAGGGCAGGTTTAGCTTGGACATGATCCCCAAAAGGGTTGTCAAGGCCTGGCCCAGGCTGCCCAGGGCAGTGGTGGAGTCCCCAAAGCTGTGGAGATGTGGTGCAGAGGGCCATGGGTTTGTGGTGCTCTGGCAGTGCTGGGGTAAGGCTTGGACTGGATGATCTTTAGGGTCTCTTAAGCATACCCCACACTGTCTGCTCATGAGGTGTAGGGGGCAAGCCATGGCCTTTCAATCTTTTGCTGAGCTGAAGCCAGAGTAGGAGGGCTTTGAATTCTAAATAGCTGCTTAAAGAATCATAAAATTATAGGATTGGATCAGCTGGAAAAGGCCTCTGAGATCATCCAGTCCAATCTCAACCCAACCACACCATGACCTCCAAACCCTGTCCCCAGGTGCCAGGGCCACAGGTTTCTTGACCCCTCCAGGCATGGGGACTCCACCACCTCCCTGGGCAGCCTGTTCCATCCCTGACCACTTTTGCAGCAGAGAATTTTTTCCTTCTCTCCAACCTAACCCTGCCCTGGCACAATTTCAGGCCATTTCCTCACTTTCTATCACTTGATACAAGGGAGCAGAGCCCAACCCCCACCTGGCTCCAGCCTCCTCTCAGGGAGCTGTAGAGAGCAATGAGGTCTCCTCTCAGCCTTCTCTTCTCCACACTAAACACCCCCAGCTCCTTCAGGTGCTCCTCATAGGATTTGTGCAGAGCAGCCCTGAGCTGTCCCAGAGGCAGGGCTGGAGGCTGCTCTCTGCTTCCCAGGAACTGAGCCTCTCCCAGAGCAGCCCTGAGGAGCCCTCCCCAGTGTGTATCAGGCAGTGTGCTGCTGCTCAGGCTCTGCAGTGCAGGCAAAGACTCTTCAGGAGGAGCAGGGTGGCCTGGCCTGGCCTGGCCTGACCTGACCTGAGCTGATACTCCTGGGTCAGCTCAGCAGTTTCCCAAGTGCAGACCTCACAGGAGCACTGCACAGCCCCTGAGTCTTCCATGGGCTCCCCATGAGTGCACTCTGAAGGACAAGGCCACCCCTGAGCCAACACAGGGCTGCAGCTGCTCCACCAGCCTGGAGCTGCCTCTGGGTGCTGGGGGGAGCAAGGAGGTCTGGCAGAGGGGAGGCTCCAGCTGCTTTGGCTGGGGGCTTGTGGGAACACTTGGAGCAACCTCTGCAACCCTTCCCTCCCTGCTGGGAGCTACCCCCAGGGCCTGCACCCTGTCTGAAAGGGATTTGTGTTGTGGCATTGGAGATTTGCTGTGGGATTGGAGAGTGTGGTTTGGGATTGGAAGGTCTAAATATGGTCCAAGCAGAAGCTTTTCAGGCTGACTTCACCAGGGCATCCCTGCCTCGAGCCAGTGACTGCTGATGAGGTCTCAAACAAGCCTGCAGGAAAAGCAGGAGAAGGGGAGAAGGTCATACCTGGGTGGAGAAGGAGGTGAGCAGCAGGCTGCAGGAGAGCTGGTGTGTTAGTTTGGGTTAAACTAACGAGGTGGGAATTATAAAATATAGTTATTTTTATTTTCCCAAACCCCCACCCCAAAACTCTGTACAAAACTGACAATTATTTACAGGTTCTATTGGGTCATGAATTCTTCCAGGATGCTTGTGGCAATTCGGATACAATTTAGAGAGTTCAGAGACTGGAAAAGCTCTGACACAAATAGCTTCACCCACTGAGAAACCAAAGGCCAACCAATAACCCTTAGGAAGATCTGAGCAGGCCAGGGCTTACTCACGAGGATTAGAGTGGGAATTTGGAGATGGTCCCTGGCTCACTCTCTGCTGACAGGCTCCAGAAACTGTCAGTTTGTAATCCAGTTCCAGGCTCAGGCTTTATCCCAGGGCTCTGGACCAGGCACTGGAAGCAAGGCAGGACAGTGGAGACAACAAGGCTTGAAGTGAGGAGAGGCTTCAGCAGGTGTGAGCAGGGCTTGAGCAAGGCAGATGTGAGCCAGGCAGATCTGAGCAAGCCCCCAGGCTGCCCAGCCACTTGTATATGTACAAATGCCAGAGGTCACTTGGTCCAATGGGCACTGAAGCTAACATGGAGCTGCCCAAAGGGAAGCCTTCTGCCAGGCTATGACCATAAAGGCAGAGGCCAGGACCTCGTCTCTGGGGCAGCTTTCCTGCTCTGACCCCAGCTCAACATCTTGTTTACAGACAGGCAAGGGCCTGGCCCCTTTGGTCCTTTTCCCATTGCCCTGTTGTTGTGGCAGGAAGGAGGGGAGGGAAAGGACCTGTCCTGACATCTTGAGGCCTCTCTGGATTTGCACTGGCCACATGTCATGGCCTTACCACCACAGCTGGGTTGGATGTCTCCTGTCTGTGACACTGAGTGCCCAGCACATGTCCCCTGTGACCAGCATGGGGTGAAGATCCTAACTGTGGAGTGAAGTTCCTATGAGGGAGACACTGGAAGTTCCGAGGGAGGCTGTTGCTGTCCCCTCCCTGGAAGTGTTCAAGGCCAGGCTGGGTGAGGCTCTGAGCAGCCTGAGCTGGGGGGAGGTGTCCCTGCCCATGGCAGGGGCTTGGAGCTGGGTGATCTCAATGTCCTTTCCCCCTCAAGCCACTCTAGGGTTCTGTGATCTCTCTGTAGTTTCCTTGTTGATAGAAAAGGTCTCCTGAGCTCAGCTGCTGCACTTGTGCAGGGCACTCAGAGCTGAGTTCAGCTGGGCTGTCTTTAACTGGGCATAGAATCACAGAATGCTTTGGACTGGAAGAGACCCTCCAAGGGCATCCTGTCCAACCCCCTGCAGGCAGCAGGGACACCTCCAACTGGAGCAGGCTGCCCAGGGAGACATCAGGTCTGACCTTGAATACCTTCAGGGACAGGGCCTCAACCAGCTCCCTGGGCAACCTGTTCCAGTCTCTCCCCGCCCTCACTCTCAACAATTTCTTCCTCATCTCCACTCTCAATCTCCCCTCTCCCAGCTCAAAGCCATTGTCCCTCATCCTGGCACTCCCAGCCCTTGTCCAAAGTCCCTCCCCAGCTCTTCTGGAGCCCCTTCAGATACTGGAAGGCTGTTCCAAGGTCTCCCTGGAGCCTTCTCTTCTCCAGACTGAACAGCCCCAGCTCTCTCATCCTGTCCCCATAGCAGAGGTTCTCCAGCCTCTGATCATCTTCATTGCCTCCTCTGGACCCACTCTAGCTGCTCCAGGTCCTTCTTGTGGTGGGGGACCCAAGAAGGTGATGGCCTGGATAGCTTGGAGCTGGGCTCAGCCTTTGCTCCAAGCTCCTCAATGAGGGTGCTGTGTTCTCAGGCTGCTGCTGCACAGCACCTTTTGAGCTCACTCACCCTCACCCTGCCTCATACAGACTGACTGCAGCCAGTGTGAGAACAAGGGACACAGGTGTCACCTGCCTGCACAACCTGCTCTCCATGCAGACACCCAGAGGCTGCAATGCTTCAGAGTTCAGCCTGCACTGAAGTTCCCTGGATGCAGTCCAGGATGCTGTGTCTGAAAATTCCATTCCCTCCTGCTGTCCCCAGAAGCTAGGCAGAGGGCTGAGCCTCAGGTGGCAGAGGGGACACAGCCAGGGGCTGCAGATGGCAGAGGGGACACAGCCAGGGGCTGCAGATGGCAGAGGGGACACAGCCAGGGGCTGCAGGTGGCTGAGGGGGCAGAGCCAGGGGCTGCAGGTGGCTGAGGGGACACAGCCAGGGGCTGTGGATGTCTTCCTGCTCTGGACTGTGCAAAATGAGCATCCAGGGGAGCAGGATTGTATTGCTCAGTTCTAGCTCTGTGTGGTGTTTTCCTGTGCTCAGGTCTTCTCCAGAGGAAAAGCTGCTTCCCAGCTGCTGGACACTCATAGAAGTTGCTGCTGTGCAGCTCAGGATGGTGTGAGGGCTGCTCTGCAGCCATGCTGCTGTGTGTCTGCTCACAGGCTGCAGCTGCAGGGTGCTGAGGGTGACCCTGGAGCCAGGCTTCCTTTTGCCTTCTGCCTGTGCTGTCTCCTGCACTGTCAATCACTCAGAGCATGGAAGTCAGCAGCCTTGGCTTGGTGTCCAGGCCATGCTGTGACACTCTCTGAGGCCCTACAGGGCAACAGAGAGGCTGCTGAGGAGCCCTGAATCAGAGAAACACAGAATCATTTTGGTTGGAAGAGACCTTTCAGATCATTGAGTCCAGCCCTTACCCCAGCACTGCCAGGGCACCACTGAACCATGGCCCTCAGCACCACATCTCTGCAGCTTTGAAATCCCTCCAGGGATGGCCCTGGGCAGCCTGGGGCAAGCCTTGACAACCCTTTTGGGGAAGAAATTGTTCCTCATGTCCAATCTAAACCTCCCCTGAGGCAACTCGAGACCTTTTCCTCTTGTCCTGTCCCTTGTTCCCTGGCAGAAGAGTCCAACCCCCACCTGGCTCCAGCCTCCTCTCAGGGAGCTGTAGAGAGCAATGAGGTCTCCTCTCAGCCTCCTCTTCTCCAGACTAAACACCCCCAGCTCCCTCAGCTGCTCCTCCCCAGCCCTGTTCTCCAGACCCTTCCCCAGCTTTGTTGCCCTTCTCTGGCTCTGCTCCAGCCCTCAATGTCCTTCCTGGAGTGAGGGCCAAAAACCAAACCCAGCAGTGCTGAGTGCAGGGCAGGTGTGCAGGGTCCATGGCTATGGCTCTGTTGTGATGTTGAGTTTGGATGCATACCAGAAGCTCTGTACCCTATGACCAGGAATTCCAGAGGTGGAAGTTTGACTCCAGCCTTGGCTGTGCCTCCTCCTGCTCTGCCAGCTCTGGCTTGCCTGCTGGGTTGTTGGAAGGGGATGTTCTCTCCGGCTGTGTCACTTGTTGCTGATCAGTAAAGCCTCACCTCTGTCCCTGTCACACACAGCTCTTTGTCTGTTGGAGTGTTTGTGACCTGCTGCCTGCCTGCCAGTGCTGCTCCTTCCCTCTCCTGTGCAGGAGGAAGCCAGGGCTGGGTCTCTAGGTTGTGTTTGTGTTGCCTGAACGCTGACCTTCAGTTCAGCTCCGTTTGTGTCTCCTGTAGGTACCTCATGGAGCAGCTCCCTCCTGCCACGTGCTGTCCATGAGCACCTGCACCACAGCTCTCTGCTGTCCCACCTGAGACCAGAGAGCTGGATGTGGCCATGGGGGACTCTGCAGCAGATGGCACGGCTGCAGCCACAGAGCCCTGCTGCAAGGACACACAGAGCCAGCTGGCAGAGCGGGTGGCAGCCCTCCACGTGGCTGCTGGGCCAGGCAGAGGAGAGCAGCAGGCTGAGGCCAGCGCTGAGAACGATGCAGTCTTCTGTGAGAGCCCCCAGAAGGCGCAGAGCAACGGAGTCGGCAGTGCCCTCCTGTCGCCCCAGCCCGCAGGGGATGCTCCCTGCAGCCTCGGCCCCGGGAGACCTCTCTCTAGACCTGTGCTGTCGAGCAGGAAGTTGTCTCTTCAGGAGAGATCATCAGGAGGTCTTGTGGCTTCCAGCAGCAGCCCAGGCTGCGGCCCCTACGCCACGGGGCCGTCCCCACGCATCGCCAGGAGGCCGACGATCGAGTCCCACCGTGTGGCCATCTCCGATGCCGAGGTAGGCATCTGCCCCACTGGGCTCTGCTCACGCTGATGGCAGGCTCCTGCAGCAGCAGCTCTGAAAGCCCTGGCTTTGCTGAGAGAAAATATCCCTGAAATCCAGGACTGTGCTAGCTTGAGATGGTTGAACATCTCTGCAGCCACCCCTAGACCTCTGCTGGCTGTAGCCCTGCTCCTGACCTTGGCTCCCTCAGCCCTCATGTGCCTCGCACAGACCTGTCTAGGACCCAGGAGCCTTGTTGAGGAGCAGCAGCAGGCAGAGGAAGGGCTGTGACCAAGGGGCTTTGCACTTGTGTCCCTTGGGCGTTTACCAGTCACAGCAGCTTTGCTGATGGTATTTGGTGGATTGAAACTGTTGGAGATGATCTGGCTGCTGTTGTCCTGCCACTGCTGAAGGCATGCTTTTATTTTTTAGAGCTTGAATACCACTGGTGGTTCCTGCTCCTTTGTCCTCAGAGTGTAACAGCAGTGACGACCTTCCTCTGCTCCAGCTCAAGAGGTTCTCCTCCCCCTCTACTCTGCCCTAGGGAGGCCACAGCTGGAGTCCTGGGTCCAGGTCTGGGCTCCCCAGTTCAGGAGAGACAGAGAACTGCTGGAGAGAGTGCAGGGGAGGCTGCAAAGCTGCTGAGGGGCCTGGAGCAGCTCTGTGAGGAGCAAAGGCTGAGAGCCCTGGGGCTGAGAGCCTGCAGAAGAGCAGCCCCAGAGGGGAGCTGAGCAATGCTCAGCAAGAGCTAAAGGAGCTGTGGGGGGCAAGAGGCTGGAGCCAGACTCTGCTCAGTGGTGCCCAAGGACAGGACAAGAGGCAATGGGCACAGACTGGAGGCCATCAGGTTCCACATAAACAAAAGGAGAAAATTCTTTGGTGTGATAATGCTGGAGGCCTGGAGCAGGCTGGCCAGAGAGGTTGTGGAGTTTCCTTCTGTGGAGAGCTTCCAAACCCCCCTGGACATTGTGCTCCTGGGCAAACTGCTGTGGGTGCCCTGCTCTAGCAGGGGGTTGGACTGGATGAGCTCCAGAGGTCCCTTCCAACCCCCACTGTGCTGGGATTCTGGGATTCAGAGTCTCTGGGTGCCGGCAGCTGTCCCTGCTGTCTGTTTTGTGGCTGCTCTCCTGGGCTCAGCCCATCCCAGGCTGTCATACACTGGTAGTGCCCAAGTGTCTTGGTTGAAGTGGCTTCTGGTTGCAACTCCTCGTGCTGTGACTGCTCCTTGCCCTCCCCATGGCAGCACAAGAGAGAGGCTGTTCCCTGTCCCCTGCCATGGTCTCAGCAGTGCTCATGAAAAAGGGACCTGCAGCAGGGTTCTCTCTGGGTGCCAGCCACAGTGCAGGTGGTCTGAAGTTGGTGTTTCTTGAAGCCAAAGGGATTTGCAGAGTTCCTCTGGCTGGGGAAGGGTTTCAGTGTGCAGTGTCAGGAGTGCTGCAGAAGTGGCCACAGTCTGAGCAGTGCTGGCAACTGCTTTGGGTCTTACTCCTGAGTTATCCCCAGGCCTGTTCCTGTTCTTTTTACCTGCAATTTCTGCAGCAAACCCAAGAGTCCAGGCCTTGCCTTTATCCCCAGGCTGAGCTTGTTTCCCATTCCCATCTGTGCCAGCAGTGGGCAGGGCAGAGGGAGGACTGGGGGATGTCTGAGGGGGCCACAGCTCCATGGTCTCAGCACTGCCATAGCAGAGAGGAGGCAGCGTGCTGGGCAGGGGAGCAGTGGTGGCATGGACCTGCTGGCCTTGCCCTGCAGGGAGGGCTGCACCTGTGCCCTGGTGCCACAGGAGGCCAGCCCAGGAGAGGCCTCTGGTTCATCCTGTGTCTGTGAGCCTTGTTCTGGTGAGGGGTGGGTCCTCTGCAGGGGGTGTCAATCTCCTGTTCCTCTAGAGCTGGCAGGACAGCAGTGCTCAGCTGAGAGCTCCCCTCTGCTGCTGTGCCTGGGCACTGGACTGGGGCAGGCACACCAGCCAGAGGCTAAGGGGCAGTCCCAGGCTGACTCTTCCTCACCTGGGTGGTGCAGAACATGTTGCTGAACGTGGCTCTGCCAGGTGCTGCCCTTGGCACCATGGTGCTCCCAGATACGCTGCCTAAAGCCCACCTTGGTCCTGCCCTGTGCCACAAAGGCCCTGAATCACTGCAGCTGACTTTGCCTAGTTTGGATCCAAGGGACCTGGAGCTCAGCATCTGCATGGCTTGGTGTTTGCCTGCTGAGCATGGGAGGGTTCCCCTTGCACATCTGGGGGATGGGTGCTGTGCAGGGGCAGAGCTGCCATCGTCCTTGGGGCAGTTTGCAGGTCACAGCAGCTGTGATGGGCTGTGGCCCCCAGCCTGCAAAGGCACATCTGCAGAGCCTGCAGCTCCTCCTACAGCAGCCATATGCTCTAATGAGGAAGAGGGGAGGGAGAGGAGCCAGCTCCTGGAGGCAGACATGACTTGGGTGCCAGCTCTCCCATCCTGCAGTGCCTTGCCTGTGCCAGGAGTGTGAGGCTTGGATGAAATCCATTCCACAGGGATGCAGTGTGACTGGCACATCCCAGCTGCAGGCACTCAGAGCACCCCAGCCTCTTCCACAGTATCTGCACCCTGGAGAGCAGCAGACACTGCTCAGGGTGGGAAATGCTTCTTTGAGATGCAGAGCCACAGAGTGCATGGGACTGGAACCCCAACCCCTGCAGTCAGCAGGGACACCTCCAGGTGGATCAGGCTGCCCAGGGCCACATCAAGACCTCCAGGGATGGGTCCTCAACCACATCCCTGGGCAGCCTGTTCCAGTGTCTCCCCAGCCTCACTGTGCAGAGCTCCCTCCTGATCTCCAACCTACCTCTGCCCTGCTCCAGTTTCAAACCACTGCCTCTTGTCCTGTCCCCACAGGCCCTTGGGGACAGTCCCTGCCCAGCCCTCCAGATCCTGCAGTGGAGGTGCAGCATCCTTCATGTCCCTGCTCCTGCAGCCATTCTTTAGGCAGTCTTTGGTGGTCACTCTGGGATCACCTTGGAGCCCTACAGTTGGGCAGCACAGATGCTGAACACAGCTGTGCTGGTTGGAAACCATTGGCCATGGCCACAGGGAGTCACTGGGATGGGAGGAGGAAAAGAGCCCAGGTGGGACCTGTGTGAGCTCAGAGGTGTTGCTTCATCATCCCAGCTTAGAGGGGCAGCAAATGGATCCTGTAAGGAATACCAAAAGGGACACAGACTGGAACCCAGGAGGTTCCACTTCAGCATGAGGAGAAGCTTCTTTGGTGTGAGGGTGCTGGAGCCCTGGAGCAGGCTGCCCAGGCAGGTTGTGGAGTCTCCTCTGGAGACTTTCAATACCCACCTGGATGTGTTCCTGTGTGCCCTGCCCTGAGTGACCCTGATCTGGCAGGGGGTTTGGGCTCAATAATCTCTGGAGGTCCCTTCCAACCCCTAGCAGTCTGTGATTCTGTGATTCTGCACTGGCTGAGAGACTGCAGGGAACTCACATGAGAAGTGGAGAGCAGAACTGTGTGCTGGGCTGCATCCAGAGCAGGGAGAGCAGCAGCACAGGGAGGGGATTCTGCCCCTCTGCTCTGCTCTGCTCAGACCCCACCTGCAGCACTGCCTCCAGTGCTGGTGTCCCCAGCACAGCAAGGCTGTCTGTAGACATGTTTGTACAGACTGGTGTGGTCTTGTCACCATGGTTAGCAGGGTCTGTCCCAACTCAAGTGACCAGGCTTTCACCTCTCAAACAGGCAGCCCAGGGCAGTCCCCATCACTGGAGGGGTTTTAAAGCTGTGTAGATGTGGTGCTGGGGGCCATGGTTTGGTGGTGCCCTGGCAGTGCTGGGGTAAGGGTTGGACTTGATGATCTGAAAAGTCTCTTCCAACCCAAATGATTCTGTGATTCTCTGGTTTTATGACACAGCAACCCCCACTCATCTCCTCAATAACCTTCAGACAGTTGGGGCGGCAGCAGCAGCTCCTGTCCCCTTCCTTTGTCCCCAGGAGCAAACCAGTTCTGTGATCCTGTGGTGACAGGGCAGAGGTGCTGGGGACTGGCACTGAGAAAGGCATTGCTGGGTTCATTCGTTCTGCCACCCCAGGCCAGCCTTCTGAGGCAAGCAAGGGAAGCCTTCCATGGAGAATGGCTGGAAGAAGAAGAGAAGTCGTCTCTTTGCAGGCCTCTTCCCCAGGGCTGCCAGCACAGCTCATTGCTTTGTGCTTTCACTTCCCCAGTCCCTTCTGGATGAATCCTTTCTCTCTCACACCTTCCCTTGCTCTCCCTGCATCCACCCACTCCCTGGCATCCTGGCTGTTGTAGCCCTGCTGGCCACCCCTTGGGATCAGCAGGAGCTGCTGCAGCTCCCCACTGCCTGGTGGGCTGGAGCTGGATGTGCTTTGGCAGCAGTGAAGAGGATGAGTCAGGCCAGGGTGTTCCCCCTCCTCAGTACTGCTGCTGGCCCCAGCCTGCAGGGAGGGGGATGAGCTGACAAAGGGAATTTTCCTGCACTTGATGTCCATGGCTTATCCCAGAGGCATGGAAAATAAAGCACTTTGTCCTTTCCTTCCAGACCTTTGCATAGGGTCCTGCTCCTTTGGCCAACTGGCGTGAAGGACCTGGTGCCAAGAGCAGTGAAAGTCAGTGCTTTGGTGTGGGGCTGATCCAGGTCTCCTCCAGCCCCTAGGACCTGCCCAGATTTCTGCCTAAGGTCAGGATTTCCTTGCCATGCACACAGGTAAACCAGGAGCAGAGCAAGGTGGGGACCAAGCTGCTGCACAGCATGGGCTGGAGAGCTTCCCCTTGAGCCCTGTGAGACCCCCAGACTCATCCTGCTAGAGGTCTTCCTGGGGTGCTTCCCCTTGAGCCCTGTGAGACCCCCAGACTCATCCTGCTAGAGGTCTTCCTGAGGTGCTCAGACTCCAGCATTCTTGGAAAGATATTTGGAAAACATTCTTGAGACAGGAGCCCCCCCAGGTATTGCTAATTTCTTAATTAACCTTTGTTCCCCTCTCACTCTGCAGCCAATATCTCCCAGGAGGTGCCCAGGCTCCTGCTCTGGGGGTCTGCAGAGGGTGAGGACAGCAAAGCTGAGCCTGTGCTGCCCAGCTGTGGCCACTGGCTTGGTGAAACATCAAAGCCACTGAAACTCAGAAGGTTTCTCTCAGCAGCTGCATCTCCTGCAGCATGTTCAGGGAGGCACTCAGTGACCAGCCCTGATCCATCCAGTGGGGCTGCAGCCAGCACTGTGCCTGCTGACTACAAGGAAAGTCTCTTGCAGCCAGGTCTGGTGCTGGGCTCCCACGTCTGCCCTGGGCTGTGGATGTTGATTCAAAATCTCTTTCTGCCTTACCTGCAGGAGCTCTGGGCTGCCTGGGTGTCCTGTGCCATGCATCACAGCTTTCTCACTTGTATCCATTGCTGCCCCTGAGGCCTCTTTTCTGGCTTTTACTTTAATTGTGTCTGGTTTTTGAAGTGCTTCTATGTCCCTCCAGACAGGATGAGATGAAGCCAGTGCTGTCTTCACTTCTGACTTTCAGTTCCCAGTTTTCTCTCCCATGCTTCTCTTTAAAGGCTGTCTCTCAGCTGCTGAGAGCTGCAGTTGCTCTCAGGCAGGGGAACCTGGCTGCTTCCAGAGGGCAAAATCTCTATCTTCAGCCTGGGTAAGGCAGCAGCCTGCTTGTCTCCAGGAATGTCTTACTGTGGAAACAGCTCTGGCTCCTCATGTAATTGGTTTGGTTGGCAAAGCCCTTCAAGCTCATCCAGTCCAATCATTTTCTGACTCTGCCAAGGCTGGTGCTAATCCATGGCCCTCAGCACCACCTCTCTGCCTCTTTGAAACACCTCCAGGCATAGGGATTCAGCCACCTCCCTGGGCAGCCTGTGCCAGGCTTTGAGAACCCTTTCAGTGAAGATTTTTCTCATGTCCAACCTGAACCTCTTCTGGTGCAACCTGAGGCCAATTCCTCTTGTCATAGAACCATAGAAATGTTTGGATTGGAAAAGACCTCTAAGGTCACCCAGTCCCACATCAACCCAGCACCACAATGGCCACCAAACCATGGCCCCAAGTGCCATGGCCTCACCTTTCTTGAACACCTCCAGGAGTGGGGATTCCACCACCTCCCAGGGCAGCCTGTGCCACTGCCAGAGCACAAGAGAGGGGAACATCTCTGGTCCTTCTACACAGCCAGGTTTTTGGAGTTTGTTCTCTTCTACTGTAGTTCAACCAGAAACCCCTGGAAATAGAAGCTTCTGTTATTGTGCAAGTGAATATGTGAGCCAGGGTGTGCCCAGGTGCAGAGACTGAGCCCTGCACCCAGCACTGGGGAGGCCTCACCTTGGGCACTGGGGTCAGTTTTGAGCCCTCACTCCCAGAAGGACATTGAGGGCTGGATCAGGTCCAGAGAAGGGCAACAAAGCTGGGGAAGGGTCTGGAGAACAGGGCTGGGGAGGAGCAGCTGAGGGAGCTGGGGGTGTTCAGCCTGGAGAAGAGGAGGCTGAGAAGAGACCTCATTGCTCTCTGCAGCTCCTGAGAGGAGGCTGGAGCCAGGTGGGGGTTGGGCTCTGCTCCCTTGTATCAAGTGATAGAAGGTGAGGAAATGGCCTGAAATTGTGCCAGGGGAGGTTTAGGTTGGAGAGGAGGAAAAATTTCTTTGCTGCAAGAGTGGTCAGGGATTGGCACAGGCTGCCCAGGGCAGTGGTGGAGGTCCCATCCCTGGAAGTGTTTCAAAGCAATAGAAATGTGGTGCTGAGGGCCATGGTTCAGCACCAGCCTTGGCAGAGCTGGAAATTGGTTGGACTGGAAGAGCTTAAAGGGCTGTTGCCAACCCAAACCATTCTGTGGTTCTGTCAGGTGGGGACGTGGCCATGGTGAGAGCAAACCCTCCCTGGCTGTTCCCATCCACCCAGGGGGTCCTGGCATTGTCACTAACTCCATTTGGCAGCAGGGAAAGGCCAGGGAGCTGCTCCTGGTGACTGTGGGGGAGGGGTGGGGGAGGTCACCTGCAGGCAGAGCTAAGAGGGATGGTGGAGGGTGGTGGTCAGAGGGCCAGGGCTTGGTCCCTGCTCACTTGCACTAATGCCAGGGATTACCTGGCTGGGTGGGCTGTGTCCCTCAGAAAGGACTCCGCTTGCTGCCAGGGCTCCCTCAGCAGTGCTGGCAAGAAGCAGCAGCACAGTGCTGGTTTAGATTCTGCCTGGCTCAAAATCAGGTACTGAGTGCAGAGCAAGGAGTCTGTGGTGTGTGTAGGAGCTGCATTCACTCTTCAGGCAGGAGGCCTACCAGCAGGAGCTGCTCCCTGCAGCCATGCTGTGTGAGGAGCAGGCAGTGCTCAGGTGGTTGGAGGCTCTCTCAGAGGGGTGGTTGCTTCTCTGCTTCTCTGAGCTGCTCTGCAGAGCACTTCCCCAGCTCTGTAGTTTTGGCCAGGACAAAGCAAAGGCTGTGGAGCTGAGCAGGGACAAAGCCAGGGCAGGAGGCACCACCAACAACCTGTTCTTGCTTCCTTTGGGAAGTCTCCATGGTGCCAAGCACAGCCTTACCCTGGGAAAGGAATCTGATCACACAATCCCAGCCTGGTGGGGGTTGGAAGGGACCTATGGAGATCATCCACTCCAACCCCCTGCTCAAGCAGGGCACCCACAGCAATTGCTCAGGATCACAATGGCCAGGGGGATTTGGAAGCTCTCCAGACAAGGAAACTCCACAGCCTCTCTGGGCAGCCTGCTGCAGGGCTCCAGCAGTCCAGCAGCCTGCCCAGTAAACATTCCAGCAGTTGGAATGCTCCTGGGCTGAACCTGGAGCTCTGCTGGGAGCTGGGCTGGAGGGGTGTCTGGTGTTCCACCAGTACAGCCCCTGCCAGAATTCATGGCTGCTTTGTCCTGGGCTGTCATAAAACAACCCTGCAGTGTCTGAGGTGTAACACAGGGCACTGGAGCTGAGGTTTGGGCTTTCAGCACTGCCTCTGCTGGGTACTGATCCTTGGGCAGGGCTCTCATTGTGTTCTCTTTTGATCTGCAGGACTGTGTGCAACTCAATCAGTACAAGCTGCAGAGTGAAATAGGCAAGGTAGGTACTGGAGCTGGGCACCAGCAGCCCTCCTGCACAGCCCTGAGGCCAGCTGGAGAGACTCTGCCAGCCCAGGGCACCTTGCTGGCCAGGACTCCTTGCAGCTTGCTTTGGGGGTTTGGGGTTTTTGGGGTTTGGGTTTTGCTCAAGGTCACAGTGGAGTTACTTCCCCTGCAGTCTAAATTTATTCTCCTTCCTGCTGAAGTGGCGGAGCTGGCTCCTTGCCAGGGTCCTTGCTTGCCAAGTGGAACACCAAGAGCCTTGGATGCATTAACGCAACCCAGCAAGGAAAGAAACCCAACAAAGCCCAAGGATGAGGGCAGAGGTTTGCTGCCCCTCAGGCCTAGCTGAAGCTTTTCTGCCTGTAGAGGCAATGTCAGCTGCATTCCAGTGGATGTTTAAAAGCTGCAGAAGGATTCAGAGGAGATTCCTCCACAGCTGTTTGGAGGTGTGGGCTGCTGAGCACTGCAGACACCTGCACAGCTGGACAGCTGCCACCACTGCAGAAGGGTCCCTGGTACTGTCTGGAAGCTGAACCTCCCTTTGCTGTCAGAAGGGAACGTCCCTGAGCTGCAGAGACCTTCACCAAACATTTTGTCAGCCCAACCTCCTCTCCAACGTGAAAGGCCCCAGGCCCTGTGTGCTTGGCTGCTGGCAGGGTGTGAGGCTGGGGCTGCCACAGCAGCTGTCACCTGCAGCAGGGCTCTGGGTAGCCTGGTCTGCTTGAGGATGTCCTTGCTTACTGCAGAGGGGTTGGACTGGATGACCCTTAGAGATCCCATCCATCCCACTCCGTGCTTCTTCAGACCCACTTAAGGTGCTGCTTGGGGCTGTGGTTTAGACAAGGACCTGCCAGTGTTGGGCTGGTGATGACTCTGTGGTCTCAGGGGTCTTTTCCAAGCCTGTGGAGGGTTGGACTCAATGACCTTCAAGGTCTTTTCCAACCACAACAGTTCTGTGACTCTAAGGGCTTCTCTCATTGGCTTCAGCATGGCTGAAGGAGGGTGTGAGGTCCTCTCTCTGCTGGGTGTTCCCCTGCTGCTTTCTTCCCTGCAGGTCACAGTGAGCAGACAGGCACCCTGAGGGTGGTGGAGGGTCTGCTGGTCCTGCTGTGTTTCTGGATCAAGCAGGTGGCTGCTTGGGCTCCTCTGAGACTAGGACCTTCATTCTTGCTCCCAGTGAAGTCAAGAGAAACCTTCTGAAGGTTGTAGTGCTCCTCCCACTGCTGTCTACCATAGTGTCACCTCTCACTGGGATGTGATGTGTAGTCTTGACACAGAGCTGCAGAACCCCAGGGGTGGGGATGGAGCCTGGCTGCAGGCTGGCACAGGAGCTGTGGGTACAGCAGCAGGGCTGGTCTGCAGCTGGGCAACAGGCAGCTGGTGGAGAGCAAGCAGCTGGTCCTCACCAAAGTCCATTTGCTCTTAAGAGGGGGAGAGGTTCCAGCAGCAGAGGGAGAGGTGTTCTTGCAGAATTTCCACCCACAAACACCTGTGTGAAAATTGTCCCACACACAGCTTTGGGGTAGGACAGACAGGGCAGGCCAGGAGGTGCTCCAGGGAGCAGCCTTCCAGTACCTGAAGGGGCTTCAGGAGAGCTGGGGAGGGACTTTTGCCAAGGGCTGGGAGTGCCAGGATGAGGGATAATGGCTTTGAGCTGTATGAAGCTTGACTTAGATGAGACCTTCCTCGTGGGGGTGGTGAGGCACTGGAACAGGTTGCCCAGAGAAGTTGTGGAGGCTCCAAAGCAGGAAGTGTTCGAGGCCAGGCTGGATGAGGCCCTGAGCAGCCTGGGCTGGTGGGAGGTGTCCCTGCCCATGGCAGGAGGTTGGAACTGGGGGAGCTTTAAGGCCCCTTCCAACCCAACCCATTCTGTGATTCCATGATTTGTGGGGGTGTGGATGGAGCTCCTGAGCCAGAGGCAGCATGAATGAGGAGCTGGGTTTGTGCTGCTGCCTGTGGTAGGGGCTGGCTCCACAGCCCAGCCAGCTCTGTGCAGCTTGCTCCTTGGAATTCTTGTGTGTAGAATGCAAAGGAGATGCTGGCTGCTGAGCTCCAGTACAGCACTCACTTTGGAGGCTGCCAAACACTGGGACACTGTGCAGCCTTCAGCCTCATTTCTCCTCTATCTCCCCTCCATTTATGACAACAGCAGTGTCCTGCTCCTTGGGACCTTCATGCCAACACTCAGCTCCTGCAGACACTGCTGCTCCTCAGCTGGCCCATGGCCTCAGCACAGGGCCCCATGCAGGGTCACATCACTCAGCAGTAGGCATGACCTGGGCCCTTGAAGGATGTTTTTTGCATTCTGTAAGACCAAAACCTCCCAAGCCTTGAGCAGTGAGGAGATGTGAAGCTGCTGCCCTGACGATGCCCTTTGTGTTCCTTTCCAGGGCTCCTATGGGGTGGTGAAGTTGGCCTACAACGAGAACGACGACAAATACTACGTGAGTGCAGCTCTGCCCCTCAGCCCTGCTCCCTCTGGGGGCTGGCATGGAGCCATGCAGTGCTTGGCTGGGAAGGGACCTCTGGGGATCATCCACTCCCACCCCCTGCCAAAGCAGGGCACCCACAGCAGCTTGCCCAGGAGCACAATGCCCAGGGGGGGTTGGAAGCTCTCCACACAAGGACACTCCACAACCTCTCTGGCCAGCATGCTCCAGGCCTCCAGCACCCTCACAACAAACAACTTTCTCCTCCTGGTCAGATGGAGCCTCCTGGGTTCAAGTCTGTGCCCACTGCCCCTTGTTCTGTCCCTGGGCACCACTGAGCAGAGTCTGGCCCCAGCCTCTTGCCCCCCACAGCTCCTTTAGCTCTTGCTGAGCATTGCTCAGCTCCCCTCTGGGGCTGCTCTTCTGCAGGCTCTCAGCCCCAGGGCTCTCAGCCTTTGCTCCTCACAGAGCTGCTCCAGGCCCCTCAGCAGCTTTGCAGCCTCCCCTGCACTGTCTCCAGCACTTCTCTGTCTCTCCTGAACTGGGGAGCCCAGACCTGGACTCAGCACTGCAGCTGTGGCCTGACTAGGGCAGAGCAGAGAGGAGGAGACCCTCCCTCTGCCTCACTGCTTGTAGCAGATGGCTTTCTGGTCCCAGGGGCTGGATGTCCCTGCTGGGCACAGAGCTGCTGCCTGCATGAGGAGCAGGTGGGTGCCTTATGTAAGAGGCAAGGAGCTGGAGGCAGCTGCAGCTGCCTGGTGCTGATTTGCTCTGACATTTTGCAGCTCTGAAGAGGATCACCTGAAATGGGAGGTGTGTGGGTGGTGGTGCTCAGTGCCTGCTGTGCATTGCAGGCTGGGCCTGGCAGGAGCAAGCCTCTTGTAAGGACACAGGGGTGTGTGGCAGATGCTGGGCAGTGTGCTCCAGCTGGGCACTGCCTGGCCCTCTGTGCCCTCCCCCCTTGCAGGATGCCTCCTCATACCCCACACTGTCTGCTCATGGGGTGTGGGGTGCAAGCTTTGGTCTTTAAATCCTTTGCTGAGCTGAAGCCAGGGTAGGAGGGGTGTGAATTCAAAACAGCTTCTTAGAGAATCATAAAGTCATAGAATTGTTTGGAAAAGGCCTCTGAGATCATCCACTCCAACCATCAGCCCAGCCCCACCATGGCCACTAAACCATGGCCCCAAGTGCCATGGCCACACCTTTCTGGAACACCTCCAGGCATGGGGACTCCACCACCTCCCTGGGCAGCCTGTTCCAATCCCTGACCACTGCTGCAGCAAAGAAATTTCTCCTGATCTCCAACCTAACCCTCCCCTGGCACAATTTCAGGTCATTTCTCTTCTTCTGTCTCTTGTTCCTAGGGAGCAGAGCCCAGCCCCTCCCTCACTGCAGTCTCCTCTCAGGGAGTTGTAGGAGCAATGAGGTCTCCTCTCAGCCTCCTTTTCTTCAAACTGAACACCCCCAGGTCCCTCAGCTGCTCCTCCCCAGCCCTGTTCTCCAGACCCTTCCCCAGCTTTGCTGCCCTTCTCTAGTTGCTCTTCTGGATGAAGGCTCCTCCTCTGTCCCTCCCCTTTCAGGTGAATTCTGACTACCCTAGCTGGGATTCCTGCCTCAGCTGTGCTGATGTCCCTGCTCTTGCCCTGTGGCATGTTTGGCTCAGGCTGAGAGCAGGAGCTGGGCAGCTGGCAGGAGGAAGGCTGCCTGGCTGTGTGTGGCTGTGCCTGAAGGCTGGTGGGAAGAGCTGGCAGCAGCTGCTGAGGATGCCAGGGCAGGAACCTGCTGGGCAGAGCTGGGTGGTTGCTGACCTGCAGCTGCTGCTCCACACTCCATGTGCTGAGAGGGGTCCTGCTTCACTGCCACCATGCAGTGCTCCTGTGGCTGACACCGTGCCCATCAGAGGCCCTGGGCAGGCTCCTGTGCTGCTCCCTGGCCCCTTGCACAGAGCTATTGGCCTTGGCACAAGGAGCAGATGCAAAATGTGCTCATTCCCCAGATGGATTTTCCTCCCTGACTGATTTGCAAGTGACAGAGCAGGCTGCAGGGCTTAGGAGGGAAGTGGCTGCCTGTTAGTATTTGTGAGCCTTTCCATGCTCCCAGCAGGCCTGCAGCTGGGGGAGAAAAGGTCTTGAAATGAGGGATGGAAGAGATGAGGCAAAAATCTGGACAAGGAGCTGGCCAAGAAGAGGATCCACAATACTTTCCACCTCCTTTCCAAGCTGACTCTCCACCACACCAGGCTGGCTGCTGATTCCAATGCTCCTCCCTGCCTGTCTCAGCTCAGCAGGGAGAGCTGGGCTTAGGTGAGCAGTGCCTGCTGCCTCCTATCTAGTGCCAGAGAATCACAGAATTCCTCCAGCTGACAAAGCCCTTTGAGCTCATCCAGTCCAACCATTCTCTGACTCTGCCAAGGCTGGTGCTACACCATGACCCTCAGCACCACCTCTCTGCCTCTTTGAAACACCTCCAGGCATGGGGACTCAACCACCTCCCTGGGCAGCCTGTGCCAGGCTTTGAGAACCCTTTCAGTGAAAAAATTTCTTCTAATGTCCACCTAAACCTCCCCTGGGGCAACTTGAGGCCAACTTCCTTTTGTCCTCTCTGCTGTTCCTTGGGAGAAGAGCCCAACCCCCACCTGGCTCCAGCCTCCTCTCAGGGAGCTGCAGAGAGCAATGAGGTCTCCTCTCAGCCTCCTCTTCTCCAGGCTGAACACCCCCAGCTCCCTCAGCTGCTCCTCCCCAGCCCTGTTCTCCAGACCCTTGGCTGGCCCTGCTCCAGCTGATCAGTGTCCCTCGTGGTGAGGGCAGTGCTGGATGGGCTCCAGCTGTCCCTGGCAGCTGCAGGCACTGCTGTGGCCATGGTTTGCTATGGTCAGCCAAAGGCACAAGTTCCCTGCTGCGTCTCAGCTGATCCCTTCAGCTCCGCTGCCTTCTCTCCTCGGAGCTCTCTCAAGCTCCTGCAGCCCCGGGCTGGCTCCCAGGGCTCAGCCTCGCTGCCCGCAGCGGCACAGACTGCACAGCCCCCGGGCTGTCGGCCTTGCAGGGTTCCCTCCCACCCTCCTCTTGTGGGGGTTGAGGCAGGGGCGGTGGAGCTGCTCCTGGGAGGAGTTTGGAGAGATGGGGCCGGAGGGCAGTGCCTGGTGGCAGTGCCGTGAATGCCAGCACCTGGGGCAGGGCAGGTGGCAGCACTGCTGCCGGGGTGCTGGGCTCCGTGCTGCAGGTGCTCAGCACCCTTCCTGCTGGGGCACTGGGAGCTCTCCCCGCCCCGGCAGTGCCCCGCAGTGGTCTCAGTGCCCATGCAGCAGGAGGACCAGAGCTCATGGAGTGACCTCCACCCCTCCAAGAGGCTACAGCAGCCCAGGAGCTGGCAGACCTGGGAACGCCTCAGGGAAACAAAAGCTAATGGCACATCTGCCTGAGGCTACTTAGCTCCTCACCCTGCCAGCCTGTCTGGCCCTCTCATGCTCCCCAGCACTGAGCCCCATTCTGCTTCTCCCCCTTCCCATCTCATCCCCTGCAGCACTGCATCCCAGCAGACGCTGAAGGCAGCTGCCTGTTTCCAGCCCAGAGGACACAGCTGTGGTTCTGAGAGCTCAGGGGGGGCCTTTTGCTGTGCACTGATTTCCCCCCAGATTTAGCTCTGTAGGGTTAATTTTGTCTCAGTAGTAAAAAAGAGAGGTGGAGTCCCTGTGGTAGGGACTCTGTGCCCAGCTCTGGAGACCCCAGCACAGGAAGGACATGGAAATGCTGGAGAGGGTCAGAGGTGGCCACAAAGATGATCAGAGTCTGAAGGACCTCCCCTGTGGGGACAGGATGAGAGGGTTGGGGCTGCTCAGCCTGGAGAAGAGAAGGCTCCAGGGAGACCTTAGAGCAGCCTTCCAGTATCTGAAGGGGCTCCAGGAGAGCTGGAGAGGGACTTTGGACAAGGGCTGGGAGTGACAGGATGAGGGACAATGGCTTTGAGCTGGGAGAGGGGAGATTGAGAGCGGAGGTGAGGAAGCAATTGTTGAGAGTGAGGGTGGGGAGAGACTGGCACAGGTTGCCCAGAGAGGTTGTGACTGCCTCCTGCCTGGAGGTGTTCAAGGCCAGGCTGGATGAGGCCCTGAGCAACCTGGGCTGGTGAGAGGTGTCCCTGCCCATGGCAGGGGGTTGGAACTGGATGGTCTCAGAGGTCCCTTCCAGCCCAAACCATTCTGTGTTTCTCTGAAGCAAACTAAGCTCTGTGAAAATGCAGCAGCTAAAAAAGCAAAGGCAAATGGGTACAGGCAGGAAGCCTTGCTGGGAGTCATGGTTGGTGCTGATGGAATTTGCTGCTGTGCAGCCCCAGGTGATAAAGCTGGAAGTGGGGAGATTCAGACTGGATGTGAGGAAGAAGTTCTTCCCCATGAGAGTGGTGAGAGCCTGGAATGGGTTGTGCAGGGAGGTGGTTGAGGCCTCATCCCTGGAGGTGTTTAAGGCCAGGCTGGATGAGGCTCTGGCCAGCCTGATGTAGTGTGAGGTGTCCCTGCCCATGGCAGGGGGATTGGAACTGCATGATCCTTGTGGTCCCTTCCAGCCCTGACTGATTCTGTGATTCTATGTCCCCCTCCCATTTTCAATCCCCAGACCTGAGAAGTGGTTGTGGTGGGTAAGCCCCAGCACTTGAGGGCTGCCAGGGCAGTCCTCTGGGGGGTTATCTTCTTTCCTTTTTTATCTGGTTTCCTAAGAATCAAGCTGGGGGTGATGGTGCTGCTGCCTCCGTGCCCAGTCCCTGCCCACAGACACCCAACCTCCCTAGGCCTGGCATCTCCTTTCCCTCTGGCATCCACCCGAAGCAGTGCCCTGTGGCTCCTAGCTGTGAGGTGGCTCAGAGGAGGGCAGTGAACCTCCCCAGTGGGTGCACATCAGGGCAGGGCACCCAGCTCCCACTGCCTCTCACAGGAGACCTCTCTGCCACTTCCTGACAGGAGGCTGCAGCCAGGTGGGGTCCAGCCTCTTCCCCCAGTGTCCTGGGGGGCTGCAGCCAGAGGGCTGCATTAGGGCACTGCTGGCTCCTGGGGAGCTGCCCAGCAAGGTGGCAAGAACGAGTGACCAGCCTGGCTCCCAGGGGCACTGACTGTGTTCTGAAGCAAATTGTCCATCAGCTGCTCCCTCATGAGATATTTCTCTGCTGGGCAGATCAGGGCTGGCTGAGTGGCCCTCAGGAAGGTTGTGAAGGCAGAGGGCAGGTGGAGGAGCAGGGACTGCTGATGGGATTCAGATTGGCTTTTGCTGTTCTGCCAATGCCAGCTGCATGGCAGAACAAATACCTGAGCCCCCCTCAGCTCAGCTGCCTGGGGTCTGCAGCACTGCAGGAGAGGAGGGGGGCAGAGAACCACAGAATCCTTGTGGTTGGAAGAGAGCTGTAAGATCACCAAGTTCAACCCTTGACCCAGCACTGCCAGGGCACCACTAAACCATGGCCCTCAGCACCACATCTCCATGGGTTTGAAACCCCTCCAGGGATGGGGACTCCACCCCTGCCCTGGGCAGCCTTGGCCAGGTCCTGACAAGCCTTGCTGTAAAGAAATAGTTCTTATGTCCCTGGGGGAACCTGAGTCTGTTTCCTCTTGTCCTACTGCTGCTTCTTCTCCTACTTCCCTCCTTGTCCCTTTGCTGTGCTCCTGCACAGAGCTGGCTCCACAGTTCCTGATGGTGAGGAGATGGATGGATGCCCACAAAGTATGTCCCTGGTGGTCTTGGGCATGGATGGTGCTGGATCAGCCTGCAGGTCCTCTTGCTCTGGCAGCATGGGAGAGGTTTGTTTGTGGGTAAAAACAGCATCAGAAATATGAAAGCCTTCCCCAGCTGGTGGAAGGGCTGTGAGCTCCTCCTGTGCCAGGTCTGTGATGTAGGCTGAAAGGGTGGAAGTGGTCTGGATGCCATACTCCAGCTCTTTTCCTTCCTCAGTCTGCTGGGAAAATAAAGGAGGAGCAGCCTGGAAGTGGCTCTGACCCAGAGCACAGCCACAGCATCATCCAAACCCCAAGTACAGAAGGGGCAGCTACAAGAACCTCCTGGGGTCAGTGCTGGGCCTTCACTCCAGGAAGGACATTGAGGGCTGGAGCAGGGCCAGAGAAGGGCAAGGAAGCTGGGGAAGGGTCTGGAGAACAGGGCTGGGGAGGAGCAGCTGAGGGAGCTGGGGGTGTTCAGCCTGGAGAAGAGGAGGCTGAGAGGAGACCTCATTGCTCTCTGCAGCTCCCTGAGAGGAGGCTGGAGCCAGGTGGGGGTTGGGCTCAGCTCCAAAGGAACAAGTGACAAGATGAGAGGAAATGGTATCAGGTTGCCCTAGAGGAGGTTTAGGTTGAACACGAAGAGCAATCTCTTCCTCAAAAAGGTTGTAAGGCCTGGTCCAGGCTGCCCAGGGCAGTGGTGGAGTCCCCATGCCTGGAGGGGTTTCAAAGCTGTGGTGCTGAGGGCCATGGCTCAGTTGAACTCAATGTTGTTAAACCCAAAGGATTCTGTGACTCTCCCCTCACAAGCTCCTGCTCCCAAACCAGACATCTGTCTCCTTTTTCTTTGTCCAAACCATTTCCTTGTTTCATGAGAAGCTGAATTAAACAAGTGGTTGGCAGTGCCTTCAGGAGAGCCTGGGGCAGTGTCTGTGTGTCTCTGCTGTGGCCACCACTAACCAGAGCCATTCCCTGCTGTCCAGCATGCTCCTGAGCTCCTGTTTAACTCTGCTTTTCCTCCTTCCTGCAGGCTATGAAGGTCCTGTCCAAGAAGAAGCTGTTGAAGCAGTATGGATTTCCACGTGGGTATCTGCTCCTGGCCTCAGACAGGGCCATCTCCTGGCAGAGACTCATCTGCAGGCACTGCACAACTTGGCTTCCTTTGAAAGCTGCCAGCTGCTGGGGCTGGAGAAACTGTGGTGGGGAGTGAAGGGACAGGAACAGCCCCAGGGCAATTCAACACACTTGGGGGTTAGGTTCCTGAGTCTCTTTGAGGTGCTGACTCTCCATGGTCCCCAGCTGTGAAGCCTAATTAGGTGCTGGGGGTTAAGCTGGGCAGACCTCTCCTCCCAGCACCTCTTCTGGTGGCACCTGGCTGCTGTGGGACTGAGCAGCAGCCCCTGCTGGGGGAGCTGGGCTGAATGGGGCTTGGAAATGTCACTCTGGGTGGAGATGGTGGTGCTTTGGGATGATGCCAGGGTGGGGATGTTCCAGAAGAGCTGGAGGTGCTCAGCAGAGGGCCTCAGGCTGGGCGCTGCTCAGGAGCGAGTCTCTCCTCACCATGTGTCACACCTGCAGGTCGGCCTCCTCCCAAGGGCTCAAAAGCATCCTCTGGAGAGCAGCCCAAGCCCATGGCCCCACTGGACAGAGTCTATCAGGAAATAGCCATCCTGAAGAAGCTGGACCACGTCAACATTGTCAAGCTGATAGAGGTGAGCTGCTGCAGCACCCTCAGCTGCGCTGGGCACACAGAGCTGTGTCTGCTCTATACTGTGCTGCTCCTACCTGAGCCAGAGCTGCTTTAAAGAGTGCTTCAGAAACTGAGGCTGCTGAGCCCCAGCAAGATCATCCCAACAGGTCAGGCTGTTTGGGGCTCTGAGCAGCCTGCTCTAGCTGCATGGGGTTGGACTGGGTGGCTTCCAAAGGTCTCTTCCCACCCAAGCTGTGCCATGGTTGTATGGATCACACTGACAAACTGAGATACTTCCCCTGGGCTTTGAGGTGTCAGTCATGGAATCACAGGATGGGTTGTGCTGGAAGGGACCTGAAAGATCATCCAGTCATAGACTCATGGAATGGTTGGAGTTGGAAGGACCTCAGGGATCATCTACCCCAACCTCCCCAGCCTGGGCAGGTACACCTCTCAGCTAGACTCAGCTGCTCAGGGCTTCATCCAGCCTGGCCTTGAACACCCCCAGGGAGGGGGCAGCCACAACCTCCCTGGGCAGCCTGTGCCAGTGTCTCCCCACCCTCACTGTACAGAATTTCCTCCTGGTCCCCAGTCTAAGAAGGCAGGTGGCACAGATGGCAGGGACAGCATCGAGCTTTGGCCAGTGGCAGTGGTGTGCAGACCAGCCTGGGAAGGTGCCAGGTGCAAGCCCTTGGTAGCATTGCAGCACTGGCTGAGGTCAGGAAGGGTAAGCAGGGCTTTCAAGCAGGGCTTTTCCTGGTGGGTTGGGTCTCCAGCAGCCCAGGTTGGTACAATCAGCAGCCCAGGTTGGTACAATCATCAGCAGCCCAGGTTGGTACAATCAGCAGCCCAGGTTGGTACAGTCAGCAGCCCAGGTTGGTACAGTCAGCATCCCGGGCTGGTACAATCATCAGCAGCCCAGGTTGGTACAATCAGCAGCCCAGGTTGGTACAATCAGCAGCAGCCCAGGTTGGTACAATCAGCAGCCCAGGTTGGTACAATCATCAGCAGCCCAGGTTGGTGCAATCAGCAGCCCAGGTTTTTCTGTCTTTCAAAGCTCCTCTCTGCAGGAGCCTCCAAAGGTGACCCTAAGTGGTTCTCATTGCTCTGGAGCTCAGCACAGCCTACAGGCAGCAGTAAATCGTTGCTTATTTAAAAAGTTCTTCTTTTTCCTTACTGCTTTCTCCCTGTCTGTCTGTTGCCAACTATAGGTGCTGGACGACCCTGCAGAGGACAACCTCTACATGGGTATGTGAGTCAGGTGTGCTGGCACAACCAGCTGGGCTTAGCCCTAGGGCTGCAGGTGGCATGGCCCAGGGCGCAAGGTTGGTGCTGGGGGACACTTGTACCACCTTCAGCAGACATCTCTGAAGAGCTGAAGCCCTCCAAGGGCAGTGTAAGGCCCCTTGCAGCAGGGCAGGGCAGGGCAGGGTAGCCTCATGCCCTGGTGCAGCTGTGCACAGCTCCTTGCCATGGGGACACCAACACTGTGCCAGTGGCTCTGCCTGCCCCTGGGTGTGTCAGTGCCAGTCCCAGAGCCAGGAGAGAAGGGAAGGGTGCAGGGCAATTTCTTGTCCTCCTGCTGTGAGGTTGTTGTCTCCAGACTCCCGCTGCAGGCTGTGGGCAGTGGTAGTGGCTCTGGAGAGCAGTCTTGTCTCAGGGCATTCCTTGTGAGCCCTGCAGAGACACTGCCCACCCTGCTGAGCCTTGGCACCACCTGGCAGCAGCACTCTCACAGCTGTCCTGGGAGGCTCAGATGGGAGGTCACAGCTGAGGAATTCCCATCCACTTTGTCTGCCTCTGCCCCAAACCTTGGAGGTGCCACCCACAGCTAACCCCCATCTGTGCCAAACCTGCAGGGACAGGCCTGGGAGGCACTGAAGTGGCCTCAGAGCTGTGCCAGAGGAGGGCAATGTCTGACCCTGTGACATCTCTGCTTCCCCAGGGGGCTCCCTGATGAGGCAGGCTCCAAGGCTGCTTCTCAGTAAGTGATTATGGGATGCTTCTGAAGCTGCCTGTGAAAGTGAAGCAAGGGAAGCTCTCTGCCTTTGAAAGGCCACTGCTGCCTTTGGGCTGCAGCCCCAGCAGCACTCTGGAAGCAGCAGATGCACTGTGGTGGGAGGGCAGCTGAGGTCATTGCTTAAAGCTCTGAACTCCTGGGATGGGGAGGAAGGGAGAGAGGAGATAAGAAGGTCTTGGTGAGTGAAAATAAATGTCTGAGGGGAAAACAGGAGAAGGAGAGGAGATGAGAAAGAGAGCAGAAGGAACAGACAGAGGAGAATGAGAATGAAGAAAATAAAGAGAAGAGCACCAAGCCAAGCTCTCCCCGAGCAGCAAGACAGCAGTCCCAGAAATGGTAGCAGTGGCAGCAGGACAGGTGGCAAATCCTATCACTGGGCACTACTGGCAGGAGTCTGGCCTCAGCCTCTTGGCCCCCACAGCTCCTTTAGCTCTTGCTCAGATGCCCTCTGGGGCTGCTCCTCTCCAGGGTCTCAGCCCCAGGGCTCTCAGCCTTTTGCTCCTCACAGAGCTACTCCAGGCCCCTCAGCAGCTTTGCAGCCTCCCCTAGAGGCTCCCCAAGGCAGTTCCCTTGAGCTGGGGAGCCCAGAACTGGACACAATACTCCACATCTGTTCTCACCAGAGCAAAGCAGGGGGGCAGGAGAACCTCCCTTGTGTGTGCCCTTACAGCATCTCATTCTCCAGCAGCAGTCTGGCAGAGCCAACCCCCCCAGCAGCCTCCCTGGGGGTCCTGGGGCAGATGGTCTCACAGGAGCCAGGGTGACACAGGCAGCAGCACCAACCTGGCTGAGAAATGGCCAACCACTGTCAGCCTGCCTGGAGCTGGCAGGAGGGGGAGATGTCTGTGCTGAAGAGATGAAGCTCTTCAGTTTGCATCCTCTGGTGCCTGTGAGATGGGGGAGGGAAGAGCAATAAAGGATTCAGCAGGTGGGGGAAGGGATGTGGCTGTGTGGGTGCTAATGAACCCAGTGCCCTCCTGACGTTCATTCATGGTCTGATTTCCTTGCCTTGCAGTGTTTGACCTCCTGAGGAAAGGGTAAGTAGCCCTCCTGGGATACATTTGTGGTGTTGAGCTCCCTAGCTGAGGTGGAGCTTTGATCTCCCCCAGGGGCAAGCTGCTGCCTGCAGGCATGCACAGAGGGGCAAAATCCAGCTGCAGTTGGCTTGGCACTGTGGAGCCTGGGACCACCTGGTGACTGTAATGGGCTGGAAGGACATGGCCACATCAGAGACCGGGTTGGTTTGGGAGGGACCTCAGAGATCATCCAGCTCCAACCCCTGCCATGGGCAGGGACACCTCCCACCAACCCAGGCTGCTCAGGGCCTCATCCAGCCTGGCCTTGAACACCTCCAGGCAGGAGGCAGCCACAACCTCTCTGGGCAACCTGTGCCAGTCTCTCCCCACCCTCACTCTCAACAATTGCTTCCTCATCTCCAGTCTCAGTCTCCCCTCTCCCAGCTCAAAGCCATTGTCCCTCAGCCTCGCACTCCCAGCCCTTATCAGAAGTCCCTCCCCACCTGATGGGGGCTTCAGGTACTGGGAGGCCACAGGTGCTGGGGGTCCTGGTGTCAGGCTGTGGCCTGGAATCAGACTGGATGCAGCGCCCCTGGCAGTTGAGGCTTTACCAGGAATACTCTGCTGGGGGAACAGCCACAGCCTGGCTTCTGTCAGGAGGCGGATGGGGTTGAATCAACCTTTACTTGCCACCTGCTGCCTTATTTGCCCTTGGCACCAGCCCTTGGTGGGAGCTGTTTGGTTGGCATGCTTTACATAGCAGGAGAAGTGATGAGGGCATGGGAACCTCCTCGGTGTTTTTTGCAGCCCTGCAGGGTCCCCATGAGGTCAGGAGAGCTGAGTGGGGGTGGGGGAGATTCCCAAAGGGCTTCTTTTTCTCCCTGGCTCCATGAAGAAGCCTCTTGCAGGCTGTCAGCTCCAGCAGGTTGCTGGGGAGAGGCTCCCCAGTCTCCCTGGTGACCAAGCTGCTGAGTGGCCTGTGAGAGGGGGAGGAAAATGAAAGCTCCTGCAGTCAGCTGTGGCCAGGGAGCCTGCAGCCTGGCTGCTTCACCAGAAGGCAATTAGAGCCCATTAGGGGCTCTGCCAGTCCTGCTGCTCAGGTTATTTCTCCCTGGTTTCAGCAGCAGGGAAATGTGTGTGGAGAGGCAAGGAAGGCAGTGGCAGGAAAACGCCAGTGGGAGCTGAAGGGGATCCAGCAAGTGGGCAGCAGAGGAGAGCAGGGAATGCTGCAGGAAGGGTTTGCTGCTGCTGCTGCCTGCTGAGGGCAGGTACAGAGCCTGGCTCTGGGGATGGCCTTGTGTGAAGCACTCAAATCCAGCTGGAGGCACTGGGAGTATGTCCAAGTGCTGAGCACCTGCAGGATTAACCGCCAGTAAGTCCTTAGCCTCTCATCTGCTGGGAGCAGGAGATGCTGAGCAGCTCCTGCAGCAGGCACAGGGATTGCGGAGGCCTTTGTGAGGCCCTCAGCAGTGCTGGCAAAGGAAAGCAGAGGAGAAGCTGACCAGGGAACCTTAGCCATTTGGGGCTGAGTGGTGGAGTTCTAGTGGTGGCTAAAGAGATTTTCAGAGCAGACTGCAGAGGGCACTAGGATGTTCCCAGTAAGCCTGGAGCCAGTGGTTCTGGTCTAGATTCTGCCCTGGGTTAGGCCAGCTGCAGGCTAATGCTGCTTCAGGGCTGGGAGCCCCAGCAGGCACAACATCCAGTGCCCAGCAAGGGCCACTCTGGCCCCACTGCTGCCTGGTGCCTGCTGCTGCTCACAGCATGAGCCAGGCCCAGTTTTGTTCCTCTGCTGCACTCCCATCAGCAGCCCCAGGCTGTGCAGACAGCAGCAGCTACCCCTGCTCTGACCTCTGTGTCTAGGAGGTTCTCCTCCCCCTCTGCTCTGGTGAGACCACACCTGGAATGCCTGGAATCCAGTTTTGGCCTCTCCAGTTCAAGAGAGACAGGGACACACTGGAGAGAGCCCAGTGGGGGCTGTGAGGATGCTGAAGGGACTGGAACAGCTCTGCTGTGAAGAAAGACTGAGAGCTGCTTAGTCTGGAGAGGAGAAGGCTGAGAGGGGACCTTATGAACATCTGTAAGCACTGAGGGGTGGGGGTCAGGAGGAAGGGGCCAGGCTCTTGTCAGTGGTGCCCAGTGACAGTTCAAGGAACAACAGGGACAGGCTGGAACCCAGGAGGTTCCACCTCAGCATGAGGAGAAACTTCTTTGGTGTGAGGGTGCTGGAGGCCTGGAGCAGGCTGCCCAGGGAGGTTGTGGAGTCTCCTTATGTGGAGAGCTTCCAACCCCCTCTGGATGTGTTCCTATGTGCCCTGGCCTGGGTGACCCTGCTCTGGCAGGGGGTTGGACTGGGTGATATCTGGGGGTCCCTTCCAGCCCCTACCACTGGGTGGTTCTGTGCTCAGTAACCAGAAATGCTGGTGGCAGCCCCATCCTGTGGCACAGCAGACAGAATCTCTTGAGAGCTTGGCTTCCAGAGCTGGGCATCTGCTTCTGGGGAAGCTCCTCCAGCAGGGAGCATTCCTGTCCTTGTGCAATGTCCTCAGTCCCTGTCCCTCTCCCCCCAGGCCTGTGATGGAGGTGCCCAGCGAGCAGCCCTTCGGTGAGGAGCAGGCTCGGCTCTACTTCCGAGACATGGTGCTGGGCATCGAGTACTGTGAGTACTGCTGTGGGGAACAGCTGTGCTGGCACCTGCCCAGCCAGGCACCTGCTCAGCCGGGCACCTGCTCAGCCAGGCTCCTCCCAGCAGGGCTGGGGCTGAGTGCCCATCCTGAGGAGCACAAGCAGGCAGTGTCAGGTCTGCGAGGTCCTGCACGAGGGCTGGTGCCAGCCCTGATACCAACACAGGCTGGGGGTGAAGCCTGCAGAGCCCTTCCCAGCCCAACTGTTCTGTGATCACTGAGTCCAACCATTCTCTGACTCTGCCAAGTCTGGTGCTGAAGCATGGCCCTCAGCACCACATCTCTCTGGATTTTACGCCCCTCCAGGGATGGGCATTCAACCACCTCCCTGGGCAGCCTGTGCTAGCCTTTGAGAACCCTTTCAGTGAAGAAATTTCTTCTGCTGTCCAAGCTAAACCTCCCCTGGGGCATCCTGAGGCTGTCTCCTCTTGTCCTTTCACTTGCTAGGAGAGCCCAACCCCCACCTGGTTCCAGCCTCCTTACGGGGGTCTGTAGAGAGCCACGAGGACTCCCCTCAGCCTGTAGCAGCTGCTGTCAGTGTGGCTGAAAGGCCTTGGCCTTCCTGCAGCAAAGTCCTCCTGTCCCCCTCAGCCGTGACTGGGGACACCAAGGGTGGCAGCTGGAGCAGTACCAGAGTGCCTGACGTGCAGACCAGAGCTGGCCTCATGGAGATGAGACTTCATCTGCCTGATCATCAGCATGTGAGGGCCATCTCCATCATCTTAAGAGGAAATTTAAGCAAATGGATCAACAGCTGAGTCAGCACAGGCTTGTCCCTGCTGCAGCTCATCAGCTGCAGCTCAGCCTGGGGCTGCTGCACCCATGGGGCCCTGGGTTTGCCCTGGTTTGGCTCTTGGCTTCTGAGAGCTCATCTTGGTGGGCCAGCAGAGCTGGGACATGGCTCTGTGGTGGTGCTGCTGCATGCTCTGCTGTGATTCCTAGCAAGGTCCTTGATGCTTCTGTGCCTCCATTCATTCTTGTGTGGGAGATGGGGACCTGCTCCTTCTCTGCTCCTCTCCTGCCTGAGCAAGCTGAGAGCTGAGGAGAGGGCTCTCAGCTGCAGCTCCAGCTGCAAGGTGCTGGGAGCTGTGACACCAGCAGGAGAAGAGGAGCTGCCTTCTGTTTTATCATCTGCAGAGCAGCTCTGCTTAGGTAATTAAAAAGAAACCAAACACAAAACCTCTCAGGTAGCTGCAGGTGTTGCTGATTCTGATCCCTGAGGACTTTCTGTGTGACTGAGAGGAATTAGCTGGTGGGGCAGATCAGAGAGAGAGACTCAAGAGTCATTTTGCTTGGAAGAGACCTTTTAAGATTTTAGAGTCCAGCCCTTACCCCAGCACTGCCAGGGCACCACTGAACCATGGCCTTCAGCACCACTTCTCCACAGCTTTGAAACACCTCCAGGGATGGGGACTCCACCACTGCCCTGGGCAGCCTGGGCCAGGCCTTGACAACCCTTCTGGGGAAGAAAATTTTCCTCAGGTCCAACCTAACCCAGGCCTAAAGAGGCTGCTTCCTCTTGGCCTTCACTTGGTCCTGGGTAAAAGAGCCCAACCCCCACCTGGCTCCAGCCTCCTCTCAGGAGCTGTAGAGAGCAATGAGGTCTCTCCTCAGCCTCCTCTTCTCCAGGCTGAACAACCTCAGGCCCCTCAGCTGCTCCTCCCTAGCCCTGTTCTCCAGACCCTTCAGATGTGCTTCAGCCTCTTCAGAGAGCTGAGGCACTGGGGCTGTTGATTGCTGCAGTTACCTGGGCATGGACACTGCAGGATGCTTTGCAGTCCCTGCCCCATGTACTCTGCTCCCTGTGTCCTTGCATGCTGACACAGGTGTAGCTGTGTCTTCTGTCACTGCTGGTTTCTGCTGTGCTCCTGTGGGCTGGAGGACAGCTGTAGAAGGGCATCCTTTGGCAAGGCTGCTTCTCCTTCCTTCCCCACTGCTTCCCACTGGCAGTGCCCTACACCTGTCCCTTCTGCCAGCTGGCTGCTGACAATGCAGCACAAGTGGAAGCTGATCTCCTCCAAAGGGTTGGGCAGTGCTAAGTGTTGGGATCCCCATTTGTGTGACCTGGGTTTAAACATCTTCAGGTGTCAGAGGTTTTAGGGATGCAGCAAGAGGGTAAACAGAGCTGAGAAAGTCAGAGCTGGGAACCTCAGCCCAGCTGCCACAGCAAACCCCAGCAGTGAGCTGGCACAGAAGGGATGTGTTCCCCTGGCACAGTCCTCTGTGTCCACAGCATAGAATTGTTGAGGTTGGAAAAACCTCTAAGATCATTGAACTCTTGGAGAGGGTTCAGAGGAAGCCATGAAGATGATCAGAGGCTGGAGAACCTCCCCTGTGGGGACAGGCTGAGAGAGTTGGGGAGAGTTCAACCTGGAGAAGAGAAGGCTCCAGGGAGACCTTAGAGCAGCCTTCCAGTACCTGAAGGGGCTCCAGGAGAGCTTAGAGGGACTTTGGACAAGGGCTGGGAGTGCCAGGATGAGGGACAATGGCTTTGAGCTGGGAGAGGGGAGAGTGAGACTGGAGGTGAGGAAGCAATTGTTGAGAGTGAGGGTGGGGAGAGACTGGCACAGGTTGCCCAGAGAGGTTGTGGCTGCCTCCTGCCTGGAGGTGTTCAAGGCCAGGCTGGATGAGGCCCTGAGCAACCTGGGCTGGTGGGAGGTGTCCCTGCCCATGGCAGGGGGTTGGAACTGGATGGTCTCTGAGGTCCCTCCCAAGCCAACCCATTCTGTGAATCTAAGACCATCAAGTCCAACCCTCAGCCCAACACCACCATGGCCACCAAAGCCTGTCCCCAGGTGCCAGGTCAGTATGGGTTTTTAACACCTCTAGGGGTGGTGACTCCACCACCTCCCTGTCTGGGTGGAGCATTGCAGACAAGTGCAGAGCTGGCTTCAAAGGCTGCCTCCTGCTTTGAGCTCAGTAGTTCCCCCGGGAGGTGTTCAGTCAGTGCTCTGCTGGAGGGCTGATGTGAGAGTCATGCTAAGCAGACTGCAGCAGCACCATGTGGGCTGCTCTTGTCCTTGGATGGGGATGGGATTCTGGGTTTGGTCAAGTGCACTTCAGCCTTGGCCTCAGCAAGGAGCAGGATGTGCCAGTGCAAGGCAAGGTTTTATTGGGATCATTTTTAAATGAGTTTTTAGCAAGTCAGTGCTAACCTGCTGCAGCTCCCAGGTTTGCAGCAGGGAATGCAGCAAAAGGCACCAAGGGGCCAGGAAACAGCCTCTCAGCAGCACTTCTGCTGGCTCTTAGCCTTCCCTGGCTGTTCCTCTGGAGGAAGATCCCAGGCACTTGTTTCTAAATGAGAAGGAAACTCTGGTCTCCAAACAGCCTGTGGTGTCTAGCAACATGCAGCATTAGCACCTTGCACCTTGTTGGTCCCTCCCAAGGCAGCCAGAGGGCTGAAATGAGATGCTAGCAGGGCCTGGCTAAGGAGCAGTGATGGAGCAGGCAGGGAGAGCAGCAGCAGAGCTGTGGAGAGCCCAACAGGGCTGTGTGCTGCCAGCAGCTCAGACCCTCCCCAGCATCTTGCCCCTTCCTCTACCCCATCCACTGCACCACAGCCACTGAGGATCAGCCCTGCCTGACCCTCACTGCAAGGTGGGAGTGCTTCAGGGTTCCCAGCTCAGGGCACAGTTTACAGCCGTGGTTCCCCAGGACCTTCACCCTGCCCCAATTCACAGCCGCTGCACCCCTGGACTTTCAGACCTGATTGCCCTTGAGGGCTTGAGCACCCTGAGGCTCTAGGGTTTGACCAAACCCAGCTTCAGCTGTGCCTGGTGAGGATTTGTGAGCCCAGTTGTGGTGAACATGTAGCACAGGCACCTCCACCTGGCACCTGCTTCAGCCCCAGGGTGGCTGTGTGACACTTGGCATCAGCTGTGGCCACTGTGCTCTGGGATCTTCCTCTGCAGGATGCTCTACAAACCCAAGGCATTGCTCTTCAGCTGCAACAGACCTGAAAAGCACCAAAGGATGGCTGCAATACCACCCAGTGCAGTGCAGTGCTGCAGCCACGGTTTGCCCTGAGGGCTCTGCAGTAGCTCACAGCATTCCATGTTCATTATGGAGGGGAACTGATCCAGGTTTGAGTCAGGGCTGGCAGCACAGCCAGTGCAGAGCAGCTGGCAGCAGGATTTGCTCTGCTCTGCTGAGACCCCACCTGGAGTCCTGTGTCCAGCTCTGGAGCCTCCAACACAAGGACATGGAACTGTTGGAGAGGCTCCAGAGGAGGCCACAAAAATGCTCAGAGGAGAGAACCTCCCCTCTGGGGACAGGCTGAGAGAGTTGGGGCTGTTCAGCCGGGAGAAGAGAAGGCTCCAGGGAGACCTTAGAGCAGCCTCCCAGTACCAGAAGGGGCTCCAGGAGAGCTGGGGAGGAACTTTGGACAAGGGCTGGGAGTGACAGGATGAGGGTCAATGGCTTAGAGCTGGGAGAATCTGGATTTAGATGAGACATTAGGAAGGATTTCTTCCCCATGAGGCTAGGGAGAGACTGGAACAGGTTGCCCAGGGAGGCTGTGGCTGCCTCCTGCCTGGAGGTGTTCAAGGCCAGGCTGGATGAGGCCCTGAGCAACCTGGGCTGGTGGGAGGTGTCCTGCCCATGGCAGGGGGTTGGAACTGGATGAGCTTTAAGGTCCCTTCCAACCCATTCTGTGGTTCTATGGTCCTGGAGCCCAGGGGAGGTTGCCTCTGGGCTGCTCTCCTCTGCTTTCAGAGCAAAGTCCTCCCCAGGCACAAGCAACACATGGAACCCTTTTGTTATTTCTCCAGAGTGGCTGCAGTGAGGAGCTCTGCTCTGGGCAGCTGAGTGCCAGCTGGACCTCGGGAGGGATACAGACAGCTACACCTGCATGGGAAGCAGTGGCTCAGGACTGCTTATGTCCCCTCGTGGGGCACATGGGGCCTGAGAGGGCAGCACTGATGGATGGTCCTTGCCAAGGCCACGTCCCCATGGCTGTCTGGTGTGGGTCTGAGGGAGGCCTCAGCAGGGCTGGTGTCTGCCTGCCTGGTGACTGTTCCTATCAGCACCAGACTCAGCACCCTGAGTGGGACACAGCAGCTGGGAGCTGCCTCAAAGACTCAGGCAGGAGCCCCAGTTCCCCATGAAGGGAACTCAAGGGAGGTCCTGGGTTGGCTTAAAGGAAGAACCACCCCAAGCCCTGCTGGAGCAAGTTCAGGGGCAGCAGCAGTGAGCCTGGTTTGTGTTTCTTTAAAGAACCTTTCACTCAGGTGCCTGACCCAGCCCTGCTCCTGCTCTCCAGCAGCTGTCACAGCCTGTCCTTAAGCCCAGTGGTTTGTTTCTGGGACCTCTGGTCCTGGCTTCCAGTGGCACTGAATCACAGAATCATAGAATGCTGAGGGGTGGAAGGGACCTCCAGAGGTCATCAAGTCCAACCAGGACCACCCAGGGCAGATCACACAGGCACACTTCCAGGGGGGTTTGGAAGCTCTCCACAGCAGGAGACTCCACAAGCTCTCTGGGCAGCCTGCTCCAGGCTCCAGCACCCTCCCAGTAAAGTTCAGCAGCCCTCAGGAAGGTGCCTTTCCTGCCTGCTGCTCTCACACAGCAGAGGGAAGGAACTTGCTGCCAGCTGCTTCAGGCTGGTGGATTCAGAGGGTTCATTGTGCTGCTGATTGTGTTCAGCTGCCTGCAGCTGTGCCCTGCTGCCCGTGGGTGGCTCAGGGTGGCTCTGGGCACTGCTGCCCCTTGTGCACGGGCATCAGCACCCGGGGTGGTTATCAGGGGTAGGCTTTTACATCTGAGCTGCTCAGCCCCCTCTGGGGTTCTGCAGGGCTGGCACCACCCTGCCCTCTGTGCTGGCACTGCAGGTGGTGCTGGCACTGCAGGTGGTGCTGCTGTAACAGATCCCTTCCCCAGGACAGCTCTGTCCCCAGGCTGCTTGCCCAGTGCCTGGTACTGATGCTCCTGTCATTGCAGGCACATCCCAGCACTTAGCCAGTCAGCCTGTGCCCAGCCTTTGGCCAGCCCTGCTGAATGCACCACTCCCTGCCCTGCTCCCTGCAGTGTGCCTGCAAGAGACCTGGGTTTGGGTTGGAAGGATCTCCTGAGCTTAGTGTTGATGTCCTGCAGAGGAGCTCTCCTGCTTCAGCCTGCAACTGTCTCACAAGCCAGGTTCTGATCTGTTGCCTGTACAGGGCTTGGGGATGATTTTTGGAAAGCTTTTCCTCTTCTCTCTGCAGCTTGTGCTGCACTGACTTGCAGCAGTGGCAGAGCAGAGGAGAGGATAAGGCTGTTTGGGACAGCAGTGCAGGGCAGAAGGCAGCCTGGGGCTGAGGCTCTGCAGAGCAGCAAAGGGGCTTCAGGTTGCCTCCATCAGCTTAGCAGCTCCACACCAAATGCATTCCTGGCAGATGTGAGCTCTTGCCCTTACAAATGTTACAGCTGTGGTGGAGAAGCAGCCCCAGAGGGGAGCTGAGCAATGCTCAGCAAGAGCTAAAGGAGCTGTGGGAGGCAAGAGGCTGGGGCCAGACTCTGCTCAGTGGTGCCCAGGGACAGGACAAGGGGCAGCAAGGGGCACAAAGTAGAAGCCGGAAGATTCCATCTAGAGAGGAGGAGAAAGTTGTTGTGAGAGTGCTGGAGGCCTGGAGCAGGCTGCCCAGAGAGGTTGTGGAGTGTCCTTGTGTGGAGAGCTTCCAAACTCCTCCTGGACAAGCTGCTGTGGGTGCCCTGCTCTAGCAGGGGTTGGACTGGATGAGCTCCAGAGGTCCCTTCCAACCCCAATATGTTGGGATTCTGTCATCTGGAAGAGTCTGCTCTTGTGTTAGGTCTCCTGATCAGCTCTTCCCCATGTCAAGGACAACATTCCCCCAGCACTGCTGCAAGCTAAGGAGAGGTCCTTGCAGAAGGAGCATCTGCAGGTGTGATATGCCCTGCCCAGTTGTAGGCTGCTGCAAAGCTGCCTTGAGAGGAGCAGAAAGGTTCCTGAAGTTTATTCTTGCTTGGTGCTGGAGCAGAAGCTGGGCTGCTCCTGAGGGCAGGCTGCCCTAGGGCAGGGTGTTCAGGTTTGTAAAGCAGGAAAGGGTCTGACCAGCATTTTCCACCAGCCAACTGCCTACTTACATAGAGATATGAGCAGTGCTCCTGGGGAGGCACCAACACAAACAATGCTCCCTGGGCAAGAGGGAAATGTGGAAATGATGCTTGGGGCCAGGGCTGGAGGGAGCTGGAGGGGTCCTCTTGCCCTGGGAAGGGCACTACAGCCTTGGAGGATTTCCTCTCCTGTGCAGTGAAGTCTCCTGGGTTCACTGGAGTTCTGCTTTTGGGTCATTCCATGGCCTGAGAGCTGTTTTTCTGAACTTTAAAGGTTTTCTCGAAGTTCCTGAGAAGTCAGCCACTGTCCTGCAGCTCCCTGCCTCACTCAGTGCCCCAGAAATGGCCTTCCTGCAGCTGCAGTGCTGCTCCCCAGACAGCTTCTCAGCAGAGGCACTTTGCTGTGATGCTTTCAGGCCATCCTCAGCCTCCAAGCTCTCACAGAAAGTTTGGGTTGGAAGGGACCTGAAAGCTCATCCAGCTCCAACCCCTTGCCATGGGCAGGGACACCTCCCACCAGCCCAGGTTGCTCAGGGCCTCATCCAGCCTGGCCTTGGACACGTGCAGGGAGGGAGCAGCTCTCTGTAAGGGGCTTTGTCATTCTGTCTGAGCACTTCAGCAGCTGTGCACAGCTGGGCTCACAGGGCCAGCACAGAGCTGCAGTCTTTGCTACAGCCTCATGCAGTGAAGGACCAGAAGGCAGGAGCAGCCTGACTCTGGAGGGCAGTGTGGCAGAGGTGTGAGCATGGCTCTGAGTGCAGGAGTGGCTGCAGCTGTGTGCAGTGCTGGGCACTGGAGTGATGCAGAACCAGCTGAGGCTTTTTGTGGGCTCCAGCCGGAAGCAGAGCTCGAGAGAGCTCAGCAGTGCCTGTGCTCAGCTGGTTGGGTGGTTTGGGGCTCATGGCTGTCCTTGGCACCATTCCTGGGGACAGAGGTGTAGCAGAGTGTGGGACTATGCCCAGTGGGACACTGGGGAGGAAGGTCTCCAGGAGCTGGAGCTTTGCCACATCCCAGTGCCACCCAGCAGCAGTACGGAGCGAGCCCCCGAGCTGGCACCTTGCCCTCCCTTCCTGCGGAGGTTCCTCCCCCCTGGCTGTGCTGGCTCCGTGGCAGACAGCTACTGTGTGTGCTCTTCCCTAGTGCACTACCAGAAGATCATCCATAGGGACATCAAACCTTCCAACCTGCTGCTGGGGGACGATGGCCACGTCAAGATCGCCGACTTCGGCGTCAGCAACCAGTTCGAGGGCAGCGACGCGCAGCTGCGCGGCACGGCGGGGACGCCAGCCTTCATGGCCCCAGAGGCCCTCTCACACACTGGCCAGAGCTTCAGTGGCAAGGTGGGGGCCTTGCTCCAGCCCCCGGGCCCCCAGGCACGGCATGCAGGGCAGCAGCACCCCTGCACCCTCCGTGTGCTGCCCCCTGGCGGGGATGGGGTGGGGGAAGTGAGGCTGAATCTCTGGGGCTGTGCGGGCAGGACTCAGCCTGGCTGCTGTGTGCTGCTGGGGATCTCTACCCAGGCAGGAGCCAGGGCTGAGCCTTCTCCCTGCCCAGAAGGAAGGGGAAAAACTCTTGATTCCCTTCCAGAACAGTCAAGAGCCACAGGGGGTGCTGGGCACCGAGGTTCATGTCTTGATCCCCTGAAAACAAGGGGCAGTGGGAAGTGCTGAGATGGATCACAGAATCCTTTGGGTTGGAGGAGACCTCCTAAGCTCATCCAGTCCATCCCTTACCCCAGCACTGCCAGGGCACCACTGAGCCATGGCCCTCAGCACCACAGCTCCACAGCTTGGAAACCCCTCCAGGGATGGGGACTCCACCACTGCCCTGGGCAGCCTGGGCCAGGCCTTGACAACCCTTCTGGGGAAGAAAATTTTCCTCAGGTCCAACCTAACCCAGGCCTAAAGAGGCTGCTTCCTCTTGTCCTAGCACTTGTTCCTTGGGAGCAGAGCCCAGCCCCCACCTGGCTCCAGCCTCCTCTCAGGAGCTGTAGAGAGCAATGAGGTCTCCCTCAGCCTCCTCTTCTGAAGGGTAAACACCCCAGCTCCCTCAGCTGCTCCTCCCCAGCCCTGTTCTCCAGACCCTTCCCCAGCTTTGTTGCCCTTCTCTGGCCCTGCTCCAGTCCCTCAGTGTCCTTCTTCCACTGGGCCCAAAACTGAACCCAGCACTTTTGGTGTGACCTCAGCAGTGCCCAGCCCAGGGGCACAATCCCTGCCCTGCTCCTGCTGCCCACACCATTGCTGATCCAGGCCAGGATACTGGAGGCCACCTTGGCCTCCTGGGCACCCCCTGGCTCCTCTTCAGCCCCCAGCAACCAAAAAACCAAAACCCCCCAGGTCCTTTTCCCTTGGGCATCTTTCCAGCTACTCTGCTCCAAGCCAGAAGTGTTCCTTGGGGTTGTTGGGATGCAGGTGTGGGAACAGAGTCCAGTGTGGTTTGTTGGGTTTTTTTCCTGGAAGATGACTTTTGAGGCTCAGCTCCTCTTTGGGGTTCAGCCCTGAACGATGTCAGCTGTAAGAAGGAGCTGGTTGCTGATCACTGCTCCACAGCAAGGACAAGGAGGGCAGGACCTGGAGCAGCACAGTTCTTATTCCCTGTCATGCTGCAGTGCCTTTAGGAGCCAAGCTTCAGACAGGCTGCACAGTAAGGGAGAAAGTGTGAAATGAGCACCAGGGATGTGCTGGGGGGGTGGGAAGATGCAGCTCCTGCAGACCATCCAGGGGCTGGAGTGTGTCCAGAGAAGGGCAACAAAGCTGGGAAGGGTCTGGAGAACAGGGCTGGGGAGGAGCAGCTGAGGGAGCTGGGGGTGTTTAGTCTGGAGAAGAGGAGGCTGAGGGGAGACCTCATTGCTCCTACAGCTCTCTGAGAGGAGGCTGCAGTGAGGTCAGGGTCAGTCCTTTCTCCCTAGTCTCAGGTGATAGGAGAGGAAATGGCCTGGAATTGTGCCAGGGGAGGGGTAGGTTGGAAAGGAGGAAAAATTTCTTTGCTGCAGCAGTGGTCAGAGATTGGCACAGGCTGCCCAGGGAGGTGGTGGAGTCCCCATGCCTGGAGGGGTTCCAGAAAGGTGTGGCCATGGCACCTGGGGCCATGGTTTGGTGGCCATGGTGGTGCTGGGTTGCTGGTTGGACTGGATGGTCTCAGAGGCCTTTCCCAACCAAACCATTCTGTGATTCTGTGGTTCTCTCACCCCTGTGCAGCATCCTCTTCACTCCTGCAATGCTCTCTTTCAGGCTCTGGACGTGTGGGCCATGGGCATCACCCTGTACTGCTTTGTTTATGGCAAGGTAAGGTGGGTTTCAATTTGGCCCTGCCCCATGGCTCCCCCATGGCCTCTGCCCCATTCCTTTCCAAATAAAGGCAAATCTTAGCTGCATCACCTGCCTGCTGCCAGCTGCTCTGTGCCCATGGCACTGGCAGCTGTGGCTTCCAGAGCTGGCCCCTGTCCTCAGAGCGGTTGTTTGTGCTGCACCCCCAGAGCAGCACTGGCAGCACCAGCAACAGCTCACCCAGCCTGGAAATCCAACCCCTCACAGCAGCCCTGGCCCCAAGAGAGCAGAGCTGCCAGGAACTGGACTCTGGAACTGAGACACTGGCACAGGTTGCCCAGGGAGGCTGTGGATGTCCCCTGCCTGGGGGTATGCAGGGCCAGGCTGGATGAGGCCCTGATCAAGCTGGGCTGGTGGGAGGCAGGGGGTTGGAGCTGGGTGAGCTTTAAGGTCCCTCCCAACCCAACCCACCCTTTGAGGCTGTGACCCAGCTGGCCAGCCCATGGTCCCTGCAGGGCTCACTCAGCACACCCTGGCTGTAGGTTCACACCAAGGGCTGCCTCATGCTTGCTAAAGCAGTGTGGGGAAGCTCACAGCTCAGGGCAGCTCCTGCAGAAGTTCTCGGGTGACTCTGGGGTTGGGGTCCATGCCCAAAGCCCCAGTGCTGGCAGCCACACATCCGCATCAGTCCTGTGGGAAGGGGCTGCCTTTGCTCCCAGCAGGATTCCCTGGGCATGGGCACAGATCCCTCCTGTCCACTTGTTTAGAAGCAAGGCAGGGCATGGAGAGAGGCACAGGGCATGGGGAGAGGCACAGGGCTGAGACAGGCTGCTGCAGCTTGCAGAGTTCTGTCTGCCAGAGCTGAGCTGGGCCAGATGGAGACCACTCTGGCAGAGCCAGCTCTGCAGAACTGCCTCCTGGAATCACAGAGAAGTGTTGGTTGGAAATACCTCCAAGAGCACCAATCCAACTGCTGGCTCAACACCACTGTGCCCACTAAACTACACTTGATTGCCCAAGGCCTCATCCAGCCTGGCCTTGGACACCTCCAGGGGGAAGGCAGCCACCACCTCCAATCCCTGACCACCCTTTCACCTTACTGCCTCCTGCAAACTCCATCCCTTGCCGTGGCTCCTCCCTCCCCTGTGGCCACAAGCTCCTGGTTCCAGCCCATGCTCACCAGGGCACAGCACCTGCAGTCTGTGTGACCTGAGCCTGCTCTCCAGGGATGGACCTCAGCACAGCACCACTCAGGCAGGAGGCATCCAGCTGTGGCTGGGGGAGATGGCAGAGGCAGAACTAAGTCCATTGCTGGAGTCAGGCTGGAAACCACTCCCTGCCCTATGTCTGTAGGGATGTCTCCTGCGGGCCAAATCCCCAAGTGAAGGCTGGAACCTTGATTTTTATATTCTGCTGCAGCCTCCTGGTGCTATTTCTCCCCTCTGAGGCAAGCACTGGAGGAAAGGGGGAACCATAAATCCCAGCAGAAGGATGTGTTTGCCTGCTCCATTGATCCTGCAGTCAGTGTTGTACCTGCTCTGGATCTGGTGATTTCCTCTGGCCAGGCAGGCTGAAACAGGCTCCACCAGCAGCCCCCAGCCCATGCCTGCTCTGCAGTGTTGATGCCAAGCTGCTGCTGCTGCTGCTGATCCTCCACTGCATTCACCACAGCTCAGCTGCACACCCCCAGTGCTGCCTGCCCAGCTGGGGAGAGCCAGGATGCAGCTGGACATGAGCCCAGTGTGCAAACAGACTTTGTGTGCAGGAATCTGAATGGAGCAGAACTCTGCAGTGCTGAGTCCAGCTGTGGGGCCCTCAGCACAAGAAGCACATGGACCTGGTGGAGAGGGTCCAGAGGAGGCCAAAAAGATGATCAGAGGCTGGAGAACCTCCCGTATGGGGACAGGATGAGAGAGTTGGGGCTGTTCAGCCTGGAGAAGAGGAGGCTCCAGGGAGACCTTAGAGCAACCTTCCAGTACCTGAAGGGTTCCAGGAGAGCTGGGGAGGGACTTTGCACAAGGGCTGGGAGTGACAGGATGAGGGACAATGGCTTTGAGCTGGGAGAGGGGAGATTGAGAGTGGAGATGAGGAAGCAATTGTTGAGAGTGAGGGTGGGGAGAGACTGGCACAGGTTGCCCAGGGAGGCTGTGGCTGCCTCCTGCCTGGAGGTGTTCAAGATCAGCCTTGCTGTGTTCCTGGGCAGCCTGCTCTAGCTGGAGGTGTCCCTGCTGCCTGCAGGGGGTTGGAACTGGACAGGATGGCCTTGGAGGGTCCCTCCCAGCCCAATGCAGTCTGTGAAGTGCTGCTGCTCACCAGAGCCCCCCAGGCAGTGGTACAAGCTGGTGTCAGGGGCTGCATTGGGCAGGTGGGGGTGCAGCAGAAGAAAGGTCCATGAGCAGCTGGTGGTTACTTGGGAGGCTGGGAGGAGGGAGATATCCCAACCCAGAGCCCTCCACTGTCCTCCTGCATTTATCTTGTACTAAGGAATAAATCAATTTGTTGTGTTTGGGGATTTCTTTGTTTCCAGCTCTGTGGCAGTCCAGAGAGCGCAAGCAGTCAGTGTCTGCTCTGTGAGTGATGGAGCCCCAGCACTGCCAGCACCTCTGACAACTGGAAACTCTTCTGTTTGCTTTGCAGTGCCCTTTTATAGATGAATATATTCTGGGTCTGCATAACAGGATCAAGAACAAGCCTGTGGAGTTCCCAGAAGAGTAAGTAAACTTTGCTCAGATACTGGAGAATAAAGTTCAGCTGTCAGTCTTGTTGCTAAGTGCTGGGAGGGTCACCAGGGAGGGACAGGCAGGGGCAGGTGAGGTGTTCTGGGTTCTCCTGGGTTCTTCACATGGGGTTTGTCCAGGTCACAGAATGCCAGGTTGGAAGGAACCCCAAGGACCATCTGGTCCAACCTCTCTAGGTCCCAGTGCAGCTGGGATGAGCTGGCCCAGCACCCTGGCAAGCTCAGTCTTAAAGCTTCCAATGGAGGGCAGAAATGCTGATGTCAGAGAGCTGCCCTGGTGGAGAGGGTCCAGAGGAGGCCACAAAGATGATCAGACAGCTGGAACAGCTCTGCCAAGGGAACAGGCTGGGAGAGCTGGGGCTGTTCAGTCTGGAGAAGAGAAGGCTCCAGGGACACCTTAAGAGCAGCCTTCCATACCTGAAGGGGCTCCAGGAGAGCTGGGCAGGGACTGTTCCCAAGGGCCTGTGGGGATAGGATGAGAGGCAATGGTTTGGAACTGGAGCAGGGCAGAGGTAGGCTGGAGATGAGGAGGGAGCTCTGCACAGTGAGGCTGGGGAGACACTGGAACAGGCTGCCCAGAGGGGTGGTGGAAGCTCCATCCCTGCAGACATTCAAGATCAGCCTTGATGTGGCCCTGAGCAGCCTGCTCCAGCTGGAGCTGTCCCTGCAGGGGTGACCTCTGAGGGTCCCTTCCAGTCCAATGCAGTCTGTGAAGCTGTGACTGTGACTAACTTGAGAAAGGAGACAAAAGCCAAAGGGAGACTTTGCAGCTCTGCCAAGATGTTAGCTGGAGCTGGACACTGAGCTTGGGGCTAATCAGGAGCTCCTCAGGGACAGGAAATCAAAGGAACTTTCCTTCTGAGCACCTGCTAAAGCCTCTGGCTCCAGGTAGGGACCTGCACTGGGGTCAGCTTGGGGAGCTGGCCTGGGCTTTGAAGCACCTCAAAAGAAGGTGAAGGAAAGAGGAAAGAGACAGAGGAAATGGCCTGAAATTGTGCCAGGGAAGGGTTAGATTGGAGAGGAGGAAAAAATTCTCTGCTGCAAGAGTGGTCAGGGATTGGAACAGGCTGCCCAGGGAGGTGGTGGAGTCCCCATGGCACTTGGGGTTTGGTGGCCATGGTGGTGCTGGGTTGGTGTTGGACTGGATGATCTTGGAGGCCTTTTCCAGCCCAAACAATTCCATGGTTCTATGCTATTGAGAGGCTCCCTGCCCACCCTGCTTTGGTCAGTGAAGCAGGGGACAAGGCAGAGGGATAAGCCAGAGACACTTGGCTTGGGTTGAGCAGTGGGAACTCAGTGTGGAGGCACTGAGTGGTGTTTGTGGTGTGTCAGGGCAGCCTGGCAGGAGCTGAGTGTTTGTGGTGTGTCAGCTGAATGTGACAGGAGGTGATACCACTTGGTCTGTGCCAGCAGGCCACCATTCCTTTCCCTTCATGCATTGGCCACTCCTTGGCATTCTCGCCCTCTGGTGACTCCCTGCTGGTGTTGGATGTGTTTCTCCTGGTTGCTGTCAGATGAAGTGGCTAAAGCTGGGCTCTTTATTTTCCTTCCCAAATAAGCACAGTAGGCAGGCAAAGCAGTTTTGGCCTTCCTGCCCCAGCTGCAGTACGGGGATGCATTGCCTTGGCTGCAGGCAAGCAGGAGCAAATCCAGGCTCTCCTGGAAGGCACAGCTGGTGCTGGGGAGGGAGGGAGGGCTGTGCCCAGGGAGCCCTGCTGCAAGCATCCACCACCACCACCACCCTCCACAGCAATGTTTCCTGAGATGCTCACCCACAGCAAAGGTCTGAGCCTCCCCTTGGCAGTCCCAGGCTGACTCCTGAGTCTGGGGGAAGCCAAGGGTGCTCCACCTGTGCTGCTTCACACATCTGCTGTAGCTGGGTGCCTGCTGGCCCAGCAGCCAGGGCTGCAGGAATTCCCTCTCCATTGGCTGGGAAGCACAGACAGCTCAGGTGGAGCCAGCTCTGCTCAGGCTGGGGCAGCCTACCCCAAGGATGTGTGGAGCACACCTCCAAGGATCTGTCCCCAAAGGTCAGGGCATCGTTAGGTGCCAAACACAGGTCCCACTGATGGGTGTGGAGAGGTTCCAGCAAGCCAGGCCTGGGCCATAGGTGAGGGTTTACACCTACACAGGCTTCACAGAACCCAGCATGAGGGGTTGGAAGGGACCTCTGGAGCTCATCCAGTCCAACCCCTGCCAAAGCAGGGCACCCACAGCAGCTTGCCAGGAGCACAATGCCCAGGGGGGTTTGGAAGCTCTCCACACAAGGACACTCCACAACCTCTCTGGGCAGCCTGCTCCAGGCCTCCAGCACCCTCACAACAAACAACTTTCTCCTCCTCTTCACATGCAACCTCCTGGCTTCCACTTTGTGCCCCTTGTTGCCCCTTGGCCTGTCCCTGGGCACCACTGAGCAGAGTCTGGCCCCAGCCTCTTGCCCCCCACAGCTCCTTTAGCTCTTGCTGAGCATTGCTCAGCTCCCCTCTGGGGCTGCTCTTCTGCAGGCTCTCAGCCCCAGGGCTCTCAGCCTTTGCTCCTCACAGAGCTGCTCCAGGCCCCTCAGCAGCTTTGCAGCCTCCCCTGCACTCTCTCCAGCACTTCTCTGTCTCTCCTGAACTGGGGAGCCCAGACCTGGACCCAGCACTGCAGATGTGGCCTCCCTAGGGCAGAGCAGAGGATGAAGAACTTTCATCATCTTGCTGCCTACACGCTTCTCCATGCACCCCAGGACCCCATTGGCCTTCTTGGCCACCAGGGCACATTGCTGCCTCATGGGGAACTTGTCCCCCCCCAGCACTCCCAGCTCCTTCTCCTTGGAGCTGCTTCCCAGTAGATCCCCCCTCCCCTGTCCTGCTGCAGGAGGTTGTTCCTCCCCAGGGCCAGGACCCTGACCATGCTCTTGGTGAACTCCATGAGGTTCCCTTCAGGCATTAGGAGCACAAAGTCTGCCCATGCCACACTGCTGTGCTCCCAGCAGCTTCCCTATGGTCAGGTCAGGCCTTTCCCTTGCAGCACTCTGGCCAAGCCCCCTGGTTTGTTTCCCTGGCAGCCTTCTTACCACTTGCTGTGGTCCTGGCATGCTGCCCATCCTCTCTCAGCCATCACCTCTGGGTCAGCAGGCAGCCACCAGTGACTGCCCCCAGCTGGGGCTGCAGTCAGCTGTTAACCTTTCCTGGGCTGGGCAGCCTGGGCTGAGAGCCTTTGCCTCAGTCATTCAGACATTGCCCAGGGGCAGTTCTGCTGCCTGATTCCTTTGCTTGCTCAGAGCCCTGCTCTCCTGGCATAAACAAAGTCAGAACCATAGAATCAGAGAATGCTTTGGGCTGGAAAACGCCTCTGAGATCATCCAGACCAACCTTCAACCCAACCCCAGGTGCCATGGCCACTAAACAATGTCCCCAGGTGCCATGGCCACACCTTCTGGAACCCCTCCAGGGATGGGGACTCCACCACCTCCCTGGGCAGCCTGTGCCAATCCTTGTTGTAGCAAAGAATTTCTTCTTCCTCTCCATCCTACCCCTCCCCTGGCTCAACTCCAGGCCATTGCTTCTCCTATCACCTGAACCTAGGGAGAAAGGACTGGCCCTGACCTCACTCCAACCTCCTTTCAGGGAGCTGTAGAGAGCTGAGGTCTCCCCTCAGCCTCCTCCACACTAAACACCCCCAGGTCCCTCACGTGCTCCTCCCCTGTTCTTCAGACCCTTCCCCAGCTGCTGTTAGGTTGCTGGAAGAGCAGAGGGGGGTGGGTGTGGAGGGCTGTCTGAAGGACCTCTCCTTGTCAGATCCAGGCAGTTCCAGAGGGGCACATAAAGCTGCAGGGCACTGGCCTGGGTCCCCCCTGGCCTGCCACAGTTTGCAGCTGGCTGCAGCTGGCAGTGTTTTGGTCTCAGCTGATCTTCCCATGGCTACCACAGCCAGGTCCTGTCTGCAGCCAGCCCTGGCAACTCCCTGCCTGTTTCCTGACAACCTTTGGGACAGAGGTGGGACCCTCTGCTGGGGTCCTGTCCCTTCCCTTAGAGACACTGGGATAAATATTTATCCCTCTGGAGCTCTCATCATGTCAGGGAGTCCTTGGCATGGCAGAAGGTAAATGGGGTTGGCTCACAGCCTGACTCTCCTGGCACCACTCAAAAGCAAGCTGCAGGAGTCACTCTCCAGACGTTTCTGAGGACAGCCAGAAGCTCTTCCAGTCCCTCCTGGTGAAGAGCTGCAGTCCAGGATAATGTTGTGTGACCTGCAGGCACCCTGTGAAAGGATCTCTGGTGCTGGCAGCCCTGCAGCTCCTGAGAGCTGCTGCAGGACTGTGACTGGGACAAGCTCCAGACAGGAGCTTCAAATGACAAACAGAGCACAGCAGGAACCCTGCTGGGGGTGGAAGGAGCAAGAGTCAGGGTGGGGTGAGGGTCACCCTCTTCACAGGGTGCTGGGACACTGGCACAAGGGTGTCCAGAGAGGTGGGAGCTGCCCACCCCTGGCACCACTGCAGGTCAGGTTGGTTGGGCTGTGAGCAGCCTGCTCTGGTTGGGGATGTCCTTGCTGGCTGCAGGGGGTTGGACTGGATGAGTTTGAGAGGTCCCTCCCCACCCAGAGCTGTCTGAGGCTCTGGGCTGCAGCTCCACCAAATCAAGTCGTCCCTTTCTTTACCGCAGAGCCCAGCTCCAGTCCTGCTCTCCAGAACACTTTGGTGTCCCTCTCTAATCCCCCTCTAATGTCCTGTCTGTAAGAAGGTCCTTGGAGGCCTTCACCTGATGCCTTCTCCTGCATCTGTGAGTTCACAGCTGGGGGCAGGAGTGGATAACCAAACCCCAGCAGTGGCCATGGCTTCTGGGAGGGATCCAAGCCAGAGAGGTCTTCTGAGGGGAGCAGATGACACTGAACTGGGTGGCAGTGTTGATCTGCTGGAGGGTAGGAAGACTCTGCAGAGGGATCTGGCCAGGCTGGATCCATTGGCCAAGGTCATTGTGTGAGATTAAACCAGGCCAAGGGCTGGATCCTGCACCTGCATCCCAGCAACCCCAAGAGTGCTCCAGGCTTGGGACAGAGTGCCTGGAGACTGTCTGGTGGAGAAGGACCTGGGGGGTTTTGGTTGCTGGAGGCTGAAGAGGAGCCGGGGGGTGCCCAGGAGGCCAAGAAGGCCTCCAGCATCCTGTCCTGGATCAGCAATGGTGTGGGCAGCAGGAGCAGGGCAGGGATTGTGCCCCATGGACTCAGCACTGGGGAGCCACAACTTGAGTCCTGGGTTCAGTTATGTTCCCTCACTGCAAGAAGGACATTGAGGGCTTGAGCAGGTCCAGAGAGGGGCAACAAAGCTGGGAAGGGTCTGGAGAACAGGGCTGGGGAGGAGCAGCTGAGGGAGCTGGGGGTGTGCAGCCTGGAGGAGGCTGAGGGAGACCTCATTGCTCTCTACAGCTCCTGAGAGGAGGCTGGAGCCAGGTGGGGGTTGGGCTCTGCTGCCAAGGAACAAGTGCTAGGACAAGAGGAAATGTTACCAGGGGAGGTTTAGGTTGGGCATGAGGAGCAACCTCTTCCCCAGAAGGGTTGCCAAGGCCTGGCCCAGGCTGCCCAGGGCAGTGCTGGAGTCCCCATCCCTGGAGGTCATGGTTTAGCGGCCATGGTGGTGCTGGGTTGAGGGCTGGACTGGATGATCTCAGAGGGCATTTCCAACCCAACCAATTCTCTGATTCTCTACCAGGGAAGCACACTGCAGCTCTTCCAGCTCCCTCATGAATCCTCTGGTATTTTCTCTTCCCAGAGCACAGCTCAGTGAGGAGCTCAAGGACCTGATCCTGCGCATGCTGGATAAGAACCCAGAGTCCAGAATCACAGTCCCTGAAATCAAGGTGAGTTGGTGCCTCCTGGGGAGGCAGAGCCCTGCCCAGGGGGTGCTCTGGAAGCTTTCTCTGGCACAGCCCTCAGAATGGAGCTGACTGATGCTTGCTTGGGGTAGGGCTTGAAAGGGACCTCCAGAGATCAGCCAGTCCAGCCCCCTGCCAGAGCAGGGTGCCCCAGGGCAGGGCACACAGGAGCAGTGTCAGGTGGCTTTGGAACCTTTCCACACAAGGAGACTCCACAACCTCTCTGAGCAGCCTGCTCCAGGCCTCCAACACCCTCACACCAAACAACTTTCTCCTCATGTTGAGGTGGAACCTCCTGGGTTCCAGGCTGTGCCCATTGCCCCTTGGCCTGTCCCTGGGCACCACTGACAAGAGCCTGGCCCCAGCCTCTTGCCCCCCACCCTTCAGATGTTTGTAAACATTGAGCAGATTCCTTCTCAGGCTACTCCTCTCCAGCCTAAGCAGCCCCAGGGCTCTCAGCCTCCCCTCATCACACAGATCATGGAATCATAAAGCCACAGAACTGCTGAGGTTGGCAGAGACCTTATAGATCATCAAGTCCAACCCTTGCCCAGAGCTCACAGTGCCACCACTGCTGCTGAGCCACAGCCACCAGCCCATGTCCCTCAGCACCATAGCCATGCAGCTTGCAGAGCAGCTCCCCAGCAGTGCCCTGATGCAGCCCTCAGGCAGCTGTGTGCAGCCAGAGCAGTGTGGGCAGCAGGGCAGGAGAGGGGATTCTGCCCCTTGGCTCTTGCTCTGCTGAGACCTCACCTCCAATCCTGCCTCCAGTTCTAGGGTCCCCAGCAGGAGAAGGACACAGAGCTGTGGAGTGAGGCCAGAGGAGGCCACAAAGATGATCCAAGGGCTGGAGCAGCTCTGCTGTGAGGCCAGGCTGAGGGAGCTGGGGGTGATCAGGCTGGAGAGGAGAAGGCTCCAGGGGGACCTTAGAGCTGCCTGCCAGTGCCTGAAGGGATCCTGCAGGAAGGCTGCAGAGAGACTGTCTGGAGACAGGACAGGGGGAAGGGTTTGAAGCGGGGAAGGGTTTGAAGCTGAGGGAGAGCAGGGTTAGACGGAGCTGGGGGAGAAGTTCCTCAGTAGGGGGATGAGAGTCTGCCCAGGGAGGCTCTGGCTGCCTCCTGCCTGGAGCTGTTCAAGGCCAGGCTGGATGAGGCCCTGGGCAACCTGAGCTAGTTGAGAGGTGTTCTTGTTTATGGAAGGGAGGTTGGAGGAGATGATCTCTGAGGTCCCTTCCAGCCTGAGCCATTCTAGGATTCTATGACCTTTTAAACCCCTCCAGGGATGGGGACTCCACCACCTCCCTGGGCAGCCTGGGCCAGTGCCTGAAAACCCTTTCTGGGAAGGACTTTCTCCTAACCCCCTGACCTCCCAGTCCGTCACTCACCCTCACAGCCTCCATTGGACACTCTCTGGTATTCCCCTGACAGAAGCTTTCTTGCTTCCTGCTTGAAATGAGAGGCACTCAAAAGCTGGCTGATGCTCAGTGAAGCCCCAGGAGGGAGTGCTGGCTGCAGGTGGTCAGCTTGTGCTGTGGTCAGCAGGTTTGTCTCTGTCAGCTCTCCTTGGGAGATGCTTCTCAGGACAGGGAGCAGCTGGAACTGGCATTGCCCAGTGCTGGGCAGGGTTTGGTGTCATCCAGGTCTCTTGGCTTTCTCTGCTCCTCACCTTGGGCCTGCTGGACCCACTCAGGATGTCCACAGAGCTCCATCAGCATCCTCTGTAGGGCACACAACTCTGCTTCACTCTGTCTCTGGCCAACACCAGCACATTCACCACCAGAACTGGCAGCAGGAAGCTGGTCTTCACAAAAACACCTTCTGGCCCTTGCCTCCATGGCCAGGAGCCACAGCAGTGGTGGGAAGCCCTTTGGAGCTGTACTGCAGGGATTCCACTTGGCAGCTCATGCAGGCCCTTCACATCAACCCCTGCAGAGACCCCCTGGGGAGCAGAGCAAAGGTGGGTGCTGCATCTTCTCCCTGGCCAGGCACTGGAGGTGTGCCTGGGGACTTGTGTTGTGTCCTGGCTTCAGCAGCTGGATGGTTCCAGGCCCCGAGCACAGCCTTCCTCATCCTCACAGCCAGGGAAACCTGAGCAGTCTGGGCTGGTGGGAGGTGTCCCTGCCCATGGCAGGGGGACTGCAGCTGGCTGATCTTTGAGGTCCCTTCCAAGTCAACCCAGTCTGTGATTCTGTGAAACCATCCCCTGAGAGTCACAGTCAGATGTTTCTAAGTGTCTGCTCCAAACACCTCCTCCTCCTCTTCCTCCTCCTCCATGGGCTCCTTCCCTTCTGGTTCTCTCCTGCTGTCACATCCCCTCCTCCTCTTTCTCCTCCACATGCCTTACTTGTCAGACAAAATGATGATGTGGCTTCAGAGGATCTTCTGCTGGCCAACCTGAGCTCCCTGTTGCTTCTCTTGTGTGAGCATCTCTAGGTGACAGCTCTCTGATGTCTGCATTGAGGCTAATTCAGAGCTGGGAGGCACTGGAGCTATGTCAGTGAGAAATAGCTGAACTGCTCTGCCCAGTTTGGTGTGGAATTGCTGTGCAGCATCCAAGAAAGTCAAGAATTCATTTGAGTAAGAGCAAGGAGCAGTTCTCAGGAGGTCCTGTCCCCACTGCAAGGTCCTCAAGCCCCAGGTGGCTGCAGGGTTCAGTGCACTGCTGGCACTGGAGGCTGGATGTGCTGTGCCTGCTGAACACAGTTCCTGATCTCTGGAAAGCACAACTGAGCCCAGGGCTGCAGGCAGCTCATCACTGAGCCCCTGCAGAGCACTCAGGACACCTGAACTCCCCTCCCTGGAGCCCCCATCCTACCCAAACCCCTCAGCCTGAGGGGCAGGCAGGCACCCAGCACAGCACTGGAGGATGCTCCCCCTGACAGGAAACATGTCCAGGCCTGGAGGGGAGCCACAGAGCCACTCACCCTCTCCTGACTTCAGCTGCCTCCCACAGCACTGACAGGAGGGATGGTGGCAAACTGGGCAGCAGCCTGAGACCTCTGTACTCAGCCAGGAGCACTGCAGGTCAGTGATGGAATCCCAGACTGGTTTGGGTGGAAAGGGACCTTTCAAGCTCCTCCAGTCCACCCCCCTGCAGTCAGCAGGGACATCCCCAACCAGAGCAGGTTGCTCACAGCCCCAAACAACTTGACCTGCACTGGTGCCAGCCATGGGGCAGCTCCCACCTCTCTGGGCAGCCTGGGCCAGGCTCTCCCTTCCCTCAGTGTCAAACATTTCTCCTTCTCTCCACTCTCAATCTCCCTCTTTGAGCCCAAACCATTCCCCCTTGTCCTGTCACAACAGGCCCTGAGAAAAACTGTCCCCAGCTTTCTGATCTCCCCTTCCAGCACTGCAAGGCCACCAGAAGGTCTCCCTGGAGCCTTCTCCTCTCCAGGCTGCCCAAGCCCAACTCTCTCAGCCTGGCTCCCAGCAGAGAGCTTCCAGCCCTGCCAGCATTGCTGTGGCCTCCTCTGGCCCTGCTCCACCAGGTCCCTGTCTGTGCTGTGCTGAGGGCTCCAGAGCTGCTCCAGCACTGCAGGGGAGGTCTCAGCAGAGCAGAGCAGAGGGGCAGAATCCCCTCCCTGCCCCTGCTGCCCACACTGCTGGGGATCAGCCCAGGACAGGCTGGGGCTGGGCTGGCAGCACTTGGTGCTGGCTACTGTGCAGCTTTGCACCCCCAGCCCCCCCAATTCCTTCTCCTGAGGGCTCCTCTTCCGCCCTTCATCCCCTGCCCAGAGTGCTACTGGGAGTTGCCCTGAGCCATGTGCAGGACCTGGTACTTGGCCTGGTTGAACCTGAAGGGTTGAAGCACCTCAGGCTGTTTGTGCAGCCATGGATGCTGTTGGCTGTCCCAGGTGCTGAGCACACACAGCCCCAACTGAGTGTCTGCAGAGCAGAGAGAGGGCTGAGAGCAGCCTGGGCACCTCATGTTTGCAAAGCTCTTCATATGGGGCTCAGAGGGTGGGGGTGACAGCACTGTTAGCAGATGCCCTCTGCACAGGCTCCAGGCTGCCGCCATTCCCAGGGGAGCTGCCTGAAGTGTGTGATTGGCAGTGGAAGATGCACTGACAGCTTGCCCCCCTCTGGCCTGTTTGTGCTCATAGAACCACAGAACTCTCAGGTTTGGAAGGGACCTCAAGGACCATCCAGTTCCAGCCCCGCTGCCATGGGCAGGGACACCTCACACCAGAGCAGGTTGCTCACAGCCACCTCCAGCCTGGCCTTAAACACCTCCAGGGATGAGGCTTCCACTACCTCCCTGGGCAGCCTGTGCCAGTCTCTCACCACCCTCATGGGGAACAACTTCTTCCTAGCATCCAGTCTGAGTGTCCCTGCTGGCAGTGTTGCTCCATGCCTGTCCCAGCTGGCAGCATGGTGCTGTGCTGGAGAGGGGCTGCAGCTGGCAGCATGGTGCTGTGCTGGAGGGGGCTGCAGCTGGCTCTGTGCCCCACAGGTGCACCCCTGGCTGACCAGGGCTGGCACCGAGCCGTTGCCGCTGGAGGAGGAGCACTGCAGCGTGGTGGAGGTGACGGAGGAGGAGGTGCAGAACTCGGTGAAGACCATCCCCAGCTTGCCAGCTGTGGTAGGTTACAGCACCCCACGTCCTCTGCCTGGCTCCAGAGCCTGGGACTCTGCTGAAGCTGCTGGTGCAGGAGGCAGGGGGCACAGTGCTGCTCCTGCTGCCCTTCAGCCTGATGTCAGCTTCCTGTGCCTCAGGGCACTGCTGCAGCTTGGCCATGCAGCACCTGAGCAGTTGAGAGCTCCTCTGGCTGCTCTCTTATCCTCCACATCCTCCAGGGCTGCCATCACACACCCCAGCACACCAGGAGCATCCCAGGTGTGTTTTGTTGCATTAGTCTGGCGGGTGCCAGACACCTCACCTGGATCCTCAAAATGGAGGTTCCAGCCCTGGCTGCAGTAAAGCAGGGAGGGGACATCTGCCAGAGTATGTAGCTGGAACTTGCCTGCCAGCCTTGGAGGAGCACAAGTGGGTGCTGAGGGCTCCCCTGGCAGTTTCTATGTAGCCAGCTGTAGGTCTGTTGTGGGCAGGGGTTACTGATGGTGAGAGGTGCTGAGCACAGGGATCTGCTGTCACAGCTCCTGGAGGGTGAAGGGCACTTGCCCCAACATCTGACAGGAGGGGTTGAAATGTATCTTCCCCCTCTGACAGCAGGACCTTTGCCTTTGAACCTGCAGCAGCTGGCAGCACTGCCTGCCTGGGAGGATGATCCAGGAGGGCTCTGGTGCCTCCTCTCTTGAGCTTGGACCACCATGAGTGGCAAACAGCAGTCAGCAGCATCTGCTGCACCTCTGACCAGCAGAGATCTGCATCCAGGGCTGCCTCAGTCCCCAGGGAGGGACCTTGGCACTGCCTGGAGGTGGCAGAGCTGCTCTGTGTTGCAGCTGAGTGCTGGTCAGTGTCTGCTGGGTCAGTGTCTGCTGGGTCAGTGTCTGCTGGGTCACTGAAGCAGCTGCCAGGAGGTGCCAGCCCTGCTGTGCTCACTGCTCTGCTCTCCCTCCCCACAGATCCTGGTGAAGGCCATGCTCCGGAAGCGCTCCTTTGGGAACCCCTTTGAGGTGCAGAGCAGGCGAGAGGAGAGGTCCATGTCTGCCCCAGGGAACCTGCTGATGTATGTATGGCTTCAGCTGACTCTGCAGGCAGGGGGAAAGCTGTTTGCAGGCCTTTGCTGTAGCAGTTAAGGACAAAACTCCCTTCTGAATCAAACCCTGAGGCTAAAGTCTACCTCCAGAGCTCAGACACACAGCAGTAAAGCAGCCTAAGCACTCTTCTTGCAGCTACAGCTCTGAGAGGGATTCAGCCTCAGCACATGCAAGGTGCTGAACCTGGGCCTGGCTTTTAACCTGTGAGTTAATCTGTGAGCCAAGATCCATTAGAGATTGGCAGCTAAGCTAAGTTTGAGTGTAGCCTAGACAGAAATTGAAGGGTTGAGTCCTGTGTGACCTGTGCTGCATTCTATGGTCCTGCTATGGCAGGGGGGTTGGACTTGATGATCTTCAAAAGTCCCCTCCAACCCCTAACACCTTGTGAGCTGTGACCTGCTCCCTCCTGTTAGTGGACAACAGCACAGGCAGCAGAGGAGCCACTTGCATGGCTTCTAAGCTGGCCCTGAGATGATGTGGTTGGTTTGGGGGCTGGGCAGAGACAGCCAGGCAGATGGTGGAGAACACTTTGCTCTTGGTCCTTCATGTGAGCAGGCATGAAATATTGCACACACCTCCAGCTGCCAAGGGCTGGAACACCCTGCAAGGGGCAGAAATGGCTGTGCTGGGATTAAAAAGGGAGCAGAAAAAATAATTATTCTGAAATTCATCAGCAAAGTCTAAATGTAGTGCTCTGGATTTCCAGAGGTGGGAGGGAAATTTCTCTCTCCTTTACTTGGCTCTTGCTTTTCCTCCCTCACCTCGGTCACCCATGTCCTTCAGAGCCAGCATTCTGGGCCACCACCCCAGTAAGAGCTGGGCCCTCAGCCTGAGCTGGGGCTGTGATTTTCATGTTCTCACCCTGCAGAGTCTGTAGGGCTGCAGGTCACAACAGGGCTGTGCTGTCCAAGAATGATCCTTTTCCACCCAAAATCCCAGAGCCAGGCCTTGCAGACCCAACAAGGATGTGCTGAGAGTGCCCCTGCAGACAGGGGAGCCTCCCTCAGGGGTTTAAGGGCTCTGCTCAGATCAGGAATGATGCTCTAGGGCCCAAATCTGACCTGGAGAGCAGGGAAGGCTTTGCCTCTGAGTCCAGGAGCAGTTAATATTCAGCCCCAGTTTAACATCCCCACAAGGCTTATCTTGAATATCTGCAGGGATGGAGCCTCAACCACCTCCCTGGGCAGCCTGTTCCAGTGCCTCACCACCTCTGCTCTGTGCAGAGCTCCCTCCTGATCTCCAACCTACCTCTGCCCTGCTCCAGTTCCAAACTATTGCCTCTCACCCTATCCCCACAGGCCCTTGGGAACAGTCCCTGCCCAGCCCTCCTGTAGGTCTCCTTCAGGTACTGGAGGCTGCTCTTAAGGTCTCCCTGGAGCCTTCTCTTCCCCAGGCTGAACAGCCCCAATTCTCACAGCCTGTTCCCACAGCAGAGGTTCTCCATCGCTCTGATCATTTTTGTGGCCTCTTCTGGACCTGCTCCATCAGGTCCATGTCCCTCTCAGGCTGGGGGCCTCAAAGCTGGACACAGCCCTGCAGGTGAGGTCTCCTCAGAGCTTCTCAGCTTATACAAACCCAAACTTTCTTCTGTCTCCACTCCTTTCAGCCCCATGTTTGGATTAGGTCTCCTTGTCTGTGAGCTCTGCCAGTGTCTTTGGTTCACAAGAACACATCAGCTCAGGGACAGAGGTGTGGCAGTGCTGGCTGGCCTCTGCCCAGCACTTCAGAGCTTGGAGATGTCCAAAATAAATGTGAGTGGTCTCTGAAGGTGCCAGATCTCTGCACTACCCCCTGCCCTTGATGGCTCAGCCTCATGCCATCAGTGCCAGTTCCTGGCAGTAGCAGTTGTCCTGATCCTCAGTCCATGCACAGCTGGGGCTTTGAGAAGGAGCCTCCAACCCTTCTGGTGGAAAGAAAAACCTTGGCTCAACCTCTCCAACAAGCAGGGTCCTGTCCTGCACACTGCAGCAGGGCTGCTCTTACTCTGAAGGGTTATGGCTCAATACTTCAGGCTCTGAGTAAAGCTGAACTGTTGGAATCTTCTGGAGATCACTTCCAGTGGAATGGATTTGTTGGATCTGATGATGTGGGGGTTAGGTGACCCTCAGTCTCAGTGGCAAGGTTCCTTCTTCAACCAGCTCTCTCTGGGCTGCAGTGCTGCTGCCACAGGGCAAGCAGAGCTAGGCAGAGGCCCATCCAGAGCTGAACTCACAGTGAGTTGTTCTCTGGTGAAGCCCTGAACAGCACAGGGAGCAGCAGTGGCACTGCTTGGGGAGCCTGCTGGGGTAGGTGAAGTGAGCTTGGCCTGAGTCTGGCTGGCACCCAGCAGGAACAGGCAACACTGCTGGAGCATAAAGCTCTGCACAGCTCTGCACTCAGGCACTGTTCTCACCCCTCCAGCTGGGCAGGGGACTCCAAGAGCAGGACTTGCCAGAGGCCACTCTCTGGCCACACTGTCCTCTGGTTGCCACAAAGAGCTGAGAGGAAACAAGCCACAAGTTCCCAGCTGTCCACCACAGAGCTTCTCCTCCCCAGTAGCACTGACAGGCACAGAACCCCAGACCCCCAAGATGGTGGAGGATGGAAGGGACCTCTGGAGCTCATCCAGTCCAACCCCTGCTCCAGCAGAGCACCCACAGCAGCTTGCCCAGGAGCACAATGCCCAGGGGGGGTTGGAAGCTCTCCACATTTGGAGACTCCACAACCTCTCTGGCAGCCTGCTCCAGGTCTCCAGCACCCTCACACCAAACAACTTTCTCCTCCTCTTCAGCTCCAGGGCTCTCAGCCTTTGCTCCTCACAGAGCTGCTCCAGGCCCCTCAGCAGCTTTGCAGCCTCCCCTGGACTTTCTCCAGCAGTTCCCATCCCAAAACTGCTGACTCAGCTGTTATTCTTTTGCATCCCTTCCAGGCAGGCAGAAATCCCTGGTGTTGTTTATTTGAGCAGAGCAATTAGCACACTCCAGTTTCCCATTCCAGTGACTCAATTGTTCTGCCTGTGGAGCTGCCAGAGCTCCACTCACTGCTGCTTCCAGCAGCTGTGCCCAGGCTGAGGAGACACTGCAGGACATCCTCTGGCAGCTTTCTGCTGCTGGATGCCTACTGGAAGGTTCTAAAAGCAGAGCTGTGCTCTTAGGCTCTCTGCTTGGCTTGAGGAGAGCAGAACCTGAACTGTGCTTGAATCTGGCTTGCATTCTCCCTCTGTCACCTACTCAGAAGCTGCTTTTTCAGGAGTCTTTGGAGAGGTCTTTCAAGGCCCTTTAGAGGACACCATTCAGACAGCAGCAGTGTGCACAGTGGCTGTTAGCACTGGGGGCACAGCAGGTTTGCAGCCCTCCCTGCACCTGCAAGCAGCAAATCCTCTCCTGGGTGTTCTTCATTGATGTGCTTAGCAGCACTGAGCAGAGGGCTGCCTCTACCCTGAGAGCTCCTCCAGGCACCATGGAGCCAGCTCTGAGTGCTGCCAGCTGTCACCTTGCCCTGGCAGCTGTGTGGTAGCAGGGACCAAGTGGCACCAAATTCTGCCTTAGAATCTGCCTTAGAACAGAACCATAGAATTGCTTTGGTAGGAAGAGTCCAACCAGCAGCCCAGCCCCACCATGGCCACTAATCCATGTGCCATGGCCACACCTTCCTGGAACACCTCCAGGGATGGGGACTCCACCACCTCCCTGGGCAGCCTGGGCCAATCCCTGACCACTTGCAGCAGGGAATTTTTTTCCTCCTCTCCAACCTAAGCCTCCCCTGGCACAATTTCAGGAAATTTCATTTCCTCTCCTTCTATCACCTGTGACTAGGGAGCAGAGCCCAACCCCCACCTGGCTCCAGCCTCCTCTCAGGGAGCTGTAGAGAGCAATGAGGTCTCCTCTCAGCCTCCTCTTCTCCAGGCTGAACACCCCCAGCTCCCTCAGCTGCTGCTCCCCAGCCCTGTTCTCCAGACCCTTCCCTAGCTTTGTTGCCCTTCTCTGGCCCTGCTCCAGCCCTCAACGTCCTTCTTGGAGGGAGGACCCCACACTAACCCCAGGATCTGAGGTGCAGCCTCACCAGTCCCAGTGCAGGGCACAATCCCTTCCCTCCAAGCAGGATCTGCCAGAGGATGCCATGGAATCATCAGACTCATCCAGCCTTGTTCCTGCAGGACATGGCCAGGCTCCAGCTGCAGAAGGACCTGGCTGCTACTCATTTCTCCAGCTGCAGAGCATTTTCAAGCCCAGCTCTTCAGTCTCACAGCTCCACCCTGGGTTTCTGTTCACAGTGCTTGCTCCAGACTCCTCCTGAGTCAGCTCTGCCGTCACCACCCTTTATTGCTCTCATTTATTGCCACTGCTCCCTACCAAATTAATTGCTGTGTTTTGACAGACCCAATTTGCTTCCCCATTGTGGCTGCTGTTGCTATGGATGAAATGTGGTTGGCCTCACTCTGGAGCTGGAAAGCCTGCCCTGCTCCCAGCCTTCCCAGAAAGAGTGCAGCAGAGCATCACAGCCAGCAGGGACACACTGTCCATGGAGGCTAGGCACAAGGAAGCCAGGGAGCCCAAGCATGGCTGACTCAGGTCTCCAAGCACAAAGAGCTTCTCCCAGAGCAGCCCAGAGATAGCTGCCTCGTGGGGGCTTTCTGCTGAGCAAGTCCCAGGGCTTGGTGCCCTAGAGTTGAACAGAAGCAGGCTGCAGAGAACCCCCAAGAGCAGCCAGCCCTGCAGGTTGTGGTTACATTTGCCAGGTCTCTGCTGGTGCTCAGTGGCTGCCTCTCCAGTGCCAGGAAGCCACCTAGGAGCTGTCAGAGCAGAGGCAGCCCCAAAGCCAAGGCAGTTTTCACTGCACCCAGAAGTTGTTTCCCCTCCCCAGGGCCCAGCCCTGCCCTGTGCTGCAGGCAGGTACCCCACAGTCCACCCAAGCCCCAGGGCAGCAGCTTGGACACAGGAATGGCCTCTGGCAAAAGCCCTCAGCAGCAGCAGGCCCCTGCAGCCAGTGGCCCCATGCTGCTGGGGCTCTGCCCAGCCACTGCACACTCACTGCACCTGCTGGTGATGCCATGGCCATGGCAGGGCACAGACCTCCCAGGAAGGCACAGCAGGACAGCAGCAGCCTGCTGGAAGCCATCTGGAGCTTGTGGGGTTGGAGCAGAGCCACCAATGCCTGTCCTCATATGCCCGCTGTGCTGCTGGTGCAGGTGCTCATGCTCCATGCTCCATGCTCCATCCCGCTGGCTCCCAGGGGCAGGAGAAGCTCCCTTGCTGCTGCCATCACCTTCATGAACGTTTCTTCCTGTCTCATTGTTCTGCTCACAGGGACAGATCTCTCTGGCACAACTCTGTGCATTTCCATCCATCCCTAAGGTAACTCAGTGTCTGTGTGTCCCCTGGGGGCTGTCGTCACAGCTCTGCCCTGCTCAGCCTCTGCCACCTGTGTACTGTGACAGCAGCCAGCTGCAGCCCCCCTCCTGCAGCAGCCCCAGTGCAGTGCTCCCTGTGCGTCACACTGCAGCTGCAGCTCCAGTGCAGTGCTCCCTGTGTGTCACACTCCTGCAGCAGCCCCAGTGCAGTGCTCCCTGTGCGTCACACTGCAGCTGCAGCTCCAGTGCACTGCTCCCTGTGTGTCAGACTGCAGCAGCAGCTCCAGTGCAGTGCTCCCTGTGTGTCACACTGCTGCAGCAGCCCCAGTGCAGTGCTCCCTGTGTGTCACACTGCAGCTGCAGCTCCAGTGCACTGCTCCCTGTGTGTCAGACTGCAGCAGCAGCTCCAGTGCAGTGCTCCCTGTGTGTCACACTGCAGGAGCAGCTCCAGTGCAGTGCTCCCTGTGTGTCACACTGCAGCAGCAGCTCCAGTGCACTGCTCCCTGTGTGTCACACTGCAGGAGCAGCTCCAGTGCAGTGCTCCCTGTGTGTCAGACTGCAGCAGCAGCTCCAGTGCACTGCTCCCTGTGTGTCACACTGCAGGAGCAGCTCCAGTGCACTGCTCCCTGTGTGTCAGACTGCAGCAGCAGCTCCAGTGCACTGCTCCCTGTGTGTCACACTGCTGCAGCAGCTCCAGTGCACTGCTCCCTGTGTGTCACACTCCTGCAGCAGCTCCAGTGCACTGCTCCCTCTGTGTCACACTGCTGCAGCAGCTCCAGTGCAGTGCTCCCTGTGCGTCACACTGCAGCTGCAGCTCCAGTGCACTGCTCCCTGTGTGTCAGACTGCAGCAGCAGCTCCAGTGCACTGCTCCCTGTGTGTCACACTGCTGCAGCAGCCCCAGTGCAGTGCTCCCTGTGCGTCACACTGCTGCAGCAGCTCCAGTGCAGTGCTCCCTGTGTGTCACACTGCAGCTGCAGCTCCAGTGCACTGCTCCCTGTGTGTCAGACTGCAGCAGCAGCTCCAGTGCACTGCTCCCTCTGTGTCAGACTGCAGCTGCAGCTCCAGTGCAGTGCTCCCTGTGTGTCACACTCCTGCAGCAGCCCCAGTGCAGTGCTCCCTGTGTGTCACACTCCTGCAGCAGCCCCAGTGCAGTGCTCCCTGTGCGTCACACTGCAGCTGCAGCTCCAGTGCACTGCTCCCTGTGTGTCAGACTGCAGCAGCAGCTCCAGTGCACTGTTCCCTGTGTGTCACACTGCTGCAGCAGCCCCAGTGCAGTGCTCCCTGTGCGTCACACTGCTGCAGCAGCCCCAGTGCAGTGCTCCCTGTGTGTCACACTGCAGCTGCAGCTCCAGTGCAGTGCTCCCTGTGTGTCACACTGCAGCAGCAGCTCCAGTGCACTGCTCCCTGTGTCACACTCCTGCAGCAGCTCCAGTGCAGTGCTCCCTGTGCGTCACACTGCTGCAGCAGCCCCAGTGCAGTGCTCCCTGTGTGTCACACTGCAGCTGCAGCTCCAGTGCACTGCTCCCTGTGTGTCACACTGCAGCTGCAGCTCCAGTGCACTGCTCCCTGTGTGTCCGACTGCAGCAGCAGCTCCAGTGCAGTGCTCCCTGTGTGTCACACTGCAGCTGCAGCTCCAGTGCACTGCTCCCTGTGTGTCAGACTGCAGCAGCAGCTCCAGTGCAGTGCTCCCTGTGCGTCACACTCCTGCAGCAGCTTCAGTGCAGTGCTCCCTGTGTGTCACACTACAGCTGCAGCTCCAGTGCACTGCTCCCTGTGTGTCACACTGCTGCAGCAGCTCCAGTGCACTGCTCCCTGTGTGTCACAGTCCTGCAGCAGCAGCTCCAGTGCACTGCTCCCTGTGTGTCACTGCAGCAGCAGCCCCAGTGCACTGCTCCCTGTGTGTCACAGTCCTGCAGCAGCAGCTCCAGTGCACTTCTCCCTGTGTGTCACACTACAGGAGCAGCTCCAGTGCACTGCTCCCTGTGTCACACTCCTGCAGCAGCTCCAGTGCAGTGCTCCCTGTGTGTCACACTCTTGCAGCAGCAGCTCCAGTGCAGTGCTCCCTGTGTGTCACACTGCTGCTGCAGCTCCAGTGCAGTGCTCCCTGTGCGTCACACTGCTGCAGCAGCTCCAGTGCAGTGCTCCCTCTGTGTCACACTGCTGCAACAGCTCCAGTGCACTGCTCCCTGTGTGTCACACTGCAGCAGTGGCTCCAGTGCACTGCTCCCTGTGTGTCACAGTCCTGCAGCAGCAGCTCCAGTGCACTTCTCCCTGTGTGTCACACTGCAGCAGCAGCTCCAGTGCACTGCTCCCTGTGTGTCACACTGCAGGAGCAGCTCCATTGCAGTGCTCCCTGTGTGTCACACTGCTGCAACAGCTCCAGTGCAGTGCTCCCTGTGCGTCACACTGCAGCAGCAGCTCCAGTGCACTGCTCCCTGTGCGTCACACTGCTGCAGCAGCTCCAGTGCAGTGCTCCCTGTGTGTCACACTACAGCTGCAGCAGCTCCAGTGCAGTGCTCCCTGTGCGTCACACTGCTGCAGCAGCTCCAGTGCAGTGCTCCCTGTGCGTCACACTGCTGCAGCAGCTCCAGTGCAGTGCTCCCTGTGTGTCACACTGCTGCAGCAGCTCCAGTGCAGTGCTCCCTGTGTGTCACACTGCAGCAGCAGCTCTAGTGCAGGGTCACCTCTCACCTGCTGCTCGAGGCCTCTGCCAGCCTGGCCTGGACCACCTGCAGGGAGGGGACACCACAGCCTCCCTGTGCAGCCTGTGCCAGCGTCTCCCCGGGCTTTCTCTCCTCCTCACTCCCACCCAGTGATGTGCTGCTGGGTTTGCTGTTCCCCCCCACCGCTGTCCCTGCCCTGCCTGCTGGCTGCTCTCTGAGCTCTCCTTCTCCTTGCTCTTGCTGTAGGAAGGAGGGGAGCAGAGATGGAGTGCGGGACCCGGAGCTGCCTGACCTGTGTGAGGATGAAGCCACGTCCTGAGGCTGGCCCTCGCCTGCTGCTGCCCTGCCCCCGTGGTGTTGCCCTGCACACTTCTGCCCTTCTCACCACCCACAGGGCCTGCAGAGCAAAGGAAAAGAGGAAAAACCACCCAGAGGGACCAGGCCAGGACAGCGGAGCGGAGGAGCCGAGCCGCAGGAAGGAGAGGAGTGAGGCCTCTCCTGCCCCCCACTGCTGCCTCCCTGCCAGCCCTCACTGTGCTCCTCCCTCTGTGCCTTGCTCCCCACTTCTGCTTCACCCCTGGGGCTGCCTGGGTGGGGACCATGCCTACCAGAGTGGGTTGATTTGGAAGGCAGCAAAGCAGATCTGGGCTCCAGGGTCACTGCCCCAGAGAGGGTTTTGTGTTCCTTGCTTTTTGCATTCTGGTTTGGGTGTCAGGAAAGCTCAGGTGACATCAGAGCAGGACTGGGTGACATCAGAGCCAGGACTGGGTGACATCAGAGCAGGACTGGGTGACATTTGGGTCATGGGTAAAGCTCTCCTGCACGTCAGGACAGTGCTGCTCCTGTGGAGCTGGTGGCAGTGTCTGTCAGTGGGCTGAGGAGTGGACACTGGCATTCCTCTTTCCTCCTCTTGGGTTTTGCCTCTGGTCTTTTTTTTTTTTTCCTTCTCCCCTCCTCTTGGTTGCTGCCTTGCAGCTGAGTCTAGCTGGGAGGTGTCCCTGCCATGGCAGGGGGTTGGAGTAGATGATCTCTGAGGTCCCTTCCAACCTGAGCCATTCTAGATTCTCTGATTATCCCTCACCATGGGCCTGACAAGCAGATTTTGCTGCTGGAGTGGAGGCTGGCACCCCTCTTTCCTCCTCTTTTTTTCCCTCCTCCTCTTGTCCTCCAGCTGTGCCCAGGGTCAGTGCTGCCCCTGCTGCTTGCAGCCAGGGCAGTGTGGTGACCACTCCCACAGTGTCTCCTGCCACCTGCACCCAGCCTCTGAACCTCAGGGAGCTCTGGAGCACTGGGGTGTGCTGCTGCATGGCACAACTCAGAGCACCCAGGACAGCTGCAGCCCAGCTGGGGCTGTCCCCAGAGAGCTGGGCCTGGGCTCCATCAGCGGCAGCCAGCCCTGCATACGGGGGAGGGGCTCAAAGCTGGGAAGGGGCAGGTTTGGGGTTATTTTTTTTAGGGCTCCTTTCCTTCCCCTCACTCATCTCCTAGCTCCTTCACAGTTACATCCCTGATGCTTTTAGAGCTTTAATTTCCTGATCATCTAAATAGGAGGAGGAAATAGGCCTGGAGCAGGCTGCCCAGAGAGGTTGTGGAGCGTCCTTGTGTGGAGAGCTTCCAACCCCCCCTGGGCATTGTGCTCCTGGGAAGCTGCTGTGGGTGCCCTGCCCTAGCAGGGAGCTGGGCTGGGTGAGCTCCAGAGATCCCTTCCAACCCCTCCATGCTGGGGTTCTGGCATAAATGACCCAAACTGGGAGGCTCCCTAGGATGGAAACTGTTGGTGAGGATTTTTAGCCTAAGGAAGGCTCCAGGACACAGTGAGACCAACTCTTGATCTTTTGCTGGCTGAAAGGCTTTCATCTTTCCCTTTACTTTCAGACTGTAACATCCATGCACATGCTGCTGCTGCTGCTTCATCCATGGGCTGCTTCTAAACTCAGGGTTGGGAGCTTCATCTCTTGACAACAGGCAAGAGGTTGCACACACAAGGGCCAAGGTGCCTGCAGGGCTGTGGGACTTCACTGCTGCACTTGGAAGCTCTGCACAGTGAGAGTGGGGAGACACTGGCACAGGCTGCCCAGGGACCTGGCTGAGGCCCCATCCCTGCAGCCATTCAGGATCAGACTGGATGCGTCCCTGGGCAGCCTGCTCCAGCAGGAGGTGTCCCTGCTGCCTGCAGGGGGTTGGGCAGGATGGCCTTGGAAGGTCCCTTCCTTCCAGCCCAGTGCAGTCTGTGAAGCTGTCAGTCTGTGAGAGTCAGCCCAGTGACAGCAGCCCAGCAAGCACAGCAAAGCTCCCCCTTGAGCTTGGTGTGCTCTGAGCCTGCCCCTGGGAAGCCTGGGGCTGGATTCTTAGTCTGCAGAACTGAGATCAAGGACACCATCACCTCTGGTTCCTACATCATCATCTTACTGTTGTTTCTGAGGCTGATCCTGAGGGCCTGGGACTCTGTTCCCTCATTTTCTGTGCAAGGGGATAGCTGCCTGGGAGCTGTGCTGGTGTTCCCCCCCTGCTGGCTGCAGGCTGGCTTGGGGGTTCCCAACATTTTTATAGCTGGGCTTTGCTGCTGGTGCCTGAACATCTCTGCCCTGAGACCTCCCCTTGCTGTCTTCAGCACCTTGGTTGGATGCCCAGGACTGGTGCCCAGCCCCACATCTCACCTGTACATGTTGGCAAGTTGGGCAGTGACCTTCAGTTGTCAAAGGCAGAGGCATTAGACCAGGGTGACTGCTCTGGGCTTGTGCTCTGCACTGCTCATATCCAGGAGGTAAATCCTGCCTGTGTCTGTGTCTCACCTGCTGTGTGCTCAGCACCCCCTGAGGGCATGGGGTCCACAGCCTGTCCCTGAGCCTGTGCCTGGACTCTGCTGCCCTGTAGTGAGGACTGAAGCACTCAGTGAAGAGAGTGAAAATGGAGATGGGGACTCCAGGGAGGCTTTGGGCACTGTGTCACATGACACCCATGAGGGTTAGAGGTGTGGGCAGAGGTGGCTGGAACTGGCTGGAGGATAGAGCTCAGGGGTGCTGATCAGCAGTGCAGAGTGCAGCTGGAGGCCTGCAGCTTGTGGTGTGCCCAGGGGTCAGGACTGGGTCCAGTCCTGTTCAACATCTCCATCAATGACCTGGATGAAGTTTCTGAAGGTCCCAAACTGGGAGCAGAGGCTGACACCCCTCAGGCTGTGCTGCCACTCAGCCTGACCTGCACAGGCTGCAGAGTTGGGGAGAGGGAACCTCATGGAGTTCACCAAGGGCAAGTGCAGGGACCTGGCCCTGGGGAGGAACAACCTCCTGCAGCAGGACAGGGAAGGGGGGACCTGCTGGGAAGCAGCTCTGTGGAGGAGGGCAGGAGCAGCTGCAGGTTGGGTGTGGAAAAGCTGGTTTTGTGCAGGGCCACAGCTGAAGAGAGCCTGGAGAGGACAGGAGGTAGCTGCAGGTCAGTGAAGGGACTCCCAGGATGGGATTTGATTCCTTAGTTACTGCCAGGGGGGAGCTGGTGGCAGGAATTTTATGTTCCTTCAGCACAGCTCCACAGCCTGAAGCCATCAGCAGCTCTGTGGCAGGGGCTGAAGGAGGCTTTTCTCCACCTCTGAGGTGTGAGGCCAGAGAAGCTCATTTTCCTCTCTCCAGCTTGGTGCTTACTCTGTCACATCTCCTCTCCCTGGAGCTGTTGAAGGCCAGGCTGGGTGAGGCCTTGAGCAACCTGTACTGGTGGGAGGTGGCAGGGGGGCCTATGGCAGGAGGGTTGGAGCTGGATGGTCTTTAACCAACCCATTCTGTGATTCTCTGACTCAATGATCTTGGCCATGGAGCTTTGTCCTGCCAGCCCAGGGGCTTCATCCCAACCTGCAGAGCTTCAGGCTCTCTCTAAAGGTCCCAGCTGCCCTCACTTGTGCTCAGAGCCTCACATCCCTCACCAGCTGCAGTAGCCAACATCCCATGGCTGATGCCTGGTGCCTTCTCCCACCAGGCAGCACAGGCAGGTATGTGAGAAGCTGTTGCATGATGGAGGTCATCCTTTGGTGGTGCAGCTCATGCAAGAGCTTCTGAAACCAAGACAGCAAGGCTTGTGGTCTTCCCAGTGCTGCTGTGTGAGTTTAAAAGGATCACTGATGGTCTTGGACACCTTCAGCAGTGATGTGAATGGTTGGACTCAATGGTCTTAACAGTCTTTTCCAACCTGAATGCTTCTATGATCTCCAGGCCTAGAGCCCACATTCCCTCTTCCCCTGGCTGCTCAGTGTTGCTGCTCTGCTACAACCATAGATGGTCCTCCCTGGGGCCAGGCAGCCTCCCCTCTGTGCTGGGTGGTGACAGCAGGAGGGGCAGGGTCCTGCCTGCTCCCAGGGGATGGGAAGCTCCACAAAGTCAAACCAATTCCAAAGGCAGGGCTGTGCTGCAGTGCTGCTGAGAGCCTGAGCACACTGTGGGTCCAGCAAGGTGAGGGCTTCACTGTGTGTCTGACTGAGTCTGGACCCCAAACTTCTCCCCTTTGCCAGGGAGGTGCTGGAGTCTCTTTCCCTGGAGGTGTCCAAGAAAGGTGTGGCCATGGTGCCTGGGGACAGGGCCATGTGGGGTTGGGTTGGGTTGGTGGCTGGACTGGGTGATCTCAGAGGGCTTCTCCAAGCCAAACAGTGCTGTGATTCTGTGCCCACATTGGCAGTGTTGTTTGCTGAGGTTTCCTTCCCTGGCCCACAGCCTCCTACAGAAGCCAGGCTCTAATCAGGTCCCACCCAGCCTGAAGGAACCCAGACTGTCCCCTGGTCCTGTTGCTCCCATGGGGCAGGGCAGGAGGGGAGCTCAGGAGCTGCCTTTCCCCTGCCTTGCCCTGCATCCAGGTGTGCTCAGAGTGGCTGCTGGCAGCCCAGGCCCTCAGCCAGTGACCACAAGCCACAGGAGCATTCCAGCCCCCACGTGAACTCCAGAGGACATCGGCTGTGGGCCGTCAGGAGGGAGCTGCTGCTCTGTGCTGTCCTTCCGCTGCTTGCTGCACCTCCCCTGCCTGTCCTGGGGGTCTTTGGGTCTCTTGTTCCCCTCGGGGTGCCCCAGCATGGTGAGCTGCACTCAGCAGTGTGATGGCAGGGCTGTTGCACTGTACATACTGTACCATGGACAGACAGAGGCTATTTTTTGCATGCTTTTGTACTCCAGACCTGAGGATGACAATAAAGCCACAGAGACCACGCCGGCTGCGAACGGTTCCTGACGCGGTGCTGTGCTGCCCCTGGCGTGCACACAGCAACCCAGCATGGCCCAGGCTGGGCACAGGGCCTGCAGAGTGCCCAGCAGGAAAGCACCTGGGGGTGCTGATTGACAGTGGCTGAAGATGAGCCAGGGAGTGCTCAGCAGTGTGCCATGCAGGATGTGTCCTGGCCTGGATCAGCAGTGGTGTGGGCAGCAGGAGCAGGGCAGGATTGTGCCCCTGGCCTGGGCACTGCTGAGGCTGCACCTTGGGTACTGGGTTCAGTTCTGGGCCCTTGCTCCAAGAAGGACACTGAGGAGCTGGAGCAGGTCCAGAGAAGGGCAACAAAGTGGGCTGGGAACGAGCAGCTGAGGGAGCTGGGGGTGTTCAGCCTGGAGAAGAGGAGGCTGAGGGAGACCTCATTGCTCCTACAGCTCCCTGAGAGGAGGCTGGAGCTGGGTGGGGGTTGGGCTCTGCTCCCTAGTCTCAGGTGATAGAAGGAGAGGAAATGGCCTGAAATTGTGCCAGGGGAGGGTTAGGTTGGAGATGAGGAAAAAATTTCTTTGCTGCAAGAGTGGTCAGGGATTGGCACAGGCTGCCCAGGTGGTGGAGTCCGCATCCCTGGAGGGGTTCCAGAAAGGTGTGGCCATGGCACCTGGGGACAGGGTTTGATGGCCATGATGGGGTTGGGTTGAGGATTGGACTGGATGATCTTAGGAGGCCTTTTCCAGCCCTCTTTGTGCTTTTAGCCACAGCAAAGGGGCTTCCACACCTTTCATCCCTCCCTTTCCCTGCTGGGCTTTTCCCTGAGTGAAGAGGCTGAAGGATGTGTCCTGCTTTGGTACCACCCCAGGAGCTGTCCCAGCACCATGCTGCAGTGGGACCTGTGAGGCTGCCTTGCCTTCATTGCATCTGCTTCCATAGAAACCTTTTAGCCACCACCTTTTCCCTGCTGGGTCTTCTGTCTTGTTTCTGGCACACCAAGAGCAAGTTAGTGCCTGAAGACACAAGACCCACCCCAGGGCCAGGCCATTCAGTGCTGCAGGATCCTGAGTGGCCAAGCTGTAGCAGGTAAGGAAGGTGCTGTGCTGCTTGGTGCTGTGGGAGGAGAGATTTGTGTGCTAAGGTCAGAAAAACATGGCCAGATGTGACCCAGTGCCATGGCAACAGGGCTGGAGCTGTGTGAAAGAAAACCACCAGGTAAGAGGGACAGGTTCAGGGTGCAGATGGGGACATGGAGAACTTGTTGAGAGATAAAAACTTCTGCTGGATTAATCCCAGAATCCCAGCATGGTGGAGGACGGAAGGGACCTCTGGAGCTCATCCCGTCCAACCCTCTCCTAGAGCAGGGCACCCACAGCAGCTTGCCCAGGAGCACAATGTCCAGGGCAGGTTGGAAGCTCTCCACACAAGGACACTCCACAACCTCTCTGGACAGCCTGCTCCAGGCCTCCAGCACCCTCACAACAAACAACTTTCTCCTCCTCTTCCTGCAACCTCCTGGCTTCCAGTCTGTGCCCATTGCTGCTCCTTGTGCTGTCCCTGGGCACCACTGAGCAGAGTCTGGCCCCAGCCTCTTGCCCCCCACAGCTCCTTTAGCTCTTGCTGAGCATTGCTCTGCTCCCCTTTGGTGGCTGCTCTTCTGCAGGCTCTCAGCCTTTGCTCCTCACAGAGCTGCTCCAGGCCCTCAGCAGCTTTGCAGCCTCCCCTGGACTCTCTCCAGCAGTTCTCTGTCCCTCCTGAACTGGGGAGCCCAGAACTGGACCCAGCACTGCAGATGTGGCCTCCCTAGGGCAGTAGAGGTGGAGGAATAATTCCCTTGACCTGCTGATCACTCTTCCTAATGTACCCCAGGACACCATTGGTCTTCCTGGCCACAAGGACACATTTCTGGTTCCTGGGCAACTTGTCACCCCCCAGCATTCCCAGGCCCCCTGCCCATGACCACCCCTCTCATGCCACCTGGGTCAATGCCCAAGCTCTGTGCCAGGGAGCAAATAAAATACTGAATATCACACAGCTGCTGTCCCATGGGGATGTGGTGCCTGGTCCCATCTCAGGGGGTCACAGCACTGCCACCATCCTGCATCCAGCCCCAGGACATGGTTGATGCTGTGTCTCAGGACAGAAGATGCCCCCACTCCGTTTGGAAAGGATTTTCTCTGTGCATTTCTGGTTGGTTGAGGATCTTGCTGTGAACTCAACCTGGGGGCTGAGCCAGGTGATGCTGGATCCAGTTCTGGGCTCCCTGGTGCAAGGACAGGGACTTGCTGGAGAGGATCCAGCAAAGGGCTACAGAGGTGCTGAGGGGGCTGAAACAGCTCTGATGGGGAGAGACTGAGAGGGTTGAGGCTTGAGGGGCATCTCATCAATGCTGATCAGTACTTCTAGGGTGGGTGCCAGGAGGATGGGGCCAGGCTTTGTTCAGTGGTGCCCAGGGACAGGACACAAAGAGGTTCCATGTGAAGAGGAAGAGAAAGTTGTTTGTTGTGAGGGTGCTGGAGGCCTGGAGCAGGCTGCTCAGAGAGGTTGTGGAGTGTCCTTGTGTGGAGAGCTTCCAGCCCTGCCCGGACATGTTCCTGTGTGCCCTGCCCTAGGTGACTCTGCCTTGGCAGAGGGGCTGGACTCAGTAATCTGCAGAGGTCCCTTCCAACCCCTCCCATTCTGTGATGCTGTGAATGGCTCAGAAGCTGCTGCCCCTCCTTTTCTCCTCAATGGGCTGTGTTTCAGAATGGATTCCTTGAGCAGTAAATGAGCACTTTGGTGCTTATTACAATATCCATTCAGGGCTGGCTTCTGCTGCTGCCTTCTACCAAACAGTAATTATTAGCAGTTAAGGTGCCAGGAAGAACTAATGCTCTGAGCTGTGTAAGCAGCAGTAATAACAGCCCAGGAGGCACAACTGAGGCAAAGCAGCAGGAGGATTTCCTTTCTCCAGGGAAATGAGAGGAGAGAAAATCCTCAGGAGCTGGTGCACAGGAGCTGTGGCTGCCTGGGCAGGAAGGACGTTGGGCAGGGAAGCTGCTGAGGGGAAGGCAACAAAAATAATCAGGGCTGCTGGTGGGTGCAGAGGCACCAAGCAAAGGGTTTGGGTGAGGGATGGTTGGGTCCAAAGTGGAGCAGCAGCACATGGCAGCATCCAAGCAGGGAAGTGAGCTCCAAGGGCTCAGTCTTGCCTTGGCATTGTTGCTCTTGGTTTGTTTGCTGAATGAGTTCTTTTTTTCAGACTGAAATGAAGTTTTCTGTGATGATTTCAGTCAAAAGAGGGGAAGGTGTTCCTGCTGGGTCTGATGTGTGTCCTTGCAAGCAGCAGGTTTGGGTCCTGGTAAGCTGTTGCTGCCCAGGCTTTGGACACAGAGCAGCTATGAATGGGTGGTGGGTTTAAGGCAGAAGCCTGAGGCCTTACCTGCAGCCAAGGGCACTTAAACCAACCTGAGTCACCTCTTGGCATGTTGAGGTTGGCCTTGAGAGCCACAACTGCCACTTGTGGTTGGTAGGATGGATGTGGGGCCAGGGTGAACAGCCAGGGAAGCACCCAGAGCTGAGCTGTGTGAGGGATGAGGTTCTTCCTGTCCCTGGAGAAGGGGAAGGCATCAAGCCCCACATCTCCTTCTGGGGAGGAACAACCTCCTGCAGCAGGACAGGAGACGGGGGACCTGCTGGGAAACAGCTCCACAGAGAAGGAGCTGGGAGTGCTGGGGGACAACAAGTTCCCCATGAGGCAGCAATGTGCCCTGTGGCCAAGAAGGCCAATGGGGTCCTGGGGTGCATGGGGAAGAGTGTGGCCAGCAGGCTAGAGAGGCAGACTCTTGTCAGTAGTGCAACAGGCACAAAGTGGAACCCAGAAGGCTTCATCTGAACAGGAGAAGAAAGTTGCTTGGTGTGAGGGTGCTGGAGGCCTGGAGCAGGCTGCCCAGAGAGGTTGTGGAGTGTCCTTGTGTGGAGAGCTTCCAACCCCCCCTGGGCATTGTGCTCCTGGGCAAGCTGCTGTGGGTGCCCTGCTGGAGCAGGGCTTAGACTGGATGAGCTCCAGAGGTCCCTTCCAGCCCACACTGTGCTGGGGTTCTGGGATGCTGAGCAGCCCCAGCCCCAGCCCCAGCCAGGTGTAACCCCTTTATAAACTCCATCTCTGATTGATGTCCACATTTCTCCTCACCAAGCTGCACCACAAGCCCCAGGGCCTCCCTCCACAAAGGCTCTCTGGGCACACTCCCTCTCCCCCATGCTCTCATTCTGGAGAAGATCTGCTCTGTGAAAGTGATCCCTCTGGTGCCAAACATCTCCACTTCCTCCTCCTTCAGCAGGAAGAAGCCATCTCCTCTGCTCTGTGGTAAATCAGTTTCCGGGGAGGTTGAGCAAGCACAGCCAGGTGCCATCAGCACCCAGGCCCTGGCTGAGTTTCTTCACTTGGGTAAATCAATGCTGTGCCACTGGTGCCAGTGGAATGCCCCTTTAGTGCCCCTTTTGTTTCCATGTGGGGGCAGGGGTGCAGGGGGAGGCAGCAGCAGGGCAGCTCCATAACCCCCCCCAGAGGCACTCAGCATGTGATGTGCACACAGTAGTGAGGAGCTGCTGGGCACAGCCACCAGGGCAGCTGGCACCACTGTGAGCCTCACTGTGCCCAGCTGCTCCCTGTCCAGAAACCACATACTGGGTTGGGTTGGAAGGGACCTCAAAGCTCATCCAGTTCCAACCCCCTGCCATGGGCAGGGACACCTCCCACCAGCCCAGCTTGCTCAAGGCCTCATCCAGCCTGGTCTTGAACAGCTCCAGGCAGGAGGCATCCACAACCTCCCTGGGCAACCTGTGCCAGTGTCTCCTCACCCTCACTGCACAGAATTTCTTCATAATCTGCAAGCTAAATCTGCCCTGATCTAGTTTCAAACCATTGCCCCTCACCCTGTCACCACAGGTCCTGATACAAAGTCCCTTCCCAGCTCTCCTGGAGGCCCTTCAGATACTGGGAGGCTGCTCTAAGGACTCCCTGGAGCCTTCTCTTCTCCAGGCTGAACAACCCCAACTCTCCCAGCCTGTCCTGGTAGGAGAGGTTCTCCAGCTCTGATCATCCTCTTGGCATCTCTATTTCTTTTGTCAGGGCAGGGTTCCAGGGCTCTGTTGGGAAATGTGATGTTCCTGCTTAGTCTGGAGCAGCCAAAATCCCAGTGGAAGAAATGTTTTGGTCTAACAGAGGCTTTTCATTATCATGGTGTTGCCCGAGCATCTCCTCCCTGCCCTAGTGGTAACTTCAGCTCTGCTGTGGGTGAGGATGGAGATGTCTCTGGAGATGTTCCAGAAACCTGTAGCCATGGCACCTGGGGCCATGGTTTAGAGGCCATGGTGGTGCTGGGTTGGACTGGATGATCTCAGAGGCCTTTTCCAACCCAAACAATTCTGTGACTCCATGGGATAGGTGAGGACTGTGAACAAGTTAAAGGCCTAGATTTTGCTGTTTTTTGCCCCAAAGCCTGTGCTGAGGTGCCCAGGCTTGGGTCAGGTCTCAGTGGGCACAGCCCCTGCCCCCCTCATGCACACCTCTAAAGGCTATCTCATGACTTGGAGCACCAGGGAGGAGAACTTGTCTGGAGTAAGAGCTGCTCAAGGGTCTCAGCCAATAAAATGTCAGTTGGAGCCTTTCTGGTTAATCCTTTGTGTGAGCCTCTGGGCTGCAGGCAGCTGGGGCAAGGCAGAGGTGGGAAAAGCAATCCCTGAGGAGACAGCACTGATGCCAGCTGCTCCCAGCAGTGTGTCTGGAGCTGGTAAGGAACAGGAGTGTGAGCTCAGGATGTGCTCAGGGGCCCAGATGGGAAACTTGTGAAGGGTCTGGAGACCAGGGCTGGGGAGGAGCAGCTGAGGGACCTGGGGGTGTTCAGCCTGGGGAAGAGAGGCTGAGAGGAGACCTCATTGCTCTCTACAGCTCCCTGAGAGAAGGCTGGATCCAGGTGGAGGTTGGGCTCTTCTCCCAAGGAAGAAATAGAAGCCTCAAGTTGCCCCAGGGGAGGTTTAGGTTGGAGATGAGAAGAAACTTCACTGAAAGGGTTCTCAAAGACTGGAGCAGGCTGCCCAGGGTAGTGGTGGAGTCCCCATGCCTGGAGGTGTTTCAAAGAGGCAGAGGTGTTGTGCTGAGGGCCATGGTTTAGCACCAGATTCGTAGATAATGGTTGGACTGGAAGGGCTTCACCAACCCAAACCATTCTGTGGGTCTGCAGAAGCCCCTGGTGCTGTGTAAGCCTCCTGGCTGGGATCTGAGGCGAAATGAGGCAGCCTCCTGCTGCCCTCTGCTGCCCGCAGTGTCTTCTCCTGTGACGGTGTTTCAGGAGCTCAAGGTGAGCTCAGTGCTGGGGCTCAAGATTTCACTTCCCTGGTGCCAATGTTGTGCTGGGGCAGTCCTTACAATCCTGCAGTAAATACAAACAGGCTCTGCACATTTTCTGCAGCCAAGCCAAAGGTATCAAATGCAGACAAACCCCAGGAGGATTGCCCACAGAGGATTTTGTATTAACCATGGCTTTCTTCAGGCCTCAAGGTGGAGAATGCTGGGTAAGTTTCCAGTCACTAACTTGCTTTCTAAACAAGCCAGTTAATTTTTACCCAATTCCCTGCTTTCCCACCCCCTCCTCTGAACTCTGTGCTCCACACAGACCAACATTCCCTATGGAGAGCTAGAGCTCCACAGCTGAAATTTGTTCCACCTGTGAGGAGTTCCAGAGCAGACACTGAGCCTTGCAGGTCTCTAGCCACACATCAAGAAAAATATGTTTGAAGAGGCTGATTTTACCAAGCCAGTTCTGCATGGAGTCTTCAGAAGGCACAAAATTATGGAATGGGTTGGGTTGGAAAGGACCTCAAAGCTCATCCAGTTCCAACCCCCTGCCATGGGCAAGGACACCTCCCACTAGCCCAGGTTGCTCAAGGCCTCATCGAGCCTGGCCCTGAAGACCTCCAGGGCTGGGGCCTGGAAGCTGTGGAAGAAAGAACTGCAAACTCAATTGGATGTTTTTCATATTTTATTAATATTGCAGTAACTTCTAAATTAGTCCCAAACTGAACTTCCTTCAAACTTCTATGCTAGGAAAGCAGACATTAGGATTGCTGTGCATCTGTAGAGGAGATTCCAAATCTGCTGAGGCCAAGGGGAAGATGCACAGAGGCTGTAATGAATCTTGAGTCAAGCACAGAGAGAGTGAGATGAAGCGATTTCAAATAAATCATAGCTATCAGCCAGTCTTCACAACATCTCCACAGGAAAACTGATTGAACATGAGTAAGATGAATTTTCTATTTGGTAGAAGGGCAGTGGACAACAGAAATAAAACCAGGCAAACAACAAAATATATATAACAACATATCTTGAAGCTGGACATGGACTGAGTTGTTCCTTTCCTCCAGAGGCTTCTGTGCCACCAGTTGATGGAGCAACACTCAGGGCAGTGTCTGGGCTTTTAAACCACAGTGAGCACAGCCCAGCACTACTGAGAGCTGGCACCAAAGAGGTACAAAGCCCCCATGCTCCACCCACCCTGGACTGGGACCAGGCTGGAGATGCACTCACACCTCCAGGTCTCACTTATTCCTTAAACAAATCCTGTGTAGTGCTCAGAGTTAACATCCACCAGGGCAGGAAGATACCTCCCCAGCCAGGTTATCCAAGCCCAAATTCCCTCCCAGTCACCAGTTTCACCACTGCCTTTCACAGCCTTTCTTTCTCTCCCTGCTCTCCTGAGGGAGGTGCTACACAGGATGCAGACTGACAGTTCAACAGCTTTTAGTCTTTCTAATCTAGAGTAAGGGTAAGGGATTGGGAGAGATGCTGCTGGAAAGATAAGCCCCTATCACTTTAAGCAAGTTGGCTAAATGATTTTTGTTGCCTTCTCAGGATTTCCATCACAGTAACTGATGGTGCTTCTTTACCCTTTTGCTTTTCTTTTCAACATCTTTCAGCACATCCTGCAGTTTCTTAGAGTTCTGTGTCAAGAAAGTGAAGCTTTCTTTGACGTTGCTGGTCCCATGCTCCCTACAGATGCTCTCCAGCCCAGCAAACCACTGCAAGATCTTCTCCAGCTCAGCCTGGACAATCTTCTGCTCCTCCAGCTCTGCTCGAAGCGCCTGCCCCGCCGACGCCTCAGCCCTGTACTGCCGCTGCAGCTCCTGCACCTCGTCCTGAAGCGCCTGGAACTGTTCCTTGCTGTAGGGGTACTGCTGGTGGACCTTGTCCTCGGGAAGGAGCACGTTCGGAGGGATGTTTAACACCAGCTGCAGCAGCACTTTTTCCAGGTTACTGAAGAGTTTGTTAAAGTGCTCTTTCATGAAGGCAAAGAATTTCTCCGTGCATTTCCGGATCTGTAAGGGGCTGAGTTTAGAGTCGGGAAACGCATCCAGCTTCTTCAGGATCACGCTCTCCACCACCAGCATCATGTCAAAGAGGTAATCCTGGAAGGCGATGTAAACACGCAGCACGCACGTCTGGGGGCTGAAGCCAAAGAACTGCGCTTCGTAGGCCATAGGATTGACCGACATGGTGATCGACGAGCGCCGGTAAGGAAAGGAGAAACGCGGGCACCAGGGCACAGGCCTAGCTGCAGACAGGACAGCCGAGCCCGCAGCTGAGGGGAAGCCAGGTCAGCCAGGTCCTAGCGCAGGGCCAGCGCGGCCGCGGCCTCCCGCGTCGGTACCCGAGATACCGGGGCCGCTGCTCCCGCTCTGGCGCTGCGGAGCGAGGCCGGCAACAGCAAGCAGCTAACCGAGGGCCCCGACGAACCCAAACACTACCACCACTACCGCCGCCGCTTCCCGCCTCGTTTGAACTCCCTCAGCAGGGCATCCTTGCCGGCAGCCAATCAGTGGCCGCGAGGGTAACGTTCCCGCCCAATCACCAAGCCCCTCAGCACTCGTGAGCGGGGACAATGAGGTAAATGAGCCAATGAAAGAGCGCCGTGGTGGGGAGCTGTCGGTGCCGATTGGCTGCGGCGGGGTCGGAGGGCGGTGCACGCAGGCGCAGAGGCTCGGCGGAAGCGGAAGTGGCGGCGAGGCGCTAAGATGGCGTACCAGACCTTCCGGCAGGAGTACCTGCAGGTGCCGCCCGTTACGCGGGCCTACACCACGGCCTGCGTCCTCACTACCGCCGCCGTGGTGAGTGGAACTGGTCTCGGTCCAGCCGTTCGTGCTGGCCGCGCTCCCTCCGGCCCGCCCCGTCTCACACCCACCTGAGGACCCGGCCCGGGGCTGGTGGGCGGTGGGGCTGGTTCCACGGAGCCTGACAGAGCCGGCGGGACGTGGGGAGAAGGAGGAGAAGGAGGGTGGCTGGGACGGGGACTGAGGCTTGTTGGTGGGGCGGGGAGAGGAGAGGAGTGTGCTTGGGAAGGGATTACCTCAGACACTTCCCCCGCCCCAGGGTCGGGACTCTTTTTCTCAGAGCTTTCTGAGCAGAGGGGAGCCCCTGAAAGCAGCGCTTCCAGGGCCACCACTGCCTCCCGCCCTGTAACCGGGATATGAGCAAAGCACAAATAGTACTAAGAACTTAAGGGGGGCAGATGAGGTTACCAGGAGTGGCTTTTGCTAGAAAGCTCAGTGTGCTGACTGCTAACTTGGGCTCTTCCAGGCCCAGAGAAAGGAGCTTGCCTGGGAGTATGTAGCTTTTTCCTGGGTTGTTGATTCTAGCATGTGTTCTTTTCTTTTTCAGCAATTAGAGCTTATCACTCCCTTTCAGCTGTATTTCAACCCCGAATTAATATTTAAGCACTTTCAAGTAAGTGTTGTCTAAAGTGTGGGAGGGTTTTAAGTAACCTGTTGGGTTTGCAAGTGCTTGTTATTGGAAAATTGAGGGTTACAGTTAGTTATTTTCACATTGAAGTTACAGCTCAAAAGCTGAAGTGCTGATCGCTGTGTCCTAGCAGAGGTGTTACTTTCACTGACTGTAAGAGAGATTTCAGTTGCATTGTGGTTTGCTTTTGCATTTGGGCACTAAAGAGGAGTTGTCATGTTTAAATCCCCTGTGGTTGTCTCGTTTGCAGGTATGGCGCCTGATCACCAACTACTTATTCTTTGGACCAGTTGGCTTTAATTTTTTATTTAACATGATCTTTTTGTATCCTTCACCAAGTTTGTGCCCTTCCCTGGGAGAGCAGAGCTCCAGGCTGTGGGTGTGTTACTGGATGTGGAAGCGGGTGAGAGTTCTGCTCTGCTCCACCATGAAGCCCTGGAGAGTTTAGCAGTGCTGAGTGGACATCGAAAGAACTTCTTCCCAAATTCTGCAAGAACTTTGCTGTTTGTTCTTGTGGTGTCAAGACTGTGGGACCAGCCTGACCCTTCAAGTTGGTTCTGACATAGAGGAGAAAATTCCCTGTGAAAATTCTCCTGGGCCCACCCTCTCTGCTGAGCTGGAGAGGAGCCAGCGGGTGAAGGCCATGGATGCAAAGCTCCTATCTGAGCTCATGTGTAATTGGATCCTTTTCTACTTCCATCTTTTATTTAAACTTCCTTGCACTCAGTTTTTCCTGAGCTGTGCCTGCAGATACCGCTACTGCCGGATGCTGGAGGAGGGCTCCTTCCGAGGCCGGACGGCAGATTTTGTGTTCATGTTCCTTTTTGGAGGACTTTTAATGACCGTATCCTTTGTGGGCCTTGAAACCCCAAGCTGCTGTAGCGAAGCTAAAGAGAAGTCACTGAGAACTGCAGTTGTGATGTTGCATTTCACTTCTTGTTCTGTTTGTAGTAGGAGGGCTGTACCTGGAATATCGCATCCGGCTCTGGGCTCCCCAGTTCAAGAGGGACAGGGATCTACTGGAGAGAGTCCAAGGGAGGGCTCCAAGGATGCTGAAGGGACTGGAGACTGCCTGGGGAGGAGAGGCTGAGAGCCCTGGGGCTGTGCGGTCTAGAGAGGAGAAGGCTGAGAGGGATCTGATCAATGTCTATCAATAGCTGAGGGCTGGGGGTCAAGAAGGAAGGGACAGAGAGAGGCTCTGTGCCCTGTGGTAGGCCAAGGGGCAATGGATGGAAACTGCAGCACAGGAGGTTCCACCTCAACATGAGGAAGAACTTCTTTACTATAAGGCTCACAGAGCGCTGGAACAGGCTGCCCAGAGAGGTTGTGGAGTCTCCTTCTCTGGAGACTTTCAAGGCCCATCTAGATGTGTTCCTGTGTGACCTGTACTGGATTCTATAGTCCTACTCTGGCAGGGGGGTTGGACTCAAAAGATCTTCGGAGGCCCTTTCCAGCCTCTAACATCCTGTGAGCCTGTGGCTGGCAGTGTTTGTTCAGTTTTGGATGCTGTGTGACTGTTGCTGTTAAATGCTAGGTGGCCTTTCAGGATTTTCACTGCTTGAGAGGATTATGGAAATGAGATTATAAAGAGAAAAGGGACTGCTCAGGTGTCTAATCCTGCTCAGGCTAAGAGCAATGCTGTCAATTCAGTGGTTTCATGCTAAATTATACTGTAAAGGGATTAGTCTTGCTGCAGGCACCCACGATCCTGCTGTAGCTGTTGAATTCGATTGCCAGCATCATAGAATCACAGAATGGGTTAGGTTGAAAGGTACCTTAAAGCTCATCCAGTTCCAACCCCCTGCCATGGGCAGGGACACCTCCCAGCAGCCCAGGTTGCTCAAGGCATCATCCAGCCTGGCCTTGAACACCTCCAGGGAGGGGACGTCCTCCTTGGGCAATCTGTTCCAGTGTCTCACCACCCTCACTGTGCAGAACTTCCTCCTGATGTCTAACCTAAGTCTCCCTTGCTCCAGTTTCAAACCATTGTCCCTCATCCTGTCACTCCCAGCCCTTGTCCAAAGTCCCTCCCCAGTTCTCCTGGAGCCCCTTCAGGTACTGGAGGCTGCTCTGAGGTCTCCCTGGAGCCTTCTCCTCTCCAGGCTGAACAGCCCCAACTCTCTCAGCCTACGGGGGAGGTTCTCCAGCCCTCATCTTTGTGGCCTACTCTGGACCCTCCCCAGCAGTTCATTGCCCTCCTTATGTTGGGGGCGGGGGGGCCCAAAATGGAGCACTAACAGGTTTGATTTGCTTGACCCTGGGAAAGCAGAGATAGGGAAGGTGCAAAATGGAGCACTAACAGGTTTGGTTTGCTTGACCCTGGGAAAGCAGAGATAGGGAAGGTGCAAAATGGAGCACTAACAGGTTTGGTTTGCTTGACCCTAGGTAAGCAGAGAGAGGATTACAGGTCAGGCTGGAGAATTCTCCTTGTGTTTGAGCTCCCAGCAGTTGTTTGGTGCCCTGTTTCCTTTAAGCAGCCCTGGCAGCTCTTTGGCCTGTTTGTGAACCTGGTGTTCCTGGGTCAGGCATTCACCATCATGCTGGTGTACGTCTGGAGCCGCAGGAATCCCTACGTCCGCATGAACTTCTTTGGCCTTCTCATCTTTCAAGCCCCATTTCTACCCTGGGTACTGATGGGCTTTTCACTGCTGTTGGGGAACTCCATCATTGTGGATCTTCTGGGTAAGCAACTGCAAGAACCATCAGCATTTATTCCTGTAGTGTTTTACATGAAGTCAAAAACAGTGAGCAAAGAAATCCTCTCAGTGACTCTGGTGTAATGATGCTGGATTTGCCCCAGGCTTCTCTTGATCTCTGAACACTGCAGCGTATTTTGTGCTGTAACAAGGATGGAAAGAGATAATGCTTTGTCTTTTTCTTGCTTGGAGTCAGCCCAGGTTTATAATTGGCTTCTGGGCATCAGACAATTGAGGTAAAACAGCCTCTGTTACTATGTTGATCAGCACCAACAAAGCCATGACTTGAGTGTGGTCAGTAACAACCAGCAGTTTTGTTTGTATTCTGCAGCCTGAGTGATGCGCATTTCTTGCCAATGTGCAGCACTGTTAGTTATATTTCTGTATCTCTCCTCATATTTTTTCTGAATGAATCAATATGTGGGGTTGGGGGGGTTTTTTGGGTGGTTTGTTTTTTTTTTTTTGTCCTGAGAACTAGGGAAGTTGTAAACCAGCAGCACTGAGAGTCACCCTTTGGCTTTTCTCTGTCTCCTAGGTATTGCTGTTGGGCACATATATTTTTTCTTAGAGGATGTCTTTCCCAATCAGCCTGGTGGTGGAAGGCTTCTGAGAACACCATCTGTCCTGTAAGTATTGGGGTCTGGTTTGGAGTGGGTGTAGGAAAAGTGCTTGTGTGGAAAGCTGTTCAGAACTCAGTTGTGTCAGCTGCTGCTAAATGAGAATTGAGGCAGAACTGTGGTGTCTGTACCTGCTCTTTGCTTCAACTCCTGTTGCCAGATGAGGTGGGGGAGTCTTACAGGTGTGTAAGGGGGGGCTTGACTTGTGGAGAAGGGCTAAAGGGGGGTTGTAACCCTTGAGTTCTTTGGCAACAGTTTTTCATTCTTTGCTGACTGAGTTTTGCCTGTTGGTGGGACCAGAAATGTCCCTTCCTGAGGTGTGAGGAGTAGGCATCCTGACTGAGCTATTATGTACACCAAATATCACGGAATCACAGACTTTTCTTTGTTCGAAAACTCTCCAAGATCATCCTGTTCAGTGCCTGGCCTAATATCCAACCCAAACCTCCTGTGGTGCAATTTGAGGCCATCCTCTGCTGTCCTATCACTTGATGCTAGGGAAGATGTATTGTCAGGGTGGCACATGAGAGAGCTACCCATATGAAGAGACTAAAATCCACCTTTCTTGGCCCTGAGGGTTTGTCTTGACTGCACATTTTCCTGGGCAGTGAAGACAACATAAGAAGTTCCCATGTTCCCAAAACTACTCCTCCCAAGTTATCTCTGTTACAGGTGTAGCTGCTTGACGAGTTTTAAAAGGTCTGGGGAAATTCTTTCTTGTTTTGAGTGGGTTTTTTTAACCTCTAAAAAAATCGGGTCTGGCTGAGATCCTGGAGACTCAGCCTGCTGTCCCATGACTTAGGATGGCAGCAGTCGAATGGAGAGGTGGAATGAGCAGCCATTGCCAGGGAAGGAGAGAGCTCAGCTGAATGGTTAACATCAGGAGTTTGTGATCCCTTTTATGGCATCCAGTAATTGGCCCTGAAGTTGCCACTGGAGTCTGCAGGCTCCCCCACACAGAGTAGCTGTCTGTCTGCCCTCAAAGTCGGTGGCCAGCATGGCACAACCACCCTGGGAGCAGGACACTGCTAGGGCTGTTCAAGGGAAAAGCCTTGCTTCTGTTTTCATCTGTAAGATACTCTGTTTCACAGCTTTGGCAAAAGACTTCAGTGTTTGTGTGGCAGAGTTGTGCTACTCCCACTCAATTCCTTTGTGTGTGGAGGCTGTGATCACCTGCAGCGCTGCACAGCAGCCTGCCTGAGAGCAGCCTGCTGAAACCACAGGGCAGTTAAGACTGCAGAAGTTAAGCTCTCTGTGACTTCTAGAATCAGAGATTGGTAGAGTTTGGTAGAGGTTAGAAGGGACCTCCAGAAATCATCCAGTCCAACCCCAGTGCCAGAGCAGGATCACCCAGGGCAGGTCACACAGGAACACATCCAGGTGGGTCTTAAAAGTCTCCAGAGAAGGAGACTCCACAACCTCTCTGGGCAGCCTGCTCCAGGCCTCCAGCACCCTCACACCAAAGAATTTCTTCATGTTGAGGTGGAACTTCCTGGGTTCCAGTTTGTATCTGTTGCTCCTCATCCTATCACGGGGCACCACTGAGCAGTGCCTGGCCCCCTTCTCAACACCCACCCTGCAGATACTTGTAAGCATCAATAAGATTCCCTCTCAGGTTTCTCCAGGCTAACCAGCCCCAGGGCTCTCAACCTTTCCTCACCAGTCATAGTCCAGTCCCTTCATCATCCTCATAGGCTCCACTGGACACTCTCCAGCAGTTCCCTGTCCAGTGCTCCAGATATCCCACCAGAATAGAGAGGGAGAAAAACCTCCTTCAACCCCCTGGCCATGCTCTTCTTCATGCACCCCAGGACACCTTTGGCCACCCTGGCCACAAGGGCATGAGGATTATCTAGAGCTGAACTGACTCTGAGTGATTAAAACATCAAATTCAGACCTCAGGTTAGTTTAACTGCTTATAGAATCAGACTGCTTTGGGTTGAAGGGACCTGTTAAAGCTCGTTCAGTCCAAACTCCCTGCAGTCAGCAGGGACATTCCCAACCAGACCAGGTTGCTCCCAGCCCCAGACAACCTGACCTGCAGTGGTTCCAGGGGTGAGCTGCTGGGTCATACTGTTGATCAGACAAGAACACACCCATGGATAGCTCATTTCTTTTCACTGTAGGCTGTAGCAAGTCATCCTGCCAGGTGGTGGCTGCAGGAATGGCTGTCCCAGGACAGCTCTGCTGGTCACTTCTGTAGGCCTTACACTCATTTAACTTGGCTCCGGCAGCTGAAGGCTGCTTCTGATGGGGGCTACCTTCATGGAAGTGCAGCTCTGGACAGTCTGAGTCTCCACTTACCCTGTGTGCTGAGGCCATAGCTGAGATTTGCCATTTTCACAGCAGGTGTGTGCACACAGGAGGAATCCTGGAGCAGTGTGTGCTGAGTAACTCTTCCTGTAGAACTGTCAGCCTGTGCTCAGGCAGCCACTTAAATCCTTTTATCTCTCTGTGTTCAGAAAGCTGCTTATGATTCTTGTCTTCACTGAGGATTTTTTTGATTCCCCAGAAGCTTTAATTCTCTTTGCTGTTTTAGCAATTTTGGAATTTTGTTCTCTGTGCTGAAGACTCTGAGCTGCCTGTCACTCTGGCTGAGGAGAGAGAATGCCTTTGGCTGTTCTGAGCTGTCTGAGCTGTTAAACACACACAGACATTTTAGATCCCACAATTGCTTGTTTGCAGCCTGGGGTTTGTTTGGTTCAAAGAATCTACCGCATTTTGGCTCTGGATGAAAAAATCTACAGAGAGAGAACCTCTGAAATGGGAAAATAACCTATGAGATGAATCATGATTTTTGTCAGAAATAGAAAACTGAAGCCCCTAATGTCTCAAGTTCTGCCTCTTCTGTGGATTTTAAGCCTTCCTGTCAGTGTCTGCATTTTCTGACAATGGCTTCTAGTGCCAGGATGAGGGACAATGGCTTTGAGCTGGGAGAGAGGAGATTGAGGCTGGAGATGAGGAAGAAATTCTTGGGAGTGAGGCTGGGGAGAGACTGGAACAAGTTGCCCAGGGAGGCTGTGGCTGATCCCCCCCCAGAGGTGTTCAAGGCCAGGTTGGATGAGGCCTTGAGCAAGCTGGGCTGGTGGGAGGTGACCCTGCCCATGGCAAGGGGTTGGAGCTGGATGAGCTTTGAGGTCCATCCTGTGAATCTATTAATCTAAGAATCTTGCTGATGAGACTGAGATCATGACTCTTAATTTGTCCCATTCTCAAGATATGGAGAGATCTTTCATGTCCAACTCACAATTTGCTCCTTTGCCTGTTCTGTGTATTAGTTTGGGTTAAATTAACGAGGTGGGAATTATAAAATATAGTTATTTTTATTTTCCCAAACCCCCACCCCAAAACTCTGTACAAAACTGACAATTATTTACAGGTTCTATTGGGTCATGAATTCTTCCAGGATGCTTGTGGCAATTCGGATACAATTTAGAGAGTTCAGAGACTGGAAAAGCTCTGACACAAATAGCTTCACCCACTGAGAAACCAAAGGCCAACCAATAACCCTTAGGAAGATCTGAGCAGGCCAGGGCTTACTCACGAGGATTAGAGTGGGAATTTGGAGATGGTCCCTGGCTCACTCTCTGCTGACAGGCTCCAGAAACTGTCAGTTTGTAATCCAGTTCCAGGCTCAGGCTTTATCCCAGGGCTCTGGACCAGGCACTGGAAGCAAGGCAGGACAGTGGAGACAACAAGGCTTGAAGTGAGGAGAGGCTTCAGCAGGTGTGAGCAGGGCTTGAGCAAGGCAGATGTGAGCCAGGCAGATCTGAGCAAGCCCCCAGGCTGCCCAGCCACTTGTATATGTACAAATGCCAGAGGTCACTTGGTCCAATGGGCACTGAAGCTAACATGGAGCTGCCCAAAGGGAAGCCTTCTGCCAGGCTATGACCATAAAGGCAGAGGCCAGGACCTCGTCTCTGGGGCAGCTTTCCTGCTCTGACCCCAGCTCAACATCTTGTTTACAGACAGGCAAGGGCCTGGCCCCTTTGGTCCTTTTCCCATTGCCCTGTTGTTGTGGCAGGAAGGAGGGGAGGGAAAGGACCTGTCCTGACATCTTGAGGCCTCTCTGGATTTGCACTGGGCTGTGTAACATGCCAATCAGGGGCAATTCTGCCTTACATGGAGGTGGAATTTTAAACACTTGAACTTTAGCATTTTGATGCTGAATCTTGTCAATCTCTGTTGATTTAGGCACATAATTCTGGACCTGCTTCCAGATGGGTCCTCAATGGGAGAGCAGATGTGACTTGAGTGTAAATCATAGAATCACAGAATGGTTTGAGGTGGAAGGGACGTAGAAAATCATCCAGCTCCAACCCCCTGCCATGGGCAGGGACACCTCCTACCAGCCCAGGTTGCTCAAGAGCCTTATCCAGCCTCCTGGGCAACCTGTTCCAGAATCTCCCCACCCTCACTGTCAGGACTTTCTTCATGGAGCAAGCTGCTTGTGAGAGAGGGTGCTGCTCATTGTGCAGCCTTGGTCTTGCTGTGAAATGCATCATCTAAAGGCAAAAAAAACCCTACCCAAACCTTTTGTGTTTTCCAGCAAAGCAATATTTGACACTCCAGATGATGACCCCAACTATAATCCCTTGCCAGAAGAGCGGCCAGGAGGATTTCCATGGGGAGAAGGTCAGCGCCTGGGGGGTTAGTAACTGCCTGTGCCAAACCCCAGCCTCAGCTGGGAGGGACTGACCTGAAGGAAGTTCCACCCTGGGAGCCCTCTGGTTCCCCATCACAGCAAGGACACTTTTGACAGCTCTCTGGTTTTGAATCCAAGCACTTTATGGAACAGCAGTCAATCCAAGATGCTTCCAAGCTGACTACCAGTGGCTTTCCCAGTCAGGGAATTTTTGAGCTGGTAATAAAAATACAAATCCAGTGGAGCCAAAACCCTGAAACTGGAAACCATCTCCTGTCAACTGCAGTTAGCAAGACCACGAGCACTTGTTTAAAGTGATTTCTAAAGCAATGTTTTTCAAGTTAATTGCTACAGGAAAACACCTAGGAAACTTCACAGGGAGAAACCCAACTTTGGGGGTTTCAACTTACTTTTTTTTATTCTTGGATAAAACAACTACAAGATGGTAGGAAGTGTAAGTCCCAATTTCAATGGCAAATGGTTTTTTAATCTTGAGATGCTCTTGTCTCCAGTCTTGTGTGAATGATGAGAAATGCAACCTGCAGCATAATGCAGTTTTTCACTTTGCTACTTTGGTGTCTGGAATGTGCCTCTGTGTGAGTGTGCTGCAGGCTGAGAATAGATTTTGCTGCCTTTTTCCCCCAAAGCCTGTGCTGAGGTGCCCAGGCTTGGGTCAGGTCTCAGTGGGCACAGCCCCTGCCCCCCTCATGCACACCTCTAAAGGCTATCTCATGACTTAGAGCACCAGGGAGGAGAACTTGTCTGGAGTGAGAGCTGCTCAAGGGTCTCAGCCAATAAAATGTCAGTTGGAGCCTTTCTGGTTAATCCTTTGTGTGAGCCTCTGGGCTGCAGGCAGCTGGGGCAAGGCAGAGGTGGGAAAAGCAATCCCTGAGGAGACAGCACTGATGCCAGCTCTCCCAGCAGTGTGTCTGAAGCTGGTAAGGAACAGGAGTGTGAGCTCAGGATGTGCTCAGGGGCCCAGATGGGAAACTTGTGAAGGGTCTGGAGACCAGGGCTGGGGAGGAGCAGCTGAGGGACTTGGGGGTGTTCAGCCTGGGGAAGAAATGAACTTGCTGAACTCTCCTGAGGAAGTGTTTTATCCACAAGCAGCAAATCAGAGCCTGGTAACAAAACTGATGAGTCCAGACCTGAAATCTTGCTGTCTAGAATTTTTTTTTAAGTGTTTGGGGCAAAGTTGCCTCAGGGTAGCCAGAGATGGAAATTGGCTGAAAACCTTTCTCAGAGGCTCTTCGTTTGCTGGTGGGATGGCTAGGGAGTGGGGATGCAGCTAAAAGCACTGTGGCTGGGATCAAAGCTGGAAGGGCAGAGCTCTCTGTGAGGTGGTGATGTGCCCCTTCCTGAGGAGCCTTTCTTCTTTTTACTAAGTCTTGGATGTGTTTGGGTGGGAAGGGTCCTTTAAAGGCCATCAGCTCCTACTCCCCTGCAGTCAGCAGGGACATCCTCCATGGGAGCAGGTTGCTCAGAGCCCAAAGCAACCTGACCTGGAATGGTTCCAGGCATGGGGCATCCATCACTTCTCTGGGCACCTCCACACACTAAGGGTAAAAAAAAAAAAAAATCTCCTGCTTCATCTGCATCTTCCTCCAGCTCCAGCTAGGAGAGAGGACTCTGCTGAGTCTGCTTCATGGTGGCTGGGCGCACAGGGGAGAACATCTCCCACAATGCTCTGCACCAGGTGTCACAGGGTACAGCATCTCCCACGGTGCCCTGTTGGGGGCGCCCCAGGGCACAGCATGTCCCACGGTGCCCTGTAGCCGCGCGGGTCACGTGCTGGTGACGCCGGCGGTGCGCGCGGGGCGGTGCGGCCGGGCTGGGGGCTGCCCGCGGCCAAGCGGCGGAAGACGGGGGTACCCTCGCGCGCCGCCATGCTGCCCGGCTCCCCGCCGCCGCGGCGCCGACACCCGCCCGCCGCCGACTGCCAGCGCCGCGGCCTCCCCATCTTCCAGGCGCGGGGGCGGCTGCTGGGCCAGCTCCGCAGCCTCGACTGCGCCGTCCTCATCGGTGAGTGCGGGAAGCGGGCAGCGGTCTTCCAGCCCTCGGGGCCTGGCGAGCAGCGCTTCCCCTCAGCGGGCGGCACCGCGGCGTCCCGGAGCAGGTTGCTGCTACCGCCTGGTGAAGAAGGTCTCTGGGAGGGCTTGGTCAGCTTGGAGAGGAGAAGGCTCCAGGGAGACCTTCTGATGGCCTTTTAGTGCTTCAAGGGGAGATCAGAAGGCTGGGAACAGAGTTTTTCTCAGGGCCTGCTGGGACAGGACAAGGGGGGATGGTTTGGGCTCAAAGAGGGAGATTGAGAGTGGAGAGAAGGAGGAATGTTTGACACTGAGGGAAGGGAGAGCCTGGCCCGGGGTGCCCAGAGAGACGGGAGCTACCCCAGGGCTGGAATCATTGCAGATTGTGCCTCTTGTTAACCTGCTCTAGTTGCAGACGTGCCTGCTGCCTGCAGGGTGCTCACTAGATGAGCTTTAGGAGGTCCCTTTTCCATCCAGACGATTCTGGTATTCGGTGGCCATCAGCGTCCCCAGCAGCAGCTTCGGGCTGGTCCTGCTGCATGCCAAGGAAATGGTTTGGGTGTAAATCTGAAGGGTGGTAAATTAGTCGTGTTTTTACTCTTGAGTTTTGGCTGCTTAAGGCAGATGGTGATTTAATTTTTATGGAGAGGGTAAAACTATTTCTCCTCTGTTTCAGCATCCACCTAGAGTTCAGACAGCTTAAAGGCAAATAGCAAACTAGGCCAAATTAAAAAGTTTTTGTCTTACTTGCAGGAGCTGAAGGCATGCAGCTTCCTGTGTGGAAGCGTAAAGACTCAGCATTTATTAGAAGTAAATGAAAAATACTTTGTGTTTCAGGCCTATAAGGGAACCCTCAGAAAAACACCTCCCATCCAGTCATGCTATGGAGGCTACTGTATTGATCTCCTTTCCTCTCTGTAATGCTGAGCTTGTCATTACTTGCTAGATATACACTAACACAGCACTTAATGGGTTACTGCTGTGGAGTCAGCTAAAAACCTCACTGCTGCTTTACAGTCTGCAGCTGCTGTGCTGGCATGTGGCTTTCTGAATCCTCTCTTCCTCAGAGAATCACGGATTTGCTTGAGTTGGAAGGGACCTTAAAGCTCATCCAGTTCCAGCCCCCTGCCATGGGCAGGGACACCTCCCATCGGCCCAGGTTGCTCAAGGCCTCATCCAGCCTGGCCTTGAACACCTCCCAGGAGGAGGCATCCACAGCTTCCTTGGGCAACCTGTGCCAGTGTCTCCTTAGCCTCAAACTTTAACTTGTTCCTTGCTGCTGATTTATGGTGTGACTCTGGGCAAGGTGTTGAAACTCTCCCTGTCTTTAGTCTCCTCATGGTGAAAAACATAAAAAATGAGTTTTCATTTGAAGCTGCTACAAAGAGGGAAAACTTCTCTTTTGCTGTTCCTTAGGAGAAACAGGCTCAGGAAAGACCACTCAGGTCCCTCAGTACCTCTACGAAGCAGGAATTGGCCGACAAGGCGTCATTGCTGTGACCCAGCCCCGCAGAGTGGCAGCTATAGCCTTAGCCACCAGAGTCTCCAGTGAGAGGACAACAGAGCTGGGGAGACTGGTAGGTGGCTTTGCACAGTCCCTTTGCAAGGGACTGCAAGAGTTGAGTTAGTGTCATGGTAAGATAACAAACAGCCAGAGGTGGGAGGTAATCTTTAATAATACACCTGGAGGGGGAAAATTGGCTGTTGGCTTGGTGCTGTGGCTGGGAGGGGGACATGTCTGGCTTGGTCTCTGTGATACTCCACTTTTTGATTATCTGTGATCCTCACCTGAAAAAATACAGATTAGTGAACAAAACAAAAAATACTGCACCCTCTTCCATTGCTCCCTGTGCCAGAGGTCACTGTCAGGGTGAATGGGGATCTGTGCAGGAAAAGTGGAGAAAGACTTCCCCTGCATAAAATCTTTGGAGAGCTTGAAACAGTTTCTAGCAGGGGAGGAAGGAAACATGGAGCATTTGTGATGGACTTCTAGGTGGGGAAAAAGCCAACTGGGATGCGGTGTCATGGAATCATAGAAGCATAGAATTGTTTCAGTTGGAAGAGACCTCCGAGATCATCCAGTCCAACCTTTAACCCAGCACCACCATGGACCCAGGTGCCATGGCCACACTTTACTTGAGCATCTCCAGAGATAGGGACTCCACTACCTCCCTGGGCAGCCTCTTCCAATCCCTGACCACTCTTGCAGCAAAGAAATTTTTCTTCATGTCCAACCTAACCCTCCCCTGGCACAATTTCAGACCATTTCCTCTCCTTGTATCACCTGAGACTATGGAGCAGAGCCCAATCCCCACCTGGCTTCAGCCTCCTCTCAGGGAGCTGTAGAGAGCAATGAGGTCTCCCCTCAGCCTTTTTTCCAGACTAAACACCCCCAGCTCCCAAAACTGCTCCTTACCAGCCCTGTTCTCCAGACACTTCCCCAGCTTTGTTGCCCTCCTCTGAACCTGCTCCAGCCCCTCAGTGTCCTTGGAGTGAGGGGCCCAAAACTGAACCCATTATGTTAAGTGTAGCTTCATCAGTGCCAAATACAGGGGACAGTCACTTCCCTCCTGCTGTTGGCCATACCACTGCTGATCCAGGCAAGGATGCTGGTGGCCTTGGCCACCTGGGCACACACTGGCTCATGTCACTGGTTGTCAACCAGCACCCCCAGGTCCTTTCCTGCTGGGCAGCTTCCCAGCCAGGCCAGCACAGGCATGCTCTAGGTGGGCTCTGGAATGTGCAGGATGAACTGCTGTCAGTGACGGGGTTGGCTCTGCCTGCTGTGTGCCTGGGATGCTGGCAAGGGCAGTGCCAGTGGCAGGCTGCAGTGCTGGTGGTGCCTGGTGGCGGGGGGGCAGTGCCGGTTGCAGGGGTAGTGCTGGTGGCAGGGGGCAGTGTCGGTGGCAGGGGTTGTGCTGGTAGCGGGGGGCAGTGCCGGTGGCCGGGGTTGTGCTGGTAGCGGGGGGCAGTGCTGTTGGCAGGGGTAGTGCTGGTAGCGGGGGGCAGTGCCGGTGGCAGGGGTAGTGCTGGTAGCGGGGGGCAGTGCCGGTGGCAGGGGTTGTGCTGGTAGCGGGGGGCAGTGCCGTTGGCAGGGGTAGTGCTGGTAGCGGGGGGCAGTGCCGGTGGCAGGGGTTGTGCTGGTAGCGGGGGGCAGTGCCGGTGGCAGGGGTAGTGCTGGTAGCGGGGGGCAGTGCCGGTGGCAGGGGTTGTGCTGGTAGCGGGGGGCAGTGCTGTTGGCAGGGGTTGTGCTGGTAGCGGGGGGCAGTGCCGGTGGCAGGGGTTGTGCTGGTAGCGGGGGGCAGTGCTGTTGGCAGGGGTAGTGCTGGTAGCGGGGGGCAGTGCCGGTGGCAGGGGTAGTGCTGGTAGCGGGGGGCAGTGCTGTTGGCAGGGGTAGTGCTGGTAGCGGGGGGCAGTGCCGGTGGCAGGGGTAGTGCTGGTAGCGGGGGCCAGTGCCGGTGGCAGGGGTTGTGCTGGTAGCGGGGGGCAGTGCTGTTGGCAGGGGTAGTGCTGGTAGCGGGGGGCAGTGCCGTTGGCAGGGGTAGTGCTGGTAGCGGGGGGCAGTGCCGGTGGCAGGGGTAGTGCTGGTAGCGGGGGGCAGTGCGGTGGCAGGGTTGTGCTGGTAGCGGGGGGCAGTGCTGTTGGCAGGGGTAGTGCTGGTAGCGGGGGGCAGTGCCGGTGGCAGGGGTTGTGCTGGTAGCGGGGGGCAGTGCTGTTGGCAGGGGTAGTGCTGGTAGCGGGGGGCAGTGCGGTTGGCAGGGGTTGTGCTGGTAGCGGGGGGCAGTGCCGTTGGCAGGGGTAGTGCTGGTAGCGGGGGGCAGTGCTGGTGGCAGGGGTTGTGCTGGTAGCGGGGGGCAGTGCTGTTGGCAGGGGTAGTGCTGGTAGCGGGGGGCAGTGCCGGTGGCAGGGGTTGTGCTGGTAGCGGGGGGCAGTGCGGTGGCAGGGGTAGTGCTGGTAGCGGGGGGCAGTGCTGTGGCAGGGGTAGTGCTGGTAGCGGGGGGCAGTGCTGTTGGCAGGGGTTGTGCTGGTAGCGGGGGGCAGTGCTGTTGGCAGGGGTAGTGCTGGTAGCGGGGGGCAGTGCTGTTGGCAGGGGTTGTGCTGGTAGCGGGGGGCAGTGCTGGTGGCAGGGGTAGTGCTGGTAGCGGGGGGCAGTGCCGGTGGCAGGGGTTGTGCTGGTAGCGGGGGGCAGTGCCAGTGGCAGGGGTAGTGCTGGTAGTGGGGGGCAGTGCTGTTGGCAGGGGTTGTGCTGGTAGTGGGGGGCAGTGCTGTTGGCAGGGGTAGTGCTGGTAGCGGGGGGCAGTGCTGTTGGCAGGGGTAGTGCTGGTAGCGGGGGGCAGTGCCGTTGGCAGGGGTAGTGCTGGTAGCGGGGGGCAGTGCCGGTGGCAGGGGTTGTGCTGGTAGCGGCGGGCAGTGCCGGTGGCAGGGGTTGTGCTGGTAGCGGGGGGCAGTGCCGTTGGCAGGGGTAGTGCTGGTAGCGGGGGGCAGTGCCGGTGGCAGGGGTTGTGCTGGTAGCGGCGGGCAGTGCTGTTGGCAGGGGTAGTGCTGGTAGCGGGGGGCAGTGCCGGTGGCAGGGGTAGTGCTGGTAGCGGGGGGCAGTGCCGGTGGCAGTGCCGTGGTCCCCGCAGGTCGGCTACTCCGTGCGCTTCGAGGAGCTGAGCTGCGAGCAGACGCGCATCAAGTTCCTGACGGATGGGATGCTGCTGCGGGAGGCCATCGCCGACCCCACGCTGCGCAGGTACAGCGTCATCATCCTGGATGAAGCCCACGAGAGGACCATCCACACCGATGTGCTCTTTGGAGTGGTGAAAGCTGCGCAGAGGAAGCGAAAGGAGCTGGGCAAAGTGCCACTGAAGGTGTGTGTGGGGAAGGGCAGGGAGGGGCTTGGGCTCTGAGGGCTTTTTGAAGGGTTGGGAACCTCAGCCTGGACTGATTGGCTGTGCCTGAAAAGTTCCTTCAAGTCTGAAGGGTTAAGGGTGGCCAACGTACAGGGCGTGGGCCTGTTCTGGCACGTCTGAGCAAGGTGTGTGGTCAGCTCCATGCTACCTTCTACCACAAGAGCCCCTGTGGCGTGAGCAGTAGGCCAGACATGGCTGGAGGAGGTTGGGTACTGCTGCTGAGAGCACCCTGGCTGCAGGAGCTCTGATGTGACAGCTGTGATGTGCTGTCCCTGGGGAAGAAGTTTGCCTCATGTGCTGGGTGGCTGTGGAAGGAATTGATGTGAGCAGGTGATGAAGGGTGTGAGAGCATGTTGGGTGTGATGGGGAAGGAATAGAGGGGCTGCCAGCTCCTGGCACAGCCTCATTCAACAGACCATTCTGCATCCCAGCTTCATGGGTGCTCTGCTCTATTTAATGTCAGAGAAGGACTTTAACAGATCATTTTATGAGGCCTACAAGAAGGCTGCCGAGGGACCATTCACAAAGGACTGCAGCGATAGGACAAGGGACAGTGGCTTCAAACTAGAGCAGAGCAGATTTAGATTGGATGTGAGGAACAAGTTCTGCACCAGGAGGTGGCTGGAACACTGCAACAGGTTGCCCAGGGAGGTGGTTGAGACCCCATCCCTAGAGATACTCAAGGTGAGGCTGGACAAGGCTCTGAGCAACCTGATGTAGTGGAGGATGTCCCTGCTGACTGCAGGGGGTTGGAGTGGGTGACCTTTGGAGGTCCCTTCCAACCCCAGACCGTTTTATGATTCTCTGCTTGTGCTTATGTTCTGCTGAAGCTGTTGGCTGTGACAAGGAGAGGTGACTCTTCTGTTCCTGGCTGACTACTCTCTGCAGTCTTGGATAGCTGACTTTTGGCTCCTTCTGACTTGGGTGTGTCCTGCTGGATCAAAACTGAAGTGCAAACCCAGCTTCTGCTCCTGTTGCCAGGTGATCATCATGTCTGCCACAATGGATGTTGACCAGTTCTCCCAGTACTTCAGTGGAGCTCCTGTGCTCTACTTGGAAGGCAGGCAGCATCCCATTCAGATCTTCAACACCAAACAGCCTCAGAGCGATTACCTCCAGGCAGCACTGGTGTCAGTCTTCCAGATCCACCAGGTATGGCTGCCTCATCAGGCTGGGGCCTCTCTGAGACCAGCAGTGGTTGATTGAGGTGGGGGGACTCACAGGTGGTTGTGGCAGAAGAGATGGCTGGAGCTTGCTGCTGCCAAACCATGGATGTCCCTGAGGTGCTCTCTGCATCCTCTGGAAAAGTGGGAGCTCAAGGGAGGGGTTGACGAATGCCAGTGTCATTCCAAATGGGAAAAAGAAGTTGGAAGTGGTCAGCCATAAAGAAGAGCCTTGGCTTATGGGAAGGGGGGAAATGCAGGCCTAAGCTAGCAGTAGGGTGAAGGTGATTCTGATTTACTTCCAAAGTGGACTGCAGAGTGACTAGAGATGTGTTAGAATGAGAGCTTAGAGGCATTTTGTGGCTGACTGAATGCAGCTGCCAGATGCTCTGTCATTTAATCAAACTGCACTTGGTGCTTTGAAGATGCTGCCATTGTTAGGACTTTTACATCAAAGCTGGAGTTGAAAGGAGACAGCTAAGCAAAATCTCTGCTGTCAACTCATAGGTAGCACCCAAATGTTCCTCTCACCCCAGTTCTCTGTTGCCTGTGCCTGGGTGCTTGCTGGCTCCCCTCTGCATGCCCTGGAGTTAGTGCATGAGACAGACTTGAAGTGCTTCCTCCATCCTGTTAAGACTATCCTGCAAAATGTGGTTTACTCTTCACCTCTGCTGGCCTCTGGTGAATCCAGGGTGGTGCTAAGCACCCTCAGCACCACATCTCTGTGTCTTTTAGACAACTCCACCTTCTTGGGCAGCCTGTTCCAGTCTCTGAGAACCCTTTCAGTGAAGAAGTTACTTCTAATGTCCAACCTAAACCTCCCCTGGGGTAGCTTGAGGCCAATTCCTCTTGTCCTGTCAGTTGTTACTGGGGGAAGGGGCCAAGCCTCACCTGGCTCCAGCCTCCTTTCAGGGAGCTGTAGAGAGCCAGGAGGTCTCTCCTCAGCCTCCTTTTCTCCAGAATACACAACCCCAGGTCTCTCAGCCACTCCTCAGAAGATCTGTTCTCCAGGTCTTGTGTGTGTCCCATGTGTGTCTTCTTTCCTCCTGACCTGCTTTGCTGACTTACTGTCAGGACATCTCATTCCAGTCTCAGTTCTCCCTGTCCAAACTGCCTTAACTTCTCACCTGTTTTTCCTCTGTCTCCAGGAAGCTCCCCCTTCTCAGGACATCCTGGTGTTCCTGACTGGTCAGGAAGAAATTGAAGCAATGACCAAAACCTGTCGAGACATTGCCAAGCACCTCCCTGAGGGCTGCCCCCGCATGTTGGTGATGCCTCTCTATGCTTCTCTGCCCTACTCGCAGCAGCTCCGTGTCTTCCAGGCTGCCCCCAAGGTGAGGCAGTGTGGGGAGTAAGCAGGATGAGTTTGCTTCTGTGTGACCACATTTGGAGTATTGTCTCCACTTCTGGGCTCCACAGTTCAAGAGGGACAGGGATACACTGGAGAGTGTCCAGTGGAGGCTCTGAGGATGATGAAGGGACTGGCACATGTGTGTGGTGGAGAAAGGCTGAGAGCCCTGGGGCTGGTTAGTCTGCAGAAGAGAAGGCTTAGAGGGGACCTTATCAGTGTCTATAAATATCTGCAGGGTGGGTGTCAAGAAAAAGGTTCTTTTCAGTGGTGTCCAGTGACAGGACAAAGGGCAGTGGATAGAAACTGGAACCTAGGAAGTTCCACCGCAACACTAGGAGAAACTTCCTTACTTTGGTAAATATGCTGGAGCCCTGGAGCAGGCTGCCCAGAGAGGCTGTGGATTCTCCTTCAGTAGATTGCAGGATTGGACTCAATCTCCAGAGGTCCCTTCCAAGCCCTACCATTCTGTGATTCTATAATTCCATGTGTGTTTGGAACAAAATGTGGAATTTAAGGGGTTAAAGGGGTCTGTACTGACAGTAATATTCTCCCCTGTCCACTGACCTGGGGCTGGATGATTCCAGTGTGACAGAAGACAATGCAGCAGTGATGGAATGACCATAGGTCATCTGGGATCATAAGAAGGAAGGACTGGGGGACTGAGAAGGGCAGAGGAACTGCAATTTGCCCCGTTCCACAGGAATTCTGTGCCCATGGCACAAAAAAGCTGCAGCAGTTAATGGGCCAAACACTAAGAAAGCTGAAACCTGGGTATGTTTGGCAGGGCTGGAGGAAAAGGGAATTGTGTTGCCTCAGGCCCTTTTGTTCAGCAGGTAAAGAGAGTTCAGACCTTCTGCCAGAAGTTAAACAGGCTGGGTTAGAGATCACAGCAGGGCTGGGGGCTGTGCATTGCTACAAGTAAGAGCACAGGGCTTAGAAACTGACTAGGAACCAGAGGTGACTTTAATTTACAGAGCTGGCACAGCCAGTGTACTCTGGCACTGGTCTGTAGGCCTGGCCCATGCTGGCCAGAAGCAGCAGTGCTGCTCTGGTGCAGCTAATCCAAGGTGGCTTTCTGTAGAATCACAGGATAGTTTTGGTTGGCCAAGCCCTTTAAGCTCATCCAGTCCAACTGTTCTCTAACTCTGCCAGGGCTGCTGTTAACCCATGGCCCTCAGCACCACATCTCTGTCTTTTTGACAACTCCAGGGATGGGGTTTCAACCTGGACAGCCTGTGCCAGTCTTGGAGAATCCTTTTAGTGGAGAAGTTTCTTCTAATGTCCAACCTAAACCTCCCCTGGTGCAACCTGAGGTCATTTCTTCTCATCTTGTCAGTTGTTACTAGGGAGAGGAGACCAACCCCTGCCTGGCTCCAGCTTCCTCTCAGAGAGCTGTAGAGAGCAATGAGGTCTCCCCTCAGCCACCTCTTCTCCAGGCTCAACGTCCCCAGGCCCCTCAGCTGGTCTTCCCCCAGCCCTGTTCTCCAGACCCTTCCCCACCTTTCCCCTCAATGTCCTTCTTAGAGTGAGGGCCCCAAAACTAAACCCAGTACTCAAGGTGTGGCCTCACCAGTGGGGCACAATCACTTCCCTGGTCCTGCTGGCCACACTATTCCTGATCCAGGCTAGGCTGCTTGTGGCCTTCTTGGCCACCTGGGCACACCCTGACTCATCTTCAGCTGCTGTCAACCAGCACTCCCAGGTCTTTCTCTACTGGGCAGTTCCCAACCACTCTGCCACAAGCCTGAGGCATTCCTAGGGTAGTTGTGACCCAAATGCAGGACCCAGCACTTAGGTTTGAACCTCAGCCTGCTGGCCTCAGGCCATGGATCCAGCCTGTCCAGGTCCCTCTGCAGGGCCTCCCTACTCTCCAGCACATAACACTGCCAGCCAGCTTGGTGTCATCTGCACACCTGCTGATGGTCCCTCGATGCCCTCATCCAGGTCATTGAAGGTGCTAAAGAGAACTGGCCCTGGTGCTGAGCCCTGGGGAGCACCACTGGTGCCTGACTACCAGCTGGAGCCAGCTCCATTGCTTCCTTTAGTCTGCTCTTGACTGGCTTTAGTCTGCTCTTCCTTGCAGGGCTGTCGCAAGGTGATCCTCTCCACCAACATCGCAGAGACCTCCATCACCATTCCAGGAATCAAATACGTGGTGGACACAGGCATGGTCAAAGCCAAGAAGTACAGCCCTGGTGAGGGACCTCCCAGCAACCCTGCAGAGATTGGTTCCACTTTTGTGGGAGTTACTTGAGGCCATCAGCCCCACTGAGAGCTGCTTTAAAACGCTGCACTGTCTGAATGAATATCCCAGATTTCAGATGTAGGTTTGGATGTTTGTGGAGTGTTCTGTTGAGTACCAGCCATGCTGGGGTCAAAATCTGCCAAACCCGAATCTTCTCTTTGTAGACTGATAGAATCACTAAGGTTGGAAAAGACCTGTGGGATCTTCTAGTCCCAACTACACAGCCTCCATGGCCACCAAACCATGGCCCCAAGTGCCATGGCCATGCTTTTCTTGAACACCTCCAGGGGTGGGGACTCCCCCACCTCCCTGAGCAGCCTGTTCCAATCCCTGACCTCTCTTGCAGCAGAGAAATTTTCCCCAATCTCCAACCTAAATCTCCCCTTGCACACATTGAGTCTCATCCTTTCACTCCTGGCACAGCACATGGTAGCTTTGCCTTGGAGTGTTAAGTCAAGTCTGAGCAGCACTTGGGTGGCAGACCATGGGGGGTGGTTGTTGCCTGCATGTATCTCACAGCTCTGCATGGCACAGGCAGTGACCAAGGTGCCACTTTCTGTGCACAGACACAGGCCTGGAGGTGCTGGCGGTGCAGCGCGTGTCCAAGGCCCAGGCATGGCAGCGCACAGGGAGGGCAGGGCGAGAGGCCAGTGGCGTCTGCTACCGGCTCTACACCCAGGAGGAGTTTGACAAGTTTGACAAAATGACAGTGCCTGAGATCCAGAGGTGAGGCCAGCACCCTGCTACCCTCCAACTGCTCACCACACTGCTTTGGGTTACTGTTAGATGGAGCTGTGTGAAGAACTGAAGGGCAGAACTGGGTCTGGGGGATGACTGTTTGCCCTTTAGGGAATCAACCTTTAGAGGAGACTGAAGAGTCACAAAATGGCAGGGGCTGGAAGGGACCTCTGGAGAGCAAGTCCAACCCCTCTGCCAAAGGAGGGTCACCCAAGGCAGGTCACACAGGAACACATCCAGATAGGTCTATAAAGAATCTACTGAAGAAGACTCCACAACCTCTCTGGGCAGCCTGCTCCAGGCCTCTAGCACCCTCACACCAAATACGTTTCTCCCTGTGGAGGTGGAATTTCCTGTGTTCCAGTTTCTGCCCATTGCCCCTTGTGCTATGACAGGGAACCACTGCAAAGAGCCTGGCCGCTTCTTGCCCCCACCCTGCAGATGTTTGTAAACACTGCTCAGATCCCCTCTCAGGCTGCTCTTGTCCAGACTAACCAACTCCAGGTCTCTCAGTGTTTCTTCATCAGAGGCTTTCCTCCTCCAGGCCCTTAATTCTGGTAGCCTCTGCTGGACTCTCTCCAGTATTTCCCTGTCCTCCTTGAACTGGGGAGCCTGGAACTGGACACAGTGTTCCAGATGTGGTCTCACTAGGGCAGAGTAGAGATAAACTAGGAAGCATTTGCTCAGGGTGGGCTCCTGGGCTTTGAGTCTCATAGGCAATAGTTCTCTTGACTTGCCTCCAAATCTTGGTCTCACCTCTTGCCCTTCCTGGTTTAGACAGTAAGGCTTCCCCAGCCAGCACTGCTCTGGTCTCTGTCAAGTTGCAGCACAGATCTGAGGACTTGTATTTCAGCTTATAGACAAAGAAAAGATTCTAAGACTTTAAAGAACAAAAGAAGAGAACCATCTCAGTTGCTTTTTCTGCCCATGCAGGTGTAACCTGGCCAGTGTGGTGCTGCATCTCCTGGCCCTGAGAGTTCCCAACGTGCTCACTTTTGACTTCATGTCCAAACCATCTCCTGGTAAGTGGTTACAAAGGCAGTCTTGGAACGACCATGGCAAATGAATCCCTGAGGAACTGCTTACAAATAATGTCTCCAGGCCAGCCAGAGAAGATGGAGTGTGGAAGGTCAGGGCTGTGAAGGAGGAGCAGTCCCTCTCTGCTGCACCTCTGGTGGTCAAGAAGTCTCAGATTTGTTCACTGCTCATTCCTTCTGCTCAGTTTTATCAGAGCAGCCATAGGTTATAGCAGAGAGATGGAGAGTCCAGCCTCCAAACAGAGCAGGGAGCAGTGGGGAGCATGAAGGTGTGCTGCTGGAGAAAGCCGTGGGGAGTGTCACACAGCCTCTGCTCCAAGCTGGAGGTGACATCTTTAGTTTTGCCCCTGGTTTTGCTGCCTCAGTGGGAAAGGTGATTGTTCTCCTGGAGGGAGGGGTATGAACCATCCTTTGGGGCCCTAATTTCTCTAAACAGAAAGTATTTGTCCCTCCAGCCGGGGCCAAGAGGTAGTGGGGGTATCAGCTGGCCCTTCACAGCCCTGCCAGTTGCCCTCACAGCCTGGCCTTGTTTTGACAGAGGCGATTCAAGCAGCGATCGAGCAGCTGGACCTGCTGGGGGCTGTGGAATGGAAGGAAGATCAGCTTGTCCTGACCCCCCTGGGGAGGAGGATGGCAGCCTTTCCACTGGAACCAAAGTTCTCAAAAGTAAAAAGGACACAACAATCAGCTTCTGTCTCCTGGGCTTTTCCCATCAGCGTTGCTCTTTCACACTCTTAAGCAGGGCCTGTGGCTTGGGGTGGCTGCAGCTGTCCTGGTGTTTGCCAGCTGCTGCTGAAGCCCAGCTCTCCTAACAGCAGCACTGCTGGTTTCCTTCTCATTTGCTGTTTAATTCAGGGAAATTTATTTAAAAGAGATTTTGTTTCCTCTGGCACCTCTGAAGCTGAAACAGGACTAATTTCATTGCAGTTGCCTCATTGCTGCTAGCACTGTTTAGCAGCTTCATCAAGTGTCTGATTTACAGAATCTCAGCATGGTGGTGTTGGAAGAGACCTCTGGAGATAATCCAGTCCAACCCCCTGCTAAAGCAGGACACCCACAGCAGCTTGCCCAGGAGCACAGTGATCAGGAGGGTTTGGAAGTTCTCCACACAAGGACACTCCACAACCGCTCTGGGCAGCCTGCTCCAGGCCTCCAGCACCCTCACACCAAACAACTTTCTCCTCCTCTTCACATGGAACCTCCTGGCTTCCACTTTGTGTCGCTTGTTGTACCTCCTGGGTTCCAGTCTGTGCCCATTGCCCCTTGGCCTGTCCCTGGGCACCACTGACAAGAGTCTGGCCCCAGCCTCTTGCCCTCCACAGCTCCTTTGGCTCTTGCTGAGCATTGCTCAGATGCCCTCTGGGGCTGCTCTTCTGCAGGCTCTCAGCCCCAGGGCTCTCAGCCTTTGTTCCTCACAGAGCTGCTCCAGGCCCCTCAGCAGCTTTGCAGCCTCCCCTGGACTCTCTCCAGCACTTCTCTGTCCCTCCTGAACTGGGGAGCCCAGAACTCCAGATGTGGCCTGACAAGGGCAGAGTAGAGGGGGAGCAGAACCTTCCTCCACCTGGTGGTCACACTTTCCTTAATGTACCCCAGGAGACCAGTCCTGAACTCTGGGGAACACCACAAGCTACAGGCCTCCAGCTAGGCTCTGTGCCACTAATCACAACCCTCTGAGCTCTGTCCTTCAGCCAGGTCTCAGTACACCTTGCTGTGCGCTCATCCAGCACACACTTCTTAAGCTTCCCTGTGAAGTTATGGGAGAGTGTCCAAAGCCTTGCTGCAGTCAAGGCAGACAGCATGCCCTGCTCTCCCCTCCTCCACCCAGCCAGTCACACCAGCACAGGTGATGTCAGGTTGGTCAGGCATGGTTTCCCCTTTGTGAATCCATCCTGACTGCTCCTGATAACTTCCTTCCCCTCCACAGATGCTGTGATTAATTTTAGCTGCCACATTTGTACTGTGTGTGAACGTGCCAGTGCTTGGTGGACCCACAGGAGGGAGGTTTGCAGTTGTGTCTAGGCGCAAATGTTTATGAAATTGTCCTAAATTATGCTTGGTAAAGTTTCTGGGCTCCCAGTGAGCAGAAAACTGTCCATCTGAGGTGGATTTGGTCATTTTTGTTCTGTGATTTGCAGACAATCCTCCTGTCCCCCAAGTTCCACTGCACAGAGGAGATCCTGACCATCGTGTCGCTGCTCTCTGTGGACAGTGTCCTCTACAGCCCCCCTGCCCGGCGGGAGGAGGTGCAGTCCGTCAGGAAGAAGTTCATCTCCAGTGAGGGGGACCACCTGACCCTGCTCAGCATCTACAGGGCCTTCAAAAATGTCAGTGGCAACAAGGTAGGATGCTCTGAGGCTGCCAGTGCTGTCTGGGCTCAGGATGGTGAGTTTGGCATACAGCAGAGGGGCATCTGCATCCTTCATGTTGGATGCAGTATGCATCAAGGAGCCAAGGTGGAAGGGAGCTCAAGGATCATCCAACCTGGCCTTGAACACCTCCAGACAGGGGACATCCCCAGCCTCCCTGGGCACTGTTCCAGTGTCTCCTCACCCTCACTATCAAGAATTTCTTCCTCGTCTCCAGTCTCAATCTCCCCTCCAAGCTTCATTCCATTCCCTCTTGTCCTGTCACTCCCAGCCGTTGTCAAAAGTCCCTCCCCAGCTCTCCTGTATCCCATTCAGGTAGTGGAATAATCTCCAATGTAACCCTCCCCTGGCACAATTTCAGGCCATTTCCTCTTGGTCTAAAATGCAAGAAGATGAAGTCCCTTCTAACTCCTGGTGTCTCTGCTGCAGGACTGGTGCAAAGAGAACTTTGTCAACAGCAAGAATATGATGCTTGCGTCAGACATCAGAGCTCAGCTCAGGGACATCTCTGTGAAGGTAATTTGTTGCCATGCTGTGTTTCCCTCTGGCACCTCTTGATATTTTTACTTGTCCCCAAACTGGCTTTGTTGTGCACCAAGTCCCAGGGAGTGAGAAAATGTGAGTTTGTTTCCAGTAGTCAAGTGAAATTCCTACTCTGTAGCTGCGTGCCACAAGCTCAGAGCTGTCATGGTAGCAGGCACTGTTCTTCCCAGGCTGCATGCAAGCTGTTTCCAGGTGAAAACAAGACAAGAAGACTCTTACTGCGAAAGGCAAAAGCATTTAGTGCCTAAGCAACTAAGCACAAGCAAAAGCATGAGCAAAGCCAAAAGCCAAAGCCCAAGCCCTACTCTGTTACATAGTCACCTTATTTACTTTTGTAGTACAGAGTTGTCACATCCCCATTGGCTATCCTTTCACTGACATGGGTCCAAGCAAAGCATACAATAGGTTAATACTGACAAACAAGCTTCTCAACATATCCATTCCTGCCTAGTCTTTCTCTTCAGTTACAAGGTGTTTACATTCTTTCCAACTCAAAGACAAAACATAGCCTTTTGAAAAAGTGTTCAAAGGTTTCTGTCTTTCTACACAGAGCTGCAGGGCTCTGTGGGCTGAGGAGAGATGAAGAGAGAAGGGAGATCTGAGAAAGCTTCTTGGATGGAGGACAGTTTTTCCTAAGGGATTTCATTGCTCTAGTGTAAATGGAACTGTGCTGAGTTATCACTGAGTGATAGCAGCCCCAGCCAGCCCTGGCTGGCTTCATGGAGTCAGGCATTCCATCTCCCAGCAGCTTTCACAGCAGCCCTGTTCCTACTGTTCACAGTGCTGGCAGTCTGTGTGACATGGAGCCACCCCTGAGCACCCTGTCCTGCTGCCAGTGCTGGGGGCCTCCAACTCACTTATCCATAGAATCACAGAATGGTTTGTGTTGGAAGGGACCTCAGAGACCATCCAGTTCCAACCCCCTGCCATGGGCAGGAGCACCTCCCGCCAGCCCAGGTTGCTCAAAGCCTCATCCAGCCTGGCCTTGAACATCTCCAGCAAGGAGGCAGCCACAGCCTCCCTGGGCAACTTCACTTCCAGAAGAATCTTGATCCATGTTGCAGCTCATCTTTTGTTTGCTGTTAGCCTGGATTAGCCTAACAGCTCCCTGAGCTGAGTTCCTAGAGGTCCTTTTCCCACTGTCCAGGTTTAGCCTGTATCTGGGGCTCAGCTCCAGCAGTTGCTCTGTCACCTGTTGATTCGTCCCCAGCAGAGAAGGAGGGTCAGGAAAAGGAGAAGAGACCTGTGGGCTGAATTGAAACATTTAATGAAACAACCAAAGCAATTCCAATATCAGTATGAAGTATGTACAGTTACACTCAGCAGTGGTGTGGTGGTCACAATAAATGGGAAGGAGAAGGGAGAGGAGAAGGCAGGGGAGGATATGAAGCAGAGCCCCTCCTGTCCTAGCACCCCTTCTCCTTGGTACTGGAGATGTTTCTGGGCTGGGGTGCAGCCGTGGCCAGCTCAGCTCAGCTGTCCTGGCTGCCTCCATACTGCTCACAGCCTGCAGCCCACGGCTTGCCCAGGATTCTGCCCCAGCCAAAGCAGGACATCCAGACTGGCAGGATTTAAGCCCAGCACTGCCTGACCTGAGAAGGGGTCCATGTTTCCGTGGGAGGGCACAGCCAAGCTCCTGCTCATCCCTGTCTCTCCCCCACCACACAGCTGTCGCTGCCCATCGAGTCGTCGCGCTCAGACAGCACCAACATCCGCCACTGCCTGGCACACAGCCTCTTCATGAATGCCGCTGAGCTGCAGCCCGACGGCACCTACAGGACCCTGGACTCTCACCAGCTGGTGGCCATCCACCCCTCCTCTGTGCTCTTCCAGTGCAAACCAGCTTGTGTGGTCTACAACACGCTGCTGCACACCAACAAGTGCTACATGCGGGACCTGTGCGTGGTGGATGCCGACTGGCTCTACGAGGCCGCACCTGACTACTTCCGCAGGAAGCTGCGGACGGCCAGGGACTGAGCTGTGGCTCTGCCACCAGCAGGCCCCAGGGCTTTTTGGGCTCACCCTGAAGGACTAAGCTGTGTTTTGTAGTGAATGTACAGGAGCAGCAGAGCTTTGCCTTGCAGATCAGAAGCACAGAGGGAAATGGCTTCTTCGTGAGAGCTACACCTCGGGAGTCTGCCTGGCTGAGGACAGGGATGGTTCTTAACAGTTACTGTGTTTGACAGGGGTGTGGTACCTACTGTGCACACCTGCGTGTGTGTGTGCCAGATTTGTACTGGGGGAAAGGGACAGCTTTTGGTACCAGAGTCCAGTTTGTCACTCTGCAAACACGTTTAACAGGCTTGATATATATAGGGACATGAAACCCCAAGAGCTTCTCTGAGCCGAGTGGGGATTGTGTTTGCATCCCAAGCAGGTTTCATTGGGAGGAAAACATGTCTGGGGGGAAAAAAGCCTTTTTCTACCATTTCTAGGAGGGAGGTGCTACTGTCTCTTACCTCATCACACATCTCTCTGCCTGTTATGAATTATTAATATTTAATCAGGAAGAAATATAAAAACATATTTATGAATCCCCAAATTTTCAGCTAAACTCTTTACAACTGTTTTACAGATTCAGATATTTGATTGTGGTTAAATGTTTTCACCAAATGTATATGTAAACAAAATAACAGTTTAAGCAAAAATCAGAAATTCAAACTGGGAAAGAGATAGGCAGTAAACGCCAGCTTGCCCCCATGGGGGACTCTGGCCACGAAAAGGGAGCAGCTGGCCCAGAACCTTTGGAGAGACTTTACAGACAGTTGGCTAAATTGCTCACAAGCAGAGCTTTCCAGAGCCTTTCCTGGGCAGCAGTATTATAATCCAAAATACGGCATGGTTGCACAAGTTAAAGCAGAAAAGGTGTCCACCACAGGCAGGCTTTGCTGGAGGAAACTTTCCAGAGAACTTTGCAGCTTACCTTTCTGCAGTGCATTGCAGCCAGAGAGAGCTTTCTGCTCGGGGGGAAGCTTTGCCGCTGAGGGCTTAGCAGAGTGCAATGAAGCAGCTTGTCCTGGCTCGTGGGGTGAATGGCGTGTCCCGGCTCGTGGGGTGAGCAGCATGTCCCAGCTCATGGGCAAAAGCAGTGTGTCCCTGCTCGTGGGGCAAGCAGCATGCCCTGGCTCTTGCGGCGAGTGGTGTGTCCCAGCTCGTGGGGCAAGTGGCGTGTCCCAGTTCATAGGGTGAGTGGCGTGTCCTGGCTCATGGGGCAAGTGGCATGTCCCAGCTCCTGGGGCAAGCAGCATGTCCCAGCTTGTGGGGCGAGTGGCGTGTCCCGGCTCAGGTGGTGAGTGGCATGTCTGATATAGTTTATGATCAAATTTATAAGCCAGAAATCTAATAAAATATGATTATGATTTATTAGATATCAAAATTATTTTTCTGAGTTAATTTGATCCAGGTTCGTTTGCCTGGTCGATGATAGGTTGATTACACGGCATAGGATGATAATGAACAATGGAATAACAGCCTTGAAAAATCAGAAACTTGGAATACAGAGGAACAAACTGGAAACTCTTATAACGTGAAAACAAACAGCTCTACTGCCTCGGGAGACAGGACAGACCCTGCCAGCCTCGCTGCGGAGTTACGCCACAGAGAAACAGTCTGTGAACTTTAGAAATAACCAAGTAAATTAGCTTGAGTTACTCACAAACTGCTGAGCTTCTAGTCATCAAAACCTTTGCCAAATTGAGAGACACATGGAGCTGCAATTTGTAATCCAAAGGGCAGGGATAATCCAAAGTAAATCTCAAAACTGGAAGAAGTGAGGGAGAGAAAGAGAGCATGCTGCTGTGGTGTGGCCTGGCACCCAACACACTGCTACTAGGACAAAGCAGGTAATCGCCCTGACGACAGGCATGAAGTGGGCACTTGTCACTGCCTTGAATCCCACTAACAAACAGGGTGTGGGCTCTCCACTCATCCCCTATAAATTCCCCTTTTGAAAACTGAACGGCCCAATGGCAGATTACCTTTTCAAATATTGCCAATCAGTTCAAAGTGCTGTGTGGCAGGCAAACTGCACACACCTTCTCGGCTAGCCTCTGACATGTGCAGTTGTCTGTGTGAAACGTGAGGCACGGGGTCCAGCTTTCACCCCCCCCAGGCAGCCTCAAAGGCGCCTGCCTTATTGGCTCCTCAACCTCAAACATGGACCCTGCAGCGGGGAGGGAGGAGAAAGGGCAGTGGCCAAACAGGTTTAGCTGGTTCATTAATGCCTCTTCCAGGACATTCCACCCTGATGGTGTTGGGCAGTTCTGTGTTTAATGAGCTGGGAATGATCATCAATTAATTGTCTTTTTATGTGCTCCTTGTGAGTTCTCATTTCGCTATAGCAAATAGCAACTTGCTTAAATACACAGGCATTTCACAAACAACACTACACAACCATACAACTAACAACTCTATGGCAGGGTCTTAATTAGAGCAATGTGGCTCTGAGTCCAATCAGTCTTCGTCCAATGCTGAATGGATCTCTGACAGAAGTCATTTTTCTGGTTGTCCATCATTGCTTAGTCTCTGGGGAAGGCTTGTCCTTTCTGTTGTCCACCCCGATGATGGTCTTTTGTCCCAGGATGGCTGTTCTTCCTTGTTCCTGGTGGTCTCCCTGCTCCCAGTGGTGGCTCCACCCTGTATGGAGGCAAAACTGGCCTTGGTGTGTAGCAGCCGGGCAGGTTAAATCAATGGTCGGGAGCAATCCATTGCACACTGATGCGATGAGTTCTTCTGTTGCCATCCAGTGCTTCCCATGCATGTAACCCTTGCGATTTGGCCAATGTCATGGGCACTGTGCCAATTGATGGCAGCTTTACTATTACAGGTTGGCCCACCTGTAATTGTAGCAATGAGTGCGGTGGCTTGTCCTCTGGCCCACCTTGCGTGCGAATAGCATCTACCATTAGTTCAGCTGGACAGAATGCCTTGATCTTGGGGCTACCATAACTTCCCCATTGGTTATTTACAATATAGACTGCATGGGCTAAGCGCTTGTCCCAGTTTCTTTTAGAGACATTGGCATGTTTCTTAATAGGGCCATTCGTCCTTTCAACTATGCCATTTGCCTGGGGGTAGTATGGGGTACGGAATACCCACTTGACCCCTTCACCTTGTGCTCAGTCTTGCACTATGACCGCGGTGAAACGTGACCCGTTGTCACTCTGTATGTATTCAGGCATAGGCAAAATACTAAACCAATGTTTTAGAACCTCAATGGTCTGGACTCCTGTGGCACTACTGCTGGCTGTGGCCATGGTAAAGCCAGATACCACTTCTACTCCAACCCGTATGTATTCCGTTACATGTGATGGTTTGAGGGGACCAACATAATCAGTGTGCCAGGTACTCCATAGAGTTTTATCCTGCCTGATATATTGGGCTAGTGCTAAGTTTGGGTGATTGGCCTTCAGCCAGATCCTTGTGTCGGTGTGAGCTGAAATTCCCCCCCCCACCAACAATAACCAGGCTAGCTCAGTCTGGAAGCAAATGAAGGCTGTATTTACAAGCAGAGTCTAAAATCTACAATGAAATGCAATGAATATGTACAAATATACAAAATTCACAACATTTACAAATATATACAATCAACAGAAAAGCACAACTGATCTCCCTTTGCTTCCCCCCAAGGGGACCCTCCCAAAGGGGCCTCTCTCTCCCAGGAGCTTCCCCCCCAGACCCCCTTGGATAGAGAAGCACAGTTAGTTAAGCAGAAAGTTGTTAACTTAGCTGCCAAGGTCAGTACGTGTTATCTTCAGCCAGAAGAGAAGAAGAAACAGCAGCCAGACAGCCCAGCAACTGCCCCCACTGCCGAACGCAGAATGTGCCGAATGCCTACTTTGTTTTGGGTAATAGTTCTTAAACATTTCTATCTATCCAATGGAAGTGTTTAGAACAATCGTTATTTTGCTTTCTTACACCCAATAGTGACTTATTTACATTCTTTCACTTTCTCTGTTTTGAACTTTGCAAGGAAAAATTAAAAAGACAGTTTCAAACCACCACAGTCCACCCCTTCTAAACAATTCCATTGGCTGCTACTATCATCTATCTAATCCAAAATAATATCTACAACAATAGGTAAATAAAGACCATAGTCCATTCTGGCTATCTCAGATGTAGGTGATTCAAAAGAGTCAAATCAAAAAAATCAAAAACAGCAAACAGCTTGTTTCCTCGCAGATGGAGCGAAGGAAGGAACAGGGACTCTCAGGTGACTCAGGGCTCTCAGGGTTCGTGCACCGTAGATCTCATGGACTCTCCTCTTGGGCGCGATGCTGTATCTGTGCAACACTCTGAATCTAACCTCTCTCAGCCAAAGTTAGATTTCTTTGTGGAATACACTGAATTTCACCATTTTCTTGCATCACCCAATAGGTGTGACCAGGACCTTCAGCAGAAACCACCCCTCGGACAGGTTTGGCCTCTCCTGAAGGAGAAAATACCCAAACAGTTTTGCCTAACAGATTCTTTTCTCTGATAACAGGAACTCTATCACCTTCTTCCTTTCGCAACAAATCTGATTGGGCAGGTCCAGCTCGATTCACTGAACCTCTACTATTCGCCAACCAGGTTGCTTGTGCTAAATGTTTCTCCCAGTTTTTCAAAGATCCACCCCCCATGGCTTTGAGAGTGGTTTTCAGCAAACCGTTGTAGCGTTCGATCTTCCCTGCAGCTGGTGCATAGTAGGGAATGTGGAATATCCACTCGATGCCGTGCTCTTTGGCCCAGTTTTTTACAAGATTGTTCTTGAAATGAGTTCCATTGTCCGACTCAATCCTCTCTGGAGTTCCGTGTCTCCACAGGATTTGTCTTTCCAGACCAAGAATGGTGTTACGTGCAGTTGCATGAGGAACTGGATAAGTTTCCAGCCATCCAGTGCTCGCCTCTACCATAGTCAGCACATACTGCTTACCAGATGGAGAACGAGGTAGAGTGATGTAGTCAATCTGCCAGGCTTCACCATACTTGTACTTGGACCATCGGTCACCGTACCACAAGGGCTTGATCCGCTTTGCCTGCTTAATAGCAGCACAAATGTCACAGTCACGGATGATTTGTGTGATAGCATCCATGGAAATGTCAATGGATTTGTCACGAGCCCATCGGTAGGTTGCATCTCTGCCTTGATGTCCTGACGAGTCATGGGCCCACCGAGCTAAGAACAGCTCACCTCGGTGTTTCCAGTCAAGATCAGGATCAGGACCAGAGTTTGTGTCCACCTGGGAAACTCTTGCAGCTAGATCTGCCTGATGGTTGTGTTGTTGTTCCTCAGTAGCTTTGCTCTTAGGAATGTGAGCATCGATGTGTCTCACTTTCACTGGGATTCTCTCAATGCGAGCAGCAATGTCTTGCCACAGATCTGCAGCCCAGATAGGCTTTCCTTTCCTCTGCCAGCCATTCTTCTTCCAGTCTTTCAGCCAACCCCACAAGGCATTGGCTACCATCCACGAGTCAGTGTAGAGATAAAGCTTTGGCCATCTCTCACATTCAGCTATGTTAAGAGCTAGCTGGACAGCTTTTACCTCTGCAAATTGACTGGATTCTCCTTCTCCATCTCTTGCCTCTGCAACTCTGCGCGTTGGGCTCCACACTGCAGATTTCCATCTCCGCTTGTTCCCAACCAGACGACAGGAACCGTCTGTGAACAAAGCATATCTCTTTTCATCATCAGACAGATCACTGTAAGGAGGAGCTTCCTCAGCACGAGTTACTCTCTCCTCTGGAGGTTTAGCACAGCTTGTGCCTTCTGGCCAGTTTGTGATCACCTCCACCAAACCAGGCCTTTCGAGATTTCCCATTCGAGCTCTCTGTGTTATCAGAGCCATCCACTTAGACCAGGTAGCATCTGTTGCATGATGTGGTGAAGAACCTTTGCCTTTGAACATCCAATTCAGAACTGGCAATCTAGGAGCTAGAAGAAGTTGTGACTCAGTTCCAATCATTTCAGAAGCAGCTTTCACTCCTTCATAAGCAGCTAAAATCTCTTTCTCTGTTGGAGTGTAGTTTGCCTCTGAGCCTCTGTAGCCACGACCCCAGAAACCAAGAGGACGTCCTCGTGTCTCCCCTGGAGCTCTTTGCCATAAGCACCAGGTTGGACCATTGTCACTCGCGGCCGTGTACAGAATGTTCTTAATGTCTGGACCGGTTCGGACAGGTCCCAGACCCATCGCTTGGACTACCTCTCGCTTGATCTGGTCAAAGGCTGCTTGTTGCTCAGGACCCCATTGGAAACTGTTTCTCTTTCGAGTCACATCATATAGAGGTTTCACAATCTGACTGTATCCAGGAATGTGCAGTCTCCAAAATCCCACTATGCCTAAGAAACGCAGAGTTTCTTTCTTGTTGGTGGGATTTGCCATGGTGGAGACTCTGTTTATCACATCCATTGGGATCTGACGGCGACCATCTTGCCACCGCACTCCCAGAAATTGGATTTCTCTGGCAGGTCCTTTCACCTTGTCTCGCTTGATAGCCAAACCAGCTTGCAAGAGAATGTCAAGGATTTTGTTACCTTTCTCGAAGACTTCTTCAGCAGTCTCACCCCAGACGATGATGTCATCGATGAGCTGAATGTGTTCTGGAGCTCCACCTTTCTCCAAAGCATCATGGATCACTGCATGGCAGATGGTTGAACTGTGAATCCACCCCTGGGGCAAACGATTGAATGTGTACTGAATGCCTCTCCAGGTGAAAGCAAACTGAGGCCTGTATTCCTCTGCTATGGGAATAGAGAAGAAAGCATTAGCAATGTCTATGGTAGCATACCATTTGGCCTGCTTGGATTCCAGCTCATATTGGAGTTCCATCATGTCTGGTACAGCTGCACTCATGGGTGGAGTTACTTCATTCAAGGCACGGAAATCAACTGTCAGACGCCACTCTCCATTCTGCTTTCTCACAGGCCAGATTGGACTGTTGAAAGGTGAATGAGTTTTGCTGATGACCTTCTGACTCTCCAACTGACGAATCAAGTTTTGAATGGGCACCAAAGAGTCACGGTTGGTTCTGTATTGTCTGTGATGCACAGTTTGAGAAGCAACCGGCAGCTTTACATCCTCTATCTCATGTTGTCCCACAACTGCAGATTCATCTGAAAGCTCAGGTCTAATGGACAACTTCAATTTCCCTCCATCAATTTCTACAGTTGCTATACCAAAAGCCCATTTGTAACCCTTAGGGTCTTTAAAACGCCCTTCTCTCAGAAAGTCAATTCCCAAAATACAAGGTGCATTAGGACCTGTTACAATAGTATGTTTCTTCCACTGCTTCCCAGTTAAACTTATATCAACCTCTATCTTAAACAACTCTTGAGATCCACCAGTGACTCCCTGAATAGTTATAGATTCTCCCCCTTGATAATTTGATGGTATTATGGTGCACTGAGCTCCTGTGTCAACCAAGGCCCTGTACTTCTGAAATTTTGAAGTGCCAGGCCACTGGATGTACACATCCCAATAGATTCTGTTATCTCCATTATCCCTTACCTCCCCCTGGTGGAAGGCAGGGCACCCCTAATGGTGGGGATTACATCCACATGTACAGCTGGCACAACGTCCAGCACCAGAATTAGGATCACTGTTGGAGCTATCAGAGTTGTTCTGGGAAACTGAGGAAGCGACAGCTACCCTCCTGGTATCGCTACCTCGGGATCTGCCCCTCTGCATCTCCCGTAACCTCTTGAAAAGATCAGAAGTTGGTTGACCATCCCATCTGTTCATGTTCTCACCAAACTGATCACGCAGAGTTATCCAGATACTGCCACGTGATTGCTTCTGCTGTCTGTTTTGGTTTGACCTATTCTGGAATGGCCTTCTTGGAGCACGTCTGTTCCTAACAGCTGCAACTTGTATCCATCTGGAGGAAGAGGAATTAGAATCATCCCCCTTCATCAAGTTGGATATGGAAGTTTTAAGTTCCTCCTTCAGCTCTTTCATGCAATTCTTCATTTCTCCAGATAAAGTTTCAATGGCTGAAACCAAAGAAGTACGTGCAAGACTATCCTCCAACTGCCTCATTTGGTCAGTGAAATGGCCAACAGTGGGAGGCACTCCACCATAATTTCTTGCCACAATCCTGCTTGCCAGAATAGTAGCATAATTAGGAGGAGCAAGCTTAATGAGCTTTTTGGCAAGGCCTGTTCCAACAGGAATTTCATCAGGATTCAGGGTCTTATGATCTCCATACATTACTTCCCTCACAGCAAACTCTCTCAGACGCTTGATTCCCTCAGCTATTGTGGTCCAAGGCATAGGGTTCCATGGTAAATCATCTCTGCTGGGGTACCTCAGCGAGACTGCCAGTAGGAGGCGTGCCCACAGAGAAACTTTACCAATGCACTTGCCTAGGTGCCTGTCTATGCCTGTATCCTTTGAGAGCATCCCCAACTGAGAGGCTGACTTGTCACCTACCACCAATGCTGGGGCTCCCATATCAAAACACCTGGCTAGCCAAGACAGGACTGGCTCATTATCTCCTCTGATGTAATCCTTCCTCACATGTCTAATTTCCTGTCTGGGTGCATTAGCTGACTGTATGTCATCCTCATCATCATCATCATCATCATCATCCTGAGGTCGCTGTCCCCATAATCCTATTTTAATCCTCCGTTGAATTTCTTTGAGTTCACTACCAGCAGTTGCTAATCTACTAGGGTCTACATCCTGACCTACATCTCCATCATCCATGTGGGGTCTCAAGAGGTCTACCAGAGTTTTAAGGCTAACCCTCTCTTCCTCATCAGAAGGATCTTTCTTAACAGAGGGACCCTGAGTAGAAGGACCCTCATCTCCATCTGCACCATCTCCTGCAGCATCTGCATCTCCTCCTGCAGCTCCTTTACGCTTTCTGCTTACAGTGGCCACCAAATTTACTGGCTTGGTTTTCACATTCACAGCAGAGTTGGAAGAGCAAGTAGCCTTATGTCTTTCTTGACACAGTGCTATCAGTAGCCATATGATTATTCCAAGAAGCAACAAAATTAAGGCAAGCACAAGATATCTAGGGTACCACTGGTTCCAAAGACCCTCTGTAGTTGTAAGAGGAGTAACAAACTCATATGTGTCTGCTAGCAGATCCATAGTTGAGTTACCATAGCTTCTTAGCCCAATAAGACCACAACAGAATTCACCAACATTCAGTAACTTGTTCTTAACCCAAAGAAATGACTTATATGCCACATATCTCACAATCTTGTCTATCATGCAAGAAATGGCCCATCTGTAGACAATTGCACCGATAATAGATGAAATAAAATTACTCAAAATCCAAAACAGCTTCATTTTGCTTCCTAATCTGAGCAGAAATAAATCACAAGCAATCGAGCCCCGAGTTGGAGCGCCAAAAATAAAAAGTGTGTCGGTGTGAGCTGAAATTCCCCCCCCCCCCAACAATAATCAGGCTAGCTCAGTCTGGAAGCAAATGAAGGCTGTATTTACAAGCAGAGTCTAAAATCTACAATTAAATGCAATGAATATGTACAAATATACAAAATGCACAACATTCACAAATATATACAATCAACAGAAAAAGCACAACCGATCTCCCTTTGCTTCCCCCCAAGGGGACCCTCCCAAAGGGGCCTCTCTCTCCCAGGAGCTTCCCCCCCAGACCCCCCTAGACAGAGAAGCAGAGTTAGTTAAGCAGAAAGTTGTTAACTTAGCTGCCAAGGTCAGTGTGTTATCTTCAGCCAGAAGAGAAGAAGAAACAGCAGCCAGACAGCCCAGCAACTGCCCCCACTGCCGAACGCAGAATGTGCCGAATGCCTACTTTGTTTTGGGTAATAGTTCTTAAACATTTCTATCTATCCAATGGAAGTGTTTAGAACAATCGTTATTTTGCTTTCTTACACCCAATAGTGACTTATTTACATTCTTTCACTTTCTCTGTTTTGAACTTTGCAAGGAAAAATTAAAAAGACAGTTTCAAACCATCACAATCCTACACTGAGGACAGGCTGAAATTATAGTTTCACGTGTTGCCGTGGAAACTGGCCATCCACGAGACCTGCACTCGTAGAAGAGATCGGCCTTGCCTGAGTGACCCTTTTTGATGTGAAGCCACTCAGCCAACCTCTCCCAATCTTTCCCCTTGCTACTCACCACATGGATGCGTGCCAGGTTATCCACCTGCTGGTTCCACTTCACAGCAAGGGTGTCTTTCTTGGAGTGTCCTTTGACCCGTTCCGAGTATCTTTTCTTGGTGTCCTTGCCACATGAAGGTGGACTGGGCCTTGTCCTCCTCTCACAGTGGAACCATGAAATACACGTCCTTGATAGCTCTCCTATGAGAACAGACTTGAGAGACTTGGGGCTGTTCAGTCTGGAGAAAAGAAGGCTCCGAGGTGACCTTATTATGGCCTTCCAGTGTCTGAAGGGACCTACAAGAAAGCTGGGGATACCAGGTAGTGATAGGACTAGGGGGAATGGAATAAAGGTGGAAGTGGAAAGATTCAGACTGGACATGAGGAAGAAGTTCTTCCCCATGAGAGTGGTGAGAGCCTGGAATGGGTTGTCCAGGGAGGTGGTTGAGGCCCCATCCCTGGAGGTGTTTAAGGACAGGCTGGATGAGGCTCTGGCCAGCCTGCTGTAGTGTGAGGTGTCCCTGCCCATGGCAGGGGGGTTGGAACAAGATGTTCTTTGTGGTCCCTTCCAACCCTGACTGATTCTATAATTCTTTGATATCCATTGCGGCCATCCAGGTGTGGGATGCAGCTTGAATGGCTGTTACCATGGAGGTTAGGCTCGGGACTGCTGTGGTGAGAGGGGCTGTATTGTTATTCAATCACCGGTAGTCAACCCTGAGTCGCCACCGTCCATCAGGCTTTCGCACTGGCCAAATGGGAGAATTGTAAGGTGAATGTGTCATGCTGATGATCTGCCTCTGCTCCAGGTGTGCAATCGCTTCTGAGATGCCTTGTCTGGCTGCCTCTGGTAAAGGATACTGGTTAATGCAGGTGATGCTAGACTGGGGTAAAGCAGGAGCAATTTGCAAAGTGTTAATATAAACAGTCTTTGCCCCCTTTTCCCCACTGCCACAGAAACCAAAAGACCACAAGGAACCATCAGGTAGACACCATCTTTTGCCAGCCAGAACATCAAATCCTAAGATGTTCCCTGGGTAAGGGCTCAAGGCAATCTCTACCAAGGTTATACACTTGTCACCTGGGAGCCATAACCTAGCCTTGACCAAATGGCAAATAGTGGGTGTGCCCATGACACCACTAATTTTAATTCTCCTGCATGATGGTTGTATTCCCAGTCTCTTTGCCTGCTGCATATTCAAGATGCTGATTTGTGCACCAGTATCAATGAGAAATTTAATGGCAGTTTGGGTTGGTTCTGTTGGAATTAAAACAAAAGGTTCCAAATTATCAGACCATTGCAAGGCATATACCATGACAGAGGCCTGTGGCAATCACCACAGTGCTTAATTTTTTGATACCTCCTTGGAACTCTGGTGATAGGGCATGAATGGGTTATCTACACCAGCAGGGGAATCTGCAGTGGAGGAACTGCTGCTATTACCCTGGTGCCCACTGCTGCCACTACGGCTTTGCTTCCATTTACCACCTCTATTCAGTGTCTTAAGCACCGTTGACTTAATCTGCCACGTGTCCAGGGACTTTATTACATGCTCAGGCACCCCTAAGGAAAGAGCTTGCTGGAACCAGTCTCTAGTTGGTGAAGCTTGCTTCTGCCTGGAGTCCCGTCCTTGTTTTATTCCAGTGTGCTGGCTGTGCTGGTTTGGGCTGCTGTTTGGACTTTTGTGGGAAATTGTCTGTGTTTGGTGCACTTCTCGCTTTTTATTACGAGGTGACACTCTGTGGCTGGCCTTATGGGTGCCAGCACGATATCCATTCCCAGAGGGTACTTGAACTGGATAACCAACAAGATCCCCATAATTTGACAAGTCCTTTAACAGTTCCTTCCATGTGGGGATGTGCTCACAGGAATCATCAGATTGCTTATTTCTTTTAACTGCCTGTTTAATTTGCTCCATTTGGTCAATCAATCAAACGTCCCTTAAAGGCATCGGGCACACCTCGAATAAGAGTTTTAAGCCTTTTGGGGTTAATGGGTGCATTTAAAGGGGACACATGGAGCCCTCTACCCATGAAAGAGCAAATTGTTTTCTCAAGCCCTTAGCACTTTGATGAAAAAAATCATGGGATAATTTAGCTTGAGATAAAATTTGGGGAACTGGAGAAAGCTGAAGGGGCAGCTTGATAGTGTGGTGAAGGCATCCTGTGCCCAGAATTATGCCCCCAAATACCAGCAAACTTGTCCCAACAGGTTTTGGCAAGTCTCCTTCCACCCTCCTTCCTGGAGTGGGGGACAAAGGCCTAGGTGCCAGCGTGTCTCCTTAAGGGGTAACTAACTACATGCACCCATTGCACGGCATGCTCATTTCCATCTAAGGGCATAATTCTAGCTTCTCCCGTTCCATAGGTTAAAGCAGGTTGTTGACAAGTGTGCCCATTGGCCAGATGCAGTCTCGAGAAATCTATAAGTATTACCCCTCTTGTTTACCAGTTTGCTCTCTCCTTTTGCTTTCTCTCACTTTGCTTGAGCTACATAAGCTCGCAGCACCTCTAAGTCTTCTCACTCCCACATGCAGGCATACTAAAGGCCTCTGCAACACGGAAAGAAGCCAGCTCCCCAAGCTGCTCGAGGAACCAGCAAAGGAGATCCCTTCGCTGAAGCTGCGAAAGCCAGCATCATAAGCCCAGTCGCATCTCAAGGAGGACTGGAACCCCGAGGGTAAGCTTTAGCCCAGAGGGGGAGGGACTAGCCCAAGCCTGGCAGCCCAACACCTGCTGCAGCTATAAGGAGCTGACCAAGCAGCAACGCGCCTTGTGTGACCCCCGCTGTTTGTGGGAGATAAGTGGTGCTACGATTACCGCTCCACAGCCCTGTGCCATCAGGGTAATGTAACCCGGGATTTCCTGAGAGAGAGGGAGACACCCTCTCCATTGAGTTCAAACCAAGGACTGCATTGTCACCTTAATGGGAAGCAGTGGCCGTGAGATTCAGCATAGACAGCTCACTTCGAGCCATACAAGGGGAAGCGCTGCTTCATGCAGTTGCACCCCTTCCCTGAAGCCCATCTCCAGGGATCGGAGATGGCCAACCCCGCCCACCAGGAACCATCACCCAGACCGTAAGGGCCAACCCTGAAGGACCCAGCCCGGCTGTGCAGGACCACTCCCAGTGCCAATCCTGCCAGCCCCTGGTCACCGTAGTTGCGCCGTGGGACCACCCTGCTAAGGGAGGCTGCCAATTGGTGGAAAGCCTTGCCCCTCTCACGGAGGCAGGAGGCGAAAGAAAGTTACCGTCTGAAGGGAAGCGCCTCAGTGGCCTGCCAGAGACTTAGCCGCAGCTTCAGCCCCAGGAGCCTTCCCCCGCCCAGCCCCGGGCCAGCCCCAGGCAGACAGACAGCAAGCAGCCAGAGTAACCCAGCAACTTGCTTCGCTACAAAGACAGACACAGTGTATCTTTTCACGTATGCAACACTCGGTAACATCTAGTTCAAAGCGCCCACGCTTAGCCATGTGGTATTCCATCTTGAATTGCCTCTTGATAACATTGTAAATGTCTCTGTACATAGTTACAGCCAACAAGCATCTTGTCGAGTCGCCATCTAGTGGACAAGTGGCAGAACCGCACCCTTCATTCCCTTAATTAGAAATTGATTCTGTAAATATTCTAATTGGGTCAAATTATATATACTAAACTTTTATGGAATATATTTGCACAACCATGCATTAGAATCAATATATATACAAAAGTGATTAATCGGTTATTTATAATTTCAACAATAAAACTATTTTCATAATTCATATTTCATAATTCATAGATTAATAACCCATCCTGCTCACGACAGATAGAACATCTCGTCCCCATAACTTAATAGGTGCTGGGGAGATATATGGACAGGTGGTAGCGACTTGTCCTTCTGGATCCACAATTTCTAGGTGAGCAGTGCTTTGCTATGCCACAGTAGCACCCCCAATCCCAGCAAGTGCATTAGGGGTGTTCGCCGTTGGCCATGAAGCAGGCCAATCCCTTGCTGACAGAACGGTCACATCTGCTCCCGTATCAACCATACTGCAGACCTGTATTGTAGAGGGGTTTGCATTTTTCAACATAAGGCAACAAGTAACAACGGCCTCCCATCAGTTAATTTCTGTGACCAAGGTATCTCAGACAGCCCAGTAGACCCAAAACTACCACCTCCCCTCTTCTTGTCTCCCACATTGCATATCTGATTTCTAAAAGGCACTAATTGAGCTATGGGACTTCCCTGGGGGATAAAAACAGGGGGAGATGGAGTCCATACCATGGCCTGTAATTGGCCTTCAAAATCAGCATCTATCATGCTGGGCAAAATAAAAAGTCCTTGTAAGGTACTGCTGAACCGGCCTAAGAGTAAAGCACTGAGTCCCCTCCCTATAGGGCCAGAGGCAGCTAGTGGCATTTTATGGATCTCTTGGTTTTGTATTGTTGGTGGTGATGCAGTAAAGACATCCAGGCCGGCGCTGCCTTCTGTTGCAGAGGAGAAGGTGTCAGTGATGGTCAGTGAGGAACATTTGGTGTCATCGCGCAGTCTGCGTCAAATTTTGAACAGCACTGGTTTGCAAAGCGGAGGTCTTTTTTACACCTAAAACACAGTCTGGCTGGTTGAGGGTTCACGGGTCTCTGTGTTTTCAAAGGACAAGCATTCTTAAAATGTCCGGATTGTCCGCAATTGAAACATTTTTGTGTATTTTTGAGTGCAGCGGCAACTTCCCCAGCAACCGCGGAGGCCCCAGTAACAACCATGGTTTGCATATTGGCTGTCACAGAGTTCATTCTCTGGCAGGCCTCTATCATGTCCACAATGGTCAGGTCCTTCAGGGAAATCAGCACCTTTTTACAATCCTCATTAGCGTTTTCAAATGCTAGTTCCAAGAGCAGAGTTTCTCTTGCCTCAGGATTCTGAACCTCCTTAAGCCTATCTGTGTATTGTAAGAATGACTCTGAAAGACCCTGCTTAACTGACGTGAAAGACAAAGTCCCTTCGTCAAATCAGGAGCTTGGCTTAAAGCCTGGCTCGCAAGATCTTTATCTAGGGTTAGAACATCTCGATGCCAGCAAGGCTATAAGTGTGGGTGTGAATGGGGTGCCAGTCCTAGTAATTGCACATCAGTTATGGTTTGCAATGGATCGCCTTGCGGGTGCCCCAACTTCCCAACAGCTGTGGCGTGGCAAAGCGTCCGCTGTTCTGCGTCAAAACCCACCAGCTGCATAGGTGTTAAAATGGTTCTGATAATTGAGGTAATGTCGTAAGGTGTCAGGAGCATCATCCTGAAAGCCGTTTTCAAAAGGCTTTTGAGTATAGGGTGATCTGAGGCCATGCTCTGCAACTGTTTTTCTTAAGTCTCTCAATAACGGCCAAGCTATTGGTTCATATATTGGATCACCCTGTCCATTTCTGAAGACAGGAAAAGCCAGCAGGTCCCTTTCTCCCTCCTATGCTGCCTATTGTCTGATTTTCCTCAAAGTTTCCACCGGATCACGATATAGCCCTCCCAATACGTTTGAGGAATTTCCTGGCCAACAAGATGTGGTCATAGGTGTGGACAAATGGCCAGGGGTGTTAGAGGATGACAGAGAAGGATGCGAGGAAGGAATGTTAGAGGCCGAGTTTTTGGGCATGGGTGGAGGGATTATTGGCGGCCAGCCAGAGGGAAGTGCAGATGGTTTCTCATTAGCAGGTCTGTCAGGGCTCAGGGCAGCAGCAGCCGCTACAGTGTTGGCCACTTTACTATCTCCCTTCATTTGCCCTAACAAGTTGTGAGGCACGACAGTGCAGTCTCATCACCCTTTGTTGCTGCTTCTATCAATATTTGCCCCGCTCTTTCCCAGGTTGTTAGTGTGAAAGCATCCTGTATGGCACAGCCCTCTGAATGCTCCCTAAGCCAGGTGAGCAACAAATTAAGTCTCTTTTTGTCATACGTAATACCTCTTTTCTTTAACATCTGGGCAACAATTCCCACAATAGATTTCTCTAGTCATTTGCTGACCCATAGTTGCTGAGGTAAAGGTTAGATCACCTCTAATCTCACAGCTCTCTCACCCACTGTTTCTTCTATAAGCTAGGCTGGGCTTTGGCACTGGCCGTTCTCTCCCTGCAGGTCTCTAACCCCTTAGTAAATCTCTATAAGGATCATGTCAGGGTCACCACTTGTGACAACAGAGGACATGGACTTCACAGCTATCCCAAAGGAAGACGTTTATTAAACCCTACTGCTTGCCTTTTATATGTTTCCAGGTTGTCCACATGAAGCAGTCAAGACGTGGTCAACAATGCAATTGGCTGCTTCCTCACTATATGCACTCAGGCTAACCATACGATTGGCTAACAAATTACACAAGAACTTTCTGGAACATTAAACAACATTCCCCTTTACTCCTTCTAGCTCCTACCCCTCAATTCAAGGACAAAACATATCTCCTTCAAGGTCATCCATAGACAAATCATCCTCCATAGAGTGGAGACTTGGGTTCCCTCTGTGGGGGTCTCGTGGCTCTAGATGCAGTGGGGCTGTGGTAGGAGTGGGGCCAGGAGCATGGTGAGAGCATGGTGAGAGCATGGTGTGGCATGGTGATGTTGGCACTTCCTGATTCCGGTGTATTTACGGGTATGATGTAGTAACAACATCTGGGCATCTGTGGTGACGTCATCTTGGGCCCCTGTGTTGCAGTGGCAGGCAGGTGTGGCCAGTGGAGGCGGGACTGTGGGCATGGTCTGTGGGCTGAGCCAACCAGCTCCAGGCAGGGGTGGTCCGGGCATTTCCATGGTGGCGAGAGGTGTGGGCAGCTCCAGGGGCAGGGAGGTGGTCTCAGGAACTGAATGCAGCTGACTCATGCTCACAAGCCGCTCAGCCAAAATGCCGGCGTGGCCAGGGTCGGGATAGCAGCTCCATGAAGCCCAAGAGTGAGCCAGTCCAACATGGCAGCCCCGTGGCGCGGGCACTGGGCTTTTTGGCACTGTACAACATGTCTGTGGGGCAAGAACAGGGCTTCTTCGTGGCGCAGGGACAGGGCATCTCGGCACCGTACAATACTCCCGTGAGGCAGGCACAGGGTATTCCAGCTCTGCACAGCACCCAGGCACAGGTGCACGTTCGCCTCTTGCCGTGGCTCTGCTCAGCACCGGGGTGCCACTATCTTCCCCCAGTCCCGCCACACGCTGCAGCCCAGCCATGTGGGCCAATTGCCTAATCTGGCTCATTGTCACCCGCCGCGGTTTGCGCGCCTGCAGGAGCCCAGCCACCGCGGGGGTGGGGGGGGGTGGGGGTGAAAAATGGCTCTCTGTGGAAAGATGCTGGCAGGAGGGTGCATTTAGGGCGGCATGGCCTTGCAGAGTGGCCGTTTTGTCTGGCCATCCCCTCTGCGGGCTTGGAAGGGTTCCCAATCCCCCTGCTATCTCCTCCAGCATCCAGTTTTCATCACGCTCCCCAGTTTTTAAAAATCTCATCAAGTCTAAAATAAGTTGCCAGGGCTTAATAATTTTAATTTCTTTTTGGTTGCCTCTAGAGGCTGCTTGAATGATGAATTGCCCAGTTCTCGCCCAAGTATTCGTATGGAGGGCAGCCTCCTTAGTTGTATCAAATCCATGGTCCTTAGCCTACATTAAGTAGAGCTTGCAATGCCTCTGGATTATAATCCACCTCCCATTCTTCTAAAAGAGCGGACCATACCTTTAGAGGTTGATGTTCTGGTATGGAGATCCATCCTCCCATGGCTCTGACGGATGTTTTCCTCTGTGTTCAGGGGTAGGTGAAGAAGAATTTCGAATTTGAGTAGTTTTTCACCGCAAAACAGCTCTGCCATTGTATTTTGTAGCTTTTTGCTTTTTCCAGCTTCCACGCTGAGGTGGCTGCCTCACATGGGGTCACCACATGTAGCGTGATGGTCATGGGTTGGAGACAGATGCATAACACAGTAAACCTCAGAGTCCTCAGCAAACAGCCTGGTTTATTGTTCCAAGCTTCCTTTTATAATGAGTTTGAATTTCCTGTCCTTGGAAAGCCTATTGGTTGGGAATCGCTGCACTGCCCAGGTCTCTGGCCACTGATGTGTCCATGTCCAAGGTTTAGATGGCTTTGGCTGAGGTCTTTGTTCCCCTAGGGACTTCTAGAACAAGCCAGGTTGGCTGAATTGGATCTGTTATGATCAGACTCATTCGGTCCAGTTGTAGACCAGCTGTACATTGCTACAGTTGTCCTTGGAACTGTAATCCATATGGTCCCGGTCAGGCAGATCTCTCTCTGTTTGGCAGCCCTTCGGAGCACTGCTGGCAGGCAAATTCAGTTTGTGGGGTTGTGATGGTTTGAAACTTTTTAATTTTTCTTTACAAAGTTCAAGCAGAGAAAGTGAAAGAATGTAAATAAGTCACTATTGGGTGTAAGAAAGCAAAATAATGATTGTTCTAAACACATTGGATAGAGAGAAATGTTTAAGAACCACTACTCAAAACAAAGTAGGCACAGTCAGGGCAACTTGCTGGGCTGTCTGGCTGCTGCATCTTCTCTTCTGGCTGGAGATAACACACTGACCTTGGTAAGCTAAGTTAACAGTCTCTTTGCTTTTAACTAACTCTGCTTTCTGCCAGGGGGGTCTGGAGGGAGGAGGACCCTGGGAGAGAGGCCCCTTGGGAAAGGTCCCCTTTGGGAGGAAGCAAAGGGAACTTGGTTGTGCTTTTCTGCTGATTGTATCTATTTGTAAATGTTGTGAATTGTGTCTATTTGTACGTATTCATTGCATTGCATCATAGATTGTAGATCTGCTTGTAAATACAGCTCTCATTTGCTTTCCAGACTGAGCTAGCCTGGTTATTGTCAGTGTGGGGGGAATTTCAGCTTACACTGATACAGGGGTGCTGCTGATGTGCTGGGCTGAGCAGGTAAATCCAAATTCACCATTCCCACCATCTGGGAGCTCGGAGACTGCAGGGAGACTGCTGGTCCAAAGTCTTGCACCACAGTAAAGTCCACAACTTTTTAAGTCCTTTTTGCTCAATTGCAGTGAGGGTAGCTTATAAGAAGACGGCACAGGGGATCCGGCTCCAGATGCCACGTCGTCTCTGCGAATCCCATCAGGACTACACGGCCAAGAGGTCTCTGGCCGGTCTGAGACAGAGTCTGTATCTGATTCCACTAGTGCTTTGCTAGCAGCACTATTCTTTTTAATTTGCAATGCCAATAAATCATGCAGTTTTTGCTTTTGTGCTTCTGACTTTTCTAACTCTCTTTCAAAAAAATTGCTTTTTTCATCAAGCTTTTCAATCTTTTTCTCCAATGCTGTAAATTCATCTTGTGCTCGCATTATGCAGGACCCCATTGCAGCAACCCCCTCCTCGGTTATTGCTGTTGGGTCAGTGCATAGCTCGATCATGTACTCAGGACAATCTTTCAATAATTTGGTCCAGATTTGTTAAGTTTTCTCCAGCCCATTTTGTATCAGAACCTTTTATTACATATCCCATTCTGCAAAAATGTTCTCGGATCGCATAACCCTGCTCGCTACGCCACAGTGATAGGAATGTTATGAATGAGCAGCAGAGATACTACTAAAATATTAATAATTTATTAATGTACAAACTATGCCAAAATTATTTACAGTTAACATTTACAGGTACAGGTATTCAGTTGAAAGAACCATCTCTACAGAATGTATATATGTAAGCAATTTGAACAATTTAGGCAAGTTAGAACACTTCAAAACAGTACTTTGAAAGAGAGGGCACCGGCCGGTGACTGGCAAGTCTGCAAGACAGAGCGGTTTGGCACAAATCTTAACAGAAACTTTATCAGAAAGTATTTGGTTTACTCACAAATTAGGATTTTTGCAGAATCTTTCTCAGGTACTGCGTTTCTAAACCAGAAATTGTGCCATGTATATGCTGCAATAAACAAAGCTGAAATGGTACTCACCACGTGGTGCACTGTGCCACGTGGATGCTGTTTTTCCCAGAGCAGAAGTTCCAGGGGAAACTTTTGGAGGTTTTTGCAACTTAATCCATGGGGTGCATTGTCTGAGAAAGGGTGCGACACACTGGGGCTGGGTTGGTGCAGCGAGCTAAGGCTGGGTTGGTGCAGAGAGCTTGGGCTGGGTTGGTGCAGAGAGCTTGGGCTGGGTTGGTGCAGTGTGCTGGGGCTGGGTTGGTGCAGTGTGCTGGGGCTGGGTTGGTGTAGTGAGCTGGGGCTGGGTTGGTGCAGTGAGCTGGGATTGGGTTGGTGCAGTGAGCTGGGGCTGGGTTGGTGCAGTGAGCTGGGGCTGGGTTGGTGCAGAGAGCTGGGGCTGGGTTGGTGCAGTGTGCTGGGACTTGGTTGGTGCAGTGAGCTGGGGCTGGATTGGGGCAGTGTCCTGGAGCTGGGTTGGTGCAGTGTGCTGGGGCTGGGTTGGTGCAGTGTGCTGGGGTTGGTTTGGTGCAGAGAGCTGGGGCTGGGTTGGTGCAGTGTGCTGGGGCTGGGTTGGTGCAGTGTGCTGGGGCTGGGTTGGTGCAGTGAGCTGGGGCTGGGTTGGTGCAGTGTGCTGGGGCTGGGTTGGTGTAGTGAGCTGGGACTGGGTTGATACAGTGTGCTGGGGAGGGGTTGGTGCAGAGAGCTGGGGCTGGATTGGTTCAGTGTGCTGGTTTTGGGTTGGTGCAGTGAGCTGGGGCTGGATTGTTGCAGTGTGCTGGGGCTGGGTTGGTGCAGCGAGCTGGGGCTGGGTTGGTGCAGCAAGCTGGGGCTGGCTTGGTGCAGTGTGCTAGGCCTGGGTTGGTGCAGTGTGCTGGAGCTGGCTTGGTGCAGTGTGCTGGAGCTGGCTTGGGGCAGTGAGCTGGGATTGGGTTGGTGCAGCGAGCTGGGACTGGTTTGGTGCAGTGTGCTGGGACTGGGTTGGTGCAGCGAGCTGGGGCTAGATTGGTGCAGTGTGCTAGGGCTGAGTTGGTGCAGAGAGCTGGGGCTGGGTTGGTGCAGTGTGCTGGGGCTGGGTTGGTGCAGTGTGCTGGGGCTGGGTTGGTGCAGTGAGCTGGGGCTGGGTTGGTGCAGTGTGCTGGGGCTGGGTTGGTGTAGTGAGCTGGGACTGGGTTGATGCAGTGTGCTGGGGCTAGGTTGGTGCAGTGTGCTGGGTTTGGTTTGGTGCAGTGTGCTGGGGCCGGGTAGGTGCAGTGTGCTGGGCTGGGTAGGTGCAGTGTGCTTTGGCTGGGTTGGTGCAGTGTGCTGGGGCTGGGTTGGTGCAGCGAGCTGGGGATAGATTGGTGCAGTGTGCTGGGGCTGGGTTGGTGTGGCATGGTGGGGCTGGGTTGGTGCAGTGTGCTGGGGCTGGGTTGGTGCAGTGTGCTGGGGCTAGGTTGGTGCAGTGTGCTGGGTTTGGTTTGGTGCAGTGTGCTGGGCTGGGTAGGTGCAGTGTGCTTTGGCTGGGTTGGTGCAGTGTGCTGGGGCTGGGTTGGTGCAGCGAGCTGGGGCTGGGTTGGTGCAGTGTGCTGGGGCTGGGTTGGTGCAGCGAGCTGGGGCTGGGTTGGTGCAGCGAGCTGGGGCTGGGTTGGTGCAGTGTGCTGGGGCTGGGTTGGTGCAGTGTGCTGGGGCTGGGTTGGTGCAGCGAGCTGGGGCTGGGTTGGTGTGGCATGGTGGGGTTGGGTTGGTGCAGTGTGCTAGGGCTGGGTTGGTGCAGAGAGCTGGGGCTGGGTTGGTGCAGTGTGCTGGCATTGGGTTGGTGCAGTGTGCTGGGGCTGGGTTGGTGCAGCAAGCTGGGACTGGGTTGGTGCAGTGTGCTGGGGCTGGGTTGGTGCAGCGAGGTGGGGCTGGGTTGGTGCAGCCAGCTAGGGCTGGGTTGGTGCAGTGTGCTGGGACTGGGTTGGTGCAGCGAGCTGGGACTGGGTTGGTGCAGTGTGCTGGGGCTGGGTTGGTGCAGTGTGCTGGGGCTGGGTTGGTGCAGCGAGCTGGGGCTGGGTTGGTGCAGCGAGCTGGGGCTGGGTTGGTGCAGTGAGCTGGGGCTGGGTTGGTGCAGTGTGCTGGGGCTGGGTTGGTGCAGCGAGCTGGGGATAGATTGGTGCAGTGTGCTGGGGCTGGGTTGGTGTGGCATGGTGGGGCTGGGTTGGTGCAGTGTGCTGGGGCTGGGTTGGTGCAGTGTGCTGGGGCTAGGTTGGTGCAGTGTGCTGGGTTTGGTTTGGTGCAGTGTGCTGGGGCCGGGTAGGTGCAGTGTGCTGGGCTGGGTAGGTGCAGTGTGCTTTGGCTGGGTTGGTGCAGTGTGCTGGGGCTGGGTTGGTGCAGCGAGCTGGGGCTGGGTTGGTGCAGCGAGCTGGGGCTGGGTTGGTGCAGTGTGCTGGGGCTGGGTTGGTGCAGTGTGCTGGGGCTGGGTTGGTGCAGCGAGCTGGGGCTGGGTTGGTGTGGCATGGTGGGGTTGGGTTGGTGCAGTGTGCTAGGGCTGGGTTGGTGCAGAGAGCTGGGGCTGGGTTGGTGCAGTGTGCTGGCATTGGGTTGGTGCAGTGTGCTGGGGCTGGGTTGGTGCAGCAAGCTGGGACTGGGTTGGTGCAGTGTGCTGGGGCTGGGTTGGTGCAGCGAGGTGGGGCTGGGTTGGTGCAGCCAGCTAGGGCTGGGTTGGTGCAGTGTGCTGGGGCTGGGTTGGTGCAGCGAGCTGGGACTGGGTTGGTGCAGTGTGCTGGGGCTGGGTTGGTGCAGTGTGCTGGGGCTGGGTTGGTGCAGTGAGCTGGGACTGGGTTGGTGCAGTGTGCTGGGGCTGGGTTGGTGCAGCGAGGTGGGGCTGGATTGGTGCAGCGAGGTGGGGCTGGGTTGGTGCAGTGTGCTGGGGCTGGGTTGGTGCAGCGAGCTGGGACTGGGTTGGTGCAGTGTGCTGGGGCTGGGTTGGTGCGGTGTGCTGGGGCTGGGTTGGTGCAGCAAGCTGGGGCTGGGTTGGTTCGGTGCCATGCGGCTGGGGCGGTGCAACTCCATGTGGCAGGATTGACACAGTACGATGGGACTTGATCGGCACAGCATGAGGGGGCTCAATTCATGTTGGGTAATCAGGTTGCTGAAGGAGCTGCAGTTGGACTCACTTCGCAGGCTGCTGCTGTGCTCGGCAGAGCAGCTGTATCAAACTTGGCTTTCTGCAGTGTGGTAGAGCTCAGCAGGTCCATGCCCAGAGCAGTCCATAGAACTGGCTCAGAGTCTTTCAAGGCATAATCCACTGTTTTCAATTCTGTCCCTCGTGGCTGCTCCATTGGGACAGGTGGTTTGTAAACAGCCGGTGAAGGGGATCAAGCCGCAAATGCCAGGTCGTGGTTGTCACCAGGACTGCATGGTCTGGGACCCTGCTCAGTTATCAATTCCATTTGCACTCTTAAGGCTGCAGCAGTTTCTTTAATTTGTATGGCTACTAAACCCCAAAATCTCTGGTTCTCTGCCTCCAAATGTTTGCATTGTCTTTCTGAGCAATAAATCCTTTCCTCCAAAAGCTGAATCCTTTACTCATAGTTTTTAAATTCTTACAACTGAATGATTCAGGACCACAGCGTATTTCTCGGCTGTGGGTTCACTGACCAGTTCAGTACTGCTCTCCACCAATTTTTCAATAATTCCCAATGGATTTTTGCAATTTTCTTGCACCCGTTCTGAATCAGAGTTCTGATTACATCTCCCATGCTGTGCATAACCTGCTCGCTGTGCCATTTGTTATTCTTTATAACATTTCAGCCTGAGTAAATATTAATGATTCATAACACTGCCTGCACATCAAGTTCAATGATTTGGGACCACACATAGGCCAGGAGTGGAAATGTCTGCTTGGATGAAGCCTTCATTGCTGGTGGCCAAGCCTGAAGGGCTGGCAGTGGTTTCTTAGAGAGGCTGCCCAGCTGCCTGCGTGTTGGTGCCATCTTTGTTTAGCCTTCTGCTCACTGCAGCACATTGTTCCTCAGCAGATACTTGTGGCTTTTCCAATCTTGTCTGTACACTTCTGGCTTTGGAGCTGGCACACCAGCCACAGTCAGCCCAGCTTCGGGAAGACTGATGAGACAAGGCTTGAGAAAAATGAAAATGAAGATATGCTTTAAAGACTGGAATTCCTTTAAAGGTCCTTGAGTCACCAAATGTTTGTGTCTTCTGCTCTGACACCACTGCTTCTTCTCCCTGCCTCCCCCAAGCCTATCCCAATTATAGTTTGGGTTTCCATCAGAATTTTAGAGTTTGACATTGTCATCCAGAGAGATCCATTAGGATCTATTACTTCGGTTTGGTTTTTTTATCCCATATTCCCTTGGCATCCACCTATCTTTTTCCCTTCCTGTAGGAGAAAAGTGCCAATACCAAACTGAATAAGAATGGAATTAAGTAGTGCCATTCCAAAGGGAAAACTGTGCTGTTTAGTGTGAAAGAAAGTGGATTTCTTCCATTGCCAGTGTTGGAGGGAAGGAAAATGTAAGTTGTTTTTAAACTATATCCTGAATCCTTCCCAAATAACCTCTCTGAGAGAGGTAACTTCCAGTTTCAGCAGAGTGGGTACCATGTGGTGATTTGTACAGGTTTGGGGCTGAGCCGAGCTGAGGCATGGAGGGCGTATGAAAGTGAGGGGGAGAAGAAACTGTTCTGCATACATATTGTGTGGTGGAGTGCGGTTGGTTTCCATGGGCTGGGCTGGGGTTCTGGGGGTTGGTTCTCATAGCCTTCAAATAGTAACTTTAAATAAAAGCTTGTAACAAACCAGAAAGGCTTTAAAAGCTCCTAAAAAGCTTTACTTCTAATAGGCTGCTCAGGGATACAGGCAGGGGTTGTTGGCAGGACCTGATGCCTCCATCTGCTTTTGCAAAGCTGCTGGTGTTGCTTTGTCATCTGTGGGGATAGGCTGTGTTTGCCAGGTTATCGTCATAGAATCCTTTAGGTTGGAAAAGACCTTCAGGATCATTGAGTCCAGCCATTATCTCTACTCTATCAAGCCCAGCACCAAGCCATATCCACAAGCACCACATCTCCAAGGCTTTTAAACCCCTCCAGGGATGGGGACTCCACCACTGCCCTGGGCAGCCTGGGCCAGAATCTGACAACCCTTTCAGTGAAAAAATTGTTCCTCCTGTCCAGCCTAGCCCTCCCCTGGTGCAAGCTGAGCCCATTCCCAATTGTTTTGTCACCAGGTACTTGGGAAAAGAGACCAATCTCCTTGAATCTTCAGTCAGTGCTTTCTGGGTACCCAAGGCACCTCTTCTTTGGCTCTAGCATTGGCTTGCCTGGGGGCAAACGCTTTTCTCTTTGTAACTGGAATGTGCTGACCTGCAAAGTGCTGGCTCCCAGGGGGTGTAGGAGGTACCTGGTATATCTGGAAGGGTTTGTGTAGGTAGTTAGGGCCTGGCGGTCGGAAGATGTTGCGCTGTACGGAAAGATAAGACACCTCTCCAGATAGCCAAGAGAATTAACCTTTGATGTAAGCAGACGGAAGCTACGTTGTAAACGCTATATAATGCGGTGTTGCATACCAATAAACGCCATTTGCCATCCACCACATTGGTGTCAGTGGGCTAATGACCCAAGCGACCTGGGATTGGTCGTTGTGCTGTGCCTGAACCAGGTCACCATGCCTTGAGAAGGCAGCAAGTGGTGCCGAAACCCAGGAACTCATCAGCTGGGAATCTGGAAACTCGCCTGGACGGGTGAACAGCAGCCGGAGCGGCAGGACCAGCCCGGCAGGGAGGACGCTCCGGGACCCTCAACGAGGATGGAAGCCCTTGTGAAGGTCGTACCACAATTACATAAGCAGTGGGGTATTGATTGTAAGCCCAAAGACTTTACCCTCGCCATTGCAAGGCTTGTACAACTTGGGGCAATTGCCCAGCCGGTGGATATCCTCCACCCTGAAGTGTGGGATAAATGTACCAAAGCATTAGCTGACGAGGTGATGTCCTCGGGGTGTGGGAAAACCCTTAAGTCATGGGGAAAAGTCATGCAGGCCATACGAACGGCCAGAAATGAGCAGGAGACCTGGAGAGCAGCAAAGGACTGTTTGTTGGCAACCCCAGAACTGGGAGTCGGGGCAGCCACACAGACCTCATGCGCTCCAACTGAGAATGATCTTGCCGGGTCTAAAGATCGGCCCGGGGGCGACACGCCCCCGCGATCCCCAAACCGCGAATCTAAAGATCTGCGGGAGGGCGGCACGCCCCCCCAATCCCCGAACCCCCACTCTCCGCCTCCCCCATTTCTGAACCTCCAATCTCCGCCCCCCCACCTCTGAACCCACAATCCCCGAGCCCCTAATCTCCGCCCCCCATCTCTGAACCTCCAATCTCCGCCCCCCCCACCTCTGAACCCCCAATCCCCGAACCCCGACCCGCCCACGGAAGGACAGAAGTGAGCAAAATCCTTCTGGGAAGGGCTGACGGAGGAAGCTAGGGGCGCGGCGGGGAAACCAGAGGCTGAGGAAAGCTGGGTCAGACCACCGCCCTGTGCGCCACAAAATGGCGCCGAGAAGAAAGGAGAAGGGCGGGGCGAGGATGTCTCTGGCGGGAGCAGGGAAGAAGCGCTAAGACCAACAAACGTGCGTGAATGGGAGGGGGAGGAAAGGGAGGAGAACAACGAAGATCATAGAAAAGAGAAAAAGAACGTAGGTGAGGGATGAAGAACCAACCAGGACGCCCATTCGAGCAGAGGGCGGGGGCAACCGAGAAGGGGGAAAAGGCTCACCCGCAAGGGGAGCGGGCGGGAGCAAAGCCCGAGCAGAAGGCGGGGCGAGCCAAGAAAGGGGGGACGACCCGCGCGTAAGGGGAGTGGGCGGGGCCGGAGCGCGCGTAAGAGGAGTGGGCAGGACCAGAGTCCAACAAAAAGGTACCGGAATCCGGAAGCAACCAGCCAGTCGACTTGCAACTCCGGATGGGACATCAGCTGGGACGACTGGCCCAGCACTTGGACTATAGCTGACTCAAATTCAGAGGAGGAGGAGATGGGGACAGACAGACCCAAAAGCCAAAATGCCCCCAACCGAGTCAAAGGAGAGGTACGAGAAGAACAGATCCCCCTCACGGATTGGAGAAAAATATAGCGTGTGCAGAGTGTATTCCGTCAGTCCCGCTAGCGTACCCGGTCCGGGTAACGGAGGGGGGACAGAGGGTCTATTCACCTATAAACCCTAAGGAGGTACAAGCGATCGCTAAAGCGATTGCGGAAAAAGGGCTCAACTCTGCCATAGTCTCCACCCTTATAGACGGTGTTTTTGGGGGAGACGACATGCTCCCGTTTGATACAAGAGAAGTCTGTAGGTCGTTGTTCAACGGGGCAGAGATGATTGTCTTTAGACAAGAATGGGAGGATGGCTGCGCGAGGCAATTGGCTCAAGTAACTGGGGCGGACCACCCGCTACACGGCTCTAGCCTGCAGCGGCTACTGGGTAAGGACCCAACAATGCCTACCCCCCAGGCGCAAGCCCCATGGCATGCGGGCTCATGAAATTATAGCAACCACTCGCGCGGCTAGGGAAGCCATTCGTACAACCTCCAGAGCTATTGCTCGACCGTCACCGTGGTCCACCGTAAAGCAAAGTGAGAGTGAGAGTTTTACACAATTTGTGGACCGCCTCCAAGCGGCGGTCGATTCCTCGACCCTGCCCTCGGAAGCAAAGGTCCAGTTGTAGCCGACTGCTTACGGCAACAGTGCAACTCGGCAACTAAGGAGATCTTGCGATCGCTGCCGGCGGGATCAAGTATCGCGGACATGATTAAACATGTCACGAAGGAAGAACATCTAGCTCCAATCCAGGCGGCCGTTCGCACTGCTATGGCTAATGTGTTGGCATGCTATAAACGCGGTCAGGCGGGCCACGTTGTAGCAAACTGCCCTCAATGTTTCTTTTGACTATTCATCAGACAGCAATCCAGCCCGGTGCAGGTGGGACACACCATGGAAAGGAATCACTCTGAGTCAGGTTAGAGGCCAAGGCGTAAGCTTTGGTAATATGCTGGTTAACTGGGGTAGTGATGTTTGTGTAAATACTGTTGTAATTAACAAAAACTATAAATGGGCTATCCCTTCCGCACCTGCGATGTGGATCTGCCACCGATTGGGAGTAACACCCTGTGTGTCCCTTGAACGCTTTGATGCTTCCACTGATTTTTGTGTACAGGTTTTGATTGTTCCCAGGGTCCTATACCATCCAGAAGAAGAGATGTACTATTATTGGGGAGAAGATAATGGCAGACAGCTGTGACCATAGCGACGCTGCTCGGTCTGGGAGTAGCCGGCACGGCCACAGGAGTGACTTCCCTGGCAACCCAACAACGAGGCCTATCTCGACTACAAGCCGTCATCGATGAGGACTTGCAAAAAATTGAGAAGTCTATGACCTCTCCGGAAAAATCTCTCTCCTCACTTTCAGAGGTTGTTTTGCAAAATAGATGGGGGTTATATCTTCTATTCATGAAGCAAGGAGGCCTTTGTACCGCCTTAAAAGAGGAATGTTGCTTTTATGCTGATCACACAGGAGTAGCCAGAGATTCGATGACTGAATTGAGAGAGAGATTGGCCCAAAGAAAGAAAGACAGGGAAGCCCAACAAGGGTGGTTTGAATCATGGTTTAACCACTCACCGTGGCTAACCACCCTGGTATCTACCTTGTTAGGGCCGATTATAATGATCATGATGACGCTGATTTTTGGACCCTATATTCTGAATAGGCTCGTGTCGTTTATTAAGAGCTGGCTAGAGAGGGTCAACATCATGTTTGTGGAACATCAACAACTGCTCTAAGAATGTTCTTGCTTTAAGTTTTCCCTAGCTATCCCTAGCTGTACCTTGTTCTTCTTGCCTAATGTGCCTTATGCTTTTCTATTCAAGTTTGTGATATATACATTTTTTAAGATTGTTATAAAACATAGATTAAGAGTAGGATATTTTAGCTGATCTCCTTATGTATTTAGTATTTTTTTACTCAAGACTATGGTACATATATTTTTTAGACTGTTATATTGAATATGACACGTATATTTTTTAGTATTTTTATATTTTTTTAACCCATTTAGTTATGCATGGAGAGGGGGGAAATGTAGGGAGTTAGGGCCTGGTGTAGGTAGTTAGGGCCTGGCAGTCGGAAGATGTCGCGCTGTATGGAAAGATAAGACACCTCTCCAGATAGGCAATAGAATAAACTTTGATGTAAGCAGACAGAAGCTACGTTGTAAACCTAAGCTATATAATGCGGTGTTGCATACCAATAAACGCCATTTGCCATCCACCGCCTTGGTGTCAGTGGGCTAATGACCCAAGCGACCTGGGATTGGTCGTCGTACTGTGCCTGAACCAGGTCACCGTGCCTTGAGAAGGCAACAGGTTTGGTCACTCAGCCTGTGCTGAATGTCTGCAGGGGTGTGGTGGAAATGGAATCACAGAATTGTTTGGGTTGGAAAAGGCCTCTGAGATCATCCAGTCCAGCCAGCAACCCAACACCACCACAGCCACTAAGCCATGGCCACAGCTTTCATGAACTCCTCCAGGGATGGGGACTCCACCACCTCTCTGGGCAGCCTGTTCCAACCCCTGACCACTCTTGCAGCACAGAAATTTTCCCTGATCTCCAACCTAACCCTCTCCTGGTATAATTTCAGGCCATTTGCTCTCATTGGAGCACATATCGCTTGGTTGTGCCTCTTACAAATGTTGTTCTTTGGTGGTTTGAAAAGAAAGAAGAGGGGATCAAAAAAAAAAAAAAAAAGGTGACTGGGACACAGGGAAAACTTCTGTAGGTGTGAACAGCTATGGGTTTGGGTTGGCATTTCCAGGGTGTGCAGCTGTGTCAGTTGTCCTCACTGCCAGGAATTGCATGGAATTAGAATCATAGACTAGAATCATAGAATCAGTCAGGGTTGGAAGGGACCACAAGGCTCAGCCAGTTCCAACTCCCCTGCCATGGGCAGGGACACCTCACACTAGAGCAAGCTGGTCAGAGCCTCATCCAGCCTGGTCTTAAACACCTCCAGGGATGGGGCCCCAACCACCTCCCTGGACAGCCCATTCCAGGCTCTCACCACTCTCATGTGGAAGAACTTCTTCCTCACATCCAGTCTGAATCTCCCCACTTCCACCTTTATTCCATTCCTCCAGTCCTGTCACTCCCTGATATCCCAAAAAGTCCCTCCCCAGCTTACTTGTAGGCCCCCTTCAGATATTGAAAGGCCACAATAAGCATAATTAGCACCGCGCTGTCCCTGGTTTGGGTTTTATAGGCTCTGCGTTTGTAGGGAAAACAGAGTCCAAGCACATTTTGGGCAGCCTGACTGAACAAGGGGAGGGTGGTTCTTTATTTTAGAACTAACTCCTGTATTTTTCTCAAAATAAAGAAGTGATGGCAAAAATTGAAGGCCTGGCTGTTACTTTTTGAGACACAAAAGCTGTGTGGGTGGAAGAAATGATCACAGGATATTTGGATACAAGTCCTGGCCTCAGTTCCTCTGGGATTGCCTCTACCACAAGCAGCCTGGGCTATCGTGGTGCAGGTGTTGAAGAGGTTAAGGTGGGTCTGTGCTTGGGGTCTTTGGGATCTGTGCTTCCCAAGGACCCTGTCCTCAGATGTGCAGGGCTCAGACAGCCCTGTGGAGCTGGAAGGGAAAATCCTGCTCCTTCTGTGTGGTGTGGCGAGAGTCAAGCCATGGGGTGACAGCGATGCTGTCCTGCTGCAGTCTCGTGGGGAGCACCAATAGGCCTCTTGTGCCTCTCTGCTCCATCAGGGGCAACTTTGCCAGCATTTAGACAAAGGGAACAGTTTGTGCCAGGAGTTGGGTTGGCTGGGTCAGTCCTTCCCTCTAATACATTTATTGCTAAAAGTGAAAAAGGAAATATTAACTTTGTTTTCATTTTTTGAGTACACTGTCGAGGTTGTGCCAGAAAATTGCTGTTCTGCTAAAGAGAGGAGTGCTGCATGGAGCAACGGCAGCGGGGAGCAGCCCCAACATTTCCTCCGCATGCCTAAAGCTGCCTCTGCAGCTGCCCCAGAGCCCCAGCCCAGCGGCCAGGCCGGGTGCTGTCTCCCCTGGTACCCTCGGGGGTCCTGCTCCGTTCTCCCGGTCTTGCTTTTTCACTGTAATCCGTTAAAAATGTCCTGAGCGCTCTCGCTGGGATGCTCCCTTCTAGCAGCGCCGGGACTCGAACAGTGGTCCCTGACTCCGCGCCGCGGGGGCCGCCGGGGCCGGAAGCCGTCCAGGCAGTTCCGGGGCCGGCGGTGTCCTCTGCCCGCCCCGCCGCCCTCTCTGCACCATGCTGTTCGCCCGAGCCCTGCGCTCCGCCGCCTCCTCCCTGCGCCCGGCGCTCCGCCACCCTCCCCGCCGCCTCCTCCTCTCCTCCTCCTCCTCTCCCCGCGGCCTCCTGCCGCCACCCGGCGCTGCTCCGCCCCTGGCGCGCTCCCTCTGGCAGCTGGGCGGCGGCGGCTGGCGGACGGCGCTGCTCCGTCCGTGGCGGGGCTCGGCCGGCGGCGTGTCCTGCGGCTGCGGCGGACTCCACACCGAGGGTGAGCCGGGAGGGCCCTGCCCGGCGGGGAGCGCGGCGCCGGGAGGGAGGAAGCGTGCGACCACCTCCCGCCGTGCCGGGCAGCACGTGGTGGGGGGGGAGGAGGGGGGAACGACCGTCCCCAGCGCTGGAAGCGGCACTAACCCCCCCACACCTCTGCCCCGCAGGGGACAAAGCCTTCGCCCAGTTCCTGACGGATGAGATCAAAGAGGAGAAGAAGATCCAGAAACACAAATCTCTGCCCAAGGTGTCGGGCGGGTGGGAGCTGGAGGTGCACGGCACGGAGGCCAAGCTGGTGCGGAAGATCGCCGGAGAGAAGTGAGTGAGGCCCTGGGGAGAGGCTCTGTGCCCCGAGGGGCTGGGAGAGAGTAACTGGGGAGTGACCCTGCTGAGAGGCCTGGAGCATCGCTGTGGGGAGCAAAGGCTGAGAGCCCTGCGGCTGCTGAGCCTGGGGAAGAGCAGCCCCAGAGGGAATCTGAGCTAAAGGAGCTCTGGGGGGACAACTTTTCACATAACTTTGTTACTCTTGAGTGTCACAAAGTTTCCTGCAATGTTCTTGGAAGCTGGAAAAGGGCAGACTGAGACTGGAGATGAGGAAGAAATTCTTTCCAGTGAGGGTGGGGAGACACTAGAATAGGTTGCCCAGGGAGGCTGTGGATGCCTCCTGCCTGGAGGTGTCCAAGGCCAGGCTGGATGAGGCCTTGAGCACCCTGAGATGGTGGGAGGTGTCCCTGCCCATTGCAGGGGATTGGAACTTGGATGAGCTTTAAGGTCCCTTCCAGCCCATTCTGATTCCTGCATTAAAGGTACCAGTTCAGCCCAGTGAAGCTTGTTTGTGAGAGCAGCTGGAGGAAGGAAGCAGCACTCAGATGTCTTTAGCTGGAGTACCTTGGTTGGTTCTGGCTGTGTGAATTCCACACCACGAGGCTGTCCCCACAGCAGAAGCTTCAAAGAGCAGGGATTTGGGTGGCTGTGTTCTGAATGCACTCCAAGCTGAGCTGTTTGTGTTTCTCCTGAAGGATAACAGTCACCTTCAACATCAACAACAGCATTCCACCCTCAGCTGATGATGAACCACAAGAAGGGCAGAAACCTGATGAGCAGGAGGTAACTCTGGATGTGGCTCAGTGATGGGAACAGAGAGGGAAGTTGGAACCTTGCCCTTAAGGGTTTTTTCCTCTCGAACTTTGGGACTTTGAAGTCACAAAGTGCTGCTAGTTTTGGGTTGGCCACCACTTGTCTGTGACCCTCCTGTCTGCAGCAGAAAGGCAGAGCAGGGTGGGAGGGATCCAGAGGGGAAATGACAGCACTGGGGACAATTTCTCCATTGCCTCCCCTTCTGGCATTGCTGTACCCACTGAGAAGGAGCTGTGCACTTGGTCTGTGTGCAGGCTGTGCCCTGCCAGGTGTCCTCCATGAAGGAGGGCAGGCACAGGCAGCTCCTGCTCAGAAGAGGAGCAATGGGTTGTCAGGGAGGGACAGATGCTGCCAGCTGCCATTTTACCTGTGTGAGCAGAGCAGAGAAGGGGCTGAGGGCCATTGGTGAGGCTGAGGAAGGGTTGGGTTGCCCTTGGCCAGGTCAGAGGCTCCAGAGAGAAGGTGAAGGGCCCAGGTGTGCTGCTGGGCTGTGCTGCCAGCACCTTGGCTCCTGTTCAGCCTCCAGTGCTGATGCAACTTTTCTCTTTTTCAGCCTGAGCTTACATCAACTCCAAACTTTGTTGTGGAGGTGATAAAGGACGACACGAAACAGACCCTGGTTCTGGACTGCCATTACCCTGAAGATGAGGTGGGTGTCAGCCTGCACCCAGCCCTGGGCTGGGCCTCACTGTGTGCTCTCTGTGTGGCTGCTGGCAGATCTCTGCCCTCCAGGGTGCTCTGGGATTGTGAGTCTGCAGAAAGCACAGGCTCCTTATCTCTGCTTTTCCAAACATGATAGCAAGTGGTGGTGTTTGCAAGGACACTCTCTGGGGAGATGTTCCCCTCCTTCCTCACCTGCTGCCCAGCTGCTTATTGAACTCTGTTGAAGAAGGGAGGCTCCACTTGGCACAGCAGCTTGAGAGGGGTGAGAATGGCTACAACAGGACAGATTTGATAGAGGGTCTCAGTAACTCACAAATCTTGCTGTGAGGTGTCACAAAGAGAAGCAGGGGAGAAAACAAAAATGAAGGGCATAGGCTCACCCTGGTCTTTGTGATTTATTCTGTTACCAGCTCCTTTATGCAGCCAGCCCTGCCCAACAAGGGTTGTGCCACTGTGGGATCAGCTCTGTGAGGAGCAAAGGCTGAGAGCCTGGAGAAGAGCAGCCCCAGAGGCTATCTGAGCAATGATTAAAAATATCTAAAGGGTGGGGGGCAAGAAGGGACCAGGTTCTTGTCAGTGGTGTCCTGTGATAGGAGAAAGGGCAGTGGATACAAACTGGAACCCAGGAGCTTCCACCTCAATATTAGGAGCAACTTGTTTGGTGTGAGGATGCTGGAACCCTGGAGCAGGCTGCCCAGAGAGGTTGTGGAGTGTCCTTCTCTGGAGAGGACCTACCTGGATGTGTTCCTGTGTGACGTGCCCTAGGTGACCCTGCTCTGGCAGGGGTGTTGATGATCTCCAGAGCTCCCTTCCAACCCCTACTATTCTGTGATCTATGACACAGACAGAGGTGTGCAGGGATTTAGAGCCACAGACAAAAGGTTTTTGACATGGTTGTAAAGCTCAGGCTGCTGCTGGCCATCAGAGCACTGCTGGCAGCATGAGCTGGGCACTGAGTTCAGGGGAGCTGCTGTGTCCTGTGTGTCTGTGCACCCCTGGAGAGGGGACAGGCACAGCTTTAGGACTGCTCTTGAGGTGTTGCCTGTGATGTGAGTCCTGGCTTTGGGATGAGACTGCTGAAGGTGCCCAGCAGCTGAGGCTGGCTGCCTTGCATCTGCCCTCCCCTTTCAGATTGGACACGAGGGAGAGGAGGAAAGTGACATCTTCACCATCCGGGAGGTCAGCTTCCAGCCCACAGGAGAATCGGACTGGAAGGACACCAACTACACCCTCAACACAGACTCCCTGGACTGGGTGAGTGCTGCTCACACACAGGCCCTGGGCTGCAGGGCACCACAGGGGCTCGTCCAGATGTCTGCCTGCTCCTGCCTGAGTCCTGTCCCAGATGCCAGAGAGGAGGCATTGCCCTGCTCCTCCCCAGGGTGCCATGGGATCATGGCTCTGCTGCCAGCTGAGCATTGTTAGGTGGTCCCAGCAGTAGTGCAGTGCTGGTGGCATGACTGGCAGTCACAGAGTCCCAGCATGGTGGGGTTGGAAGGGACCTCATCCAGTGCAACCCCTGCTCAGGCAGGGCACCCACAGCAGCTTGCCCAGGAGCACAATGCCCAGGGGGGGCTGGAAGCTCTCCACACAAGGACACTCCACAACCTCTCTGGCCAGCCTGCTCCAGGCCTCCAGCACCCTCACAACAAACAACTTTCTCCTCCTCTTCACATGGAACCTCTTGGGTGCTAGTTGGTGTCCCTTGTCCTGGGCACCACTGAGCAGAGTCTGGCCCCAGCCTCTTGCCCCCACAGCTCCTTTAGCTCTTGCTGAGCATTGCTCAGCTCCCCTCTGGGGCTGCTCTTCTGCAGGCTCTCAGCCCCAGGGCTCTCAGCCTTTGCTCCTCACAGAGCTGCTCCAGGCCCCTCAGCATCCTTGCAGACTCCACTGCTCTCTCTCCAGTGGTTCTCTCTCTTTCTTAAACTGGCTACAAAGGAATCCCCAGGCTGAGATCCTGTGCCCTGTTCCATGCTCCCCCTCCCACTTCCCTCCAAACATTACAGCCAAGGTCAGGCCTGTTGAGCAGGGGACAAGTTGCTCCCTGGTCTCCTGTGGGAGGTGAATTTGATGACTGGGAGGCAGTGTCCAGCTGCCAGGGGCCTCTGCTAAGGAAGTCTCCTGTGTCTTGCTTGCAGGCTCTGTATGACCACCTGATGGATTTCCTGGCTGACAGAGGTGTGGACAATACCTTTGCTGATGAGTTAGTAGAGCTCAGCACTGCCCTGGAGCACCAGGAGTACATCAAGTTCCTTGAAGACCTTAAAAGCTTTGTCAAATGCCAGTAGGTTAAACTAGGAACCTTCTCTTCAAGTGTGGGCATCCCACAGCACTGCTCCAGCCAGCAATACCCAAATGCATCCTCACAGCAGGGATGAAGAGTAAGCAGCTTTGGATGTGGGGACCCAGGAGTCTCACTTGCATTTGGGGATTGGCATCTATCTTGCAGACCAGATCAAGGTCTCTGCTATCATGGTTCAGAATTGCCTCACCCTTCCTGGTGGCTTTTGTACAAATATGAATGTGAAGAATAAAATCTGCTCAACACATCACTGACAACTGCTGCTGTCTCCTCTGCTTGCTCTGTCACAAGTGGCACAGAACTGAGGCTGGGGTTGGGCTGGGCCCAAGCCGCTGCTGGAGCAGCTGCTCCCAGCTGGTGCTCAGCACTGCTGTGTCCTGCTCGGGAGTGTGCTCCAAGGAAAACTACTCCAGCACCTCCAGCCAGCACTGTGCCCTCAGGGAACAGACCTCAGGGTTACAAACATGGTGGTGGAGGAGCCCTTTGAAGCAGGGGTGTGCTGCCAGAAGAAACACCTGAGAGAGGCTGCAGCCCTTCAGATCCAGCATAGTGACTGAAACTGCTGCTCAGAGGCACTGCTGCAGGGCAGCAGCTGCTGGCTGCTCCTCAGGCCAGCATCTCCATTATGACCTTCAGGCCACAGGTGAGGTTGAAACAGACCCCAGTGTGCAGTGTGAGCTGTGAGATGACGGAAACACAGCAGTAAGGCTGAACTACACTAGAGAGGTTTATTTCCAAACAGACACTGTGCCATTGAAAGTGCAGGGCAAGGCAGAGGGCTGCCTCTTCAAGTAGCTTTTTGACACAGCAGGTAAAAATAAACACAGAAATAGAGCAGCTCTGGGTGGGGTTTAGTCTTGAAGTCCTTCCAGTAAAAAAGAAAAAGCAGCTGGAGCAGTTTAGAGGAGAATTGTCCAGGAGTCACAGACCTTTATAAAAGGAGAAAATGAATTGTTGGTGTACAGAGCTGAAGGCTCTGCTCCTCACACCCATAAGGATGGTAGTAAGCAGCAAAGCTAAGAGCTTGCTGGCTCCAGCTTGAGCCAAAGGCTGGGGGGGTGGGAGTTCCCAGAGGCCACCTGAGGAGGCTGCAGCTCAGGTGAGTGGTAAAACTTTTCTTGAAGCACCTGAGCAGCTGCTTCACACAAAGCTTGGAAGGTAAAGTTAGAGGGCTAAGGTACTAAATGTGACAGAGCACCTCCCCTCTGGGGACAGGATGGGAGAGCTGGGGCTGTTCAGCCTGGAGAGGAGGCTCCAGGGAGACCTTAGAGCAGCCTTCCAGTACCTGAAGGGGCTTTAAGGTCCCTTCCAACCCAAACCCTTCTGTGATTCCATGATTCTGTGAAGGATTCCCTAACCCAGCAGTTAAGGGAAGTTTTGTCATTTGACTCTTCCTTTCACTGTTACTGGTAGTCAAGAGCAAAAGCATTCCCAAGGAGGTTTGTGGGCAAAGCAGTAAGTCCATGCCCTGGCACCATTCTTGTGTTTTCTCCCCAAGTCAGTGAGGTGGCTGCAGGCCTCCCGGACTCACCGCGCAGCTCATCAGCAGGTTTGCCTCTTCTTCCATGCCCCTGGTGACAGTGAACTCTGGGTTGTGGGAGCACCTCTGGCTGTGCTCTGTGACAGTGCTCTCCAGCAGAGACCGGAGCCTCCCTTCTGTCATGTCCTGGGAAAAAGGGGCACAAGACATCTGAAGTTGCTGTCTGCAGCTACAACTTGCCCCTGGGCAGCAGCAGCAGCTGCAAGCTGGCACATTTAACACAGCTTACCTGGGTGCTGATGTACAACCCACACTGGCAGAGCACCAAGTGATTCCTCACGGTCAGGCTGTTCCTGGACACAACATGCAAGGAGCATCATCACCACCACAGCCTGAGCATGGGGAGGTCATAGCAGAGACCCTCATGGCTGGAGATGATCACTCTGGGGGTTATTTGTTGGAACTAACACTAACAGCAGCCTTCCCCCACTGCTTTTGCCCATTCCCAAGTCCAGGCTGCTGTAAGGGGAGCGGAGGAGCTGAGTGCCACCACCAAGGGTTTGCTTACTTCCTGCAGACAGGGCAGATGAGCTGCTCAGGGGCATCCCAGCCCTCCAGCACGGCGTTGAGGCACTCCTGGTCGAACCGCAGGCTGCGTTCGTACTCCTCCAGCACCGCCTGCTCTGCACACAGCAAAGCAACCCTCAGGCAGCTGCTGCCAGCACACCTCTGGTGCTGGGCAAGGCAGCTGAAGCAGCTGCTCCTTGCTGAATTCTTGCTTAGGATCAGATTTGCACCCTTGACAGAATCATTCCTGCTAAATCCATTTCTCCTACAACTCAGTCTTCAGCCACTCTCAAGTGGGTGACTTTTTCCAACCAACACCTCTAAATTGATCAATGCAGGTTCCCACAGCTCCCAAACTCTTCAGTCCTGTTCCTCTCCCCTCATTAGCTTCCCACAAACCTTAAAACATCCCTTAAAACTGTCAAAAAACAGTCTCAGTGCATCAGAGGTTTCTAAGGAAGCTGTCTCCCTACATCACATGGCCCACAGGGACCATGGAGGGAAGCCTCAGCAAGTCTGAATCCCCAGGAAGTCAGAGCTACCACAAACCAAATGTGTCAGCAAGAGTGCAGAGAATTTACCTTGCAAGATCAGTTCTTGCTGGATCTCCTCCAGTACTGCCAGCTCATCAGGGTCCTCCAGCATCTGAAAGGTGCATCAGTCACCGATTGTTTCTCCTGGCTACTGCCTCACTTGGCTTCCAGCACCTGACTGAGCTGCCACTGTAGTGTACATTCCCCCTCCTGCTGCTTCTGTCTGCTCAGAATCTGTATTGGCAAAGCCCTGGACTGTGTAAAGCCATCAAGAACATCACACATTGAGGGCTGGAAGCCCTCTGCTGCGAGGCCAGGCTGAGAGAGTTGGGCTTGGTCAGCCTGGAGAAGAGAAGGCTCCAGGGAGACCTTCTGGTGGCCTTGCAGTGCTGAAAGGGGAGATCAGAAAGCTGAGGACTGACTTTCTTAAGGCCTGTTGCAACAGGCCAAGTGGGGATGGTTTGAACTCAAAGAGGGAGATTGAGAGTGGAGAGAAGGAGAAATGTTTGACACTGAGGGTGGGGAGAGCCTGGCCCAGGCTGCCCAGAGAGATGGGAGCTGCCCCATGGCTGGCACCAGTGCAGGTCAGGTTGTTTGGTGCTCTGAGCAACCTGCTCTGGTTGGGGATGTCCCTGCTGACTGCAGGGGTTGGACTGGATGAGCTTTAAAGGTCTCTTCCCACCCAAACCATGATTCTGTGCAAGGCCACCCACAATAGATCCCAGAGCAGAGCCTGCCCAAGGGTTTGTTTTCCAGAAGGATGCAGTTTCAGTCCTGTTCTGAGGGGTGGTTGGACACAGACCAGCTCTGGAAACCGAAGATGAGGAACCCTCCCTGCCATGACTCACACACAGTGTGTGAAGGAAATGAAGACATTCCCTACTTGTGGGCCTAAAGGCAGCACTTCCACAGCACAGCAGCCTGCACTAGCTGCAGGAGGAAACCCAGACACACAGAGCTTTGCCACTCCAACCAGTGGCAGACTGGAGCTGCAGAGACGTCTCTGGTGCACCTGCATTAGACACACAGACAGCAGCAGCCCAGGCGTTTGTACTGACCAGGGACAGGGCCTCCGTTGCCACGACGGCTGGCAGGCTCTGCTGCCCGGCCTGCAGCGTCTGCCACTCCGTCTCCATCACCTCCTGCACCAGCAGCGCGCCCGCAGCCGGGCTGCAGACCCTCTCCCCGGCCTGGCGGTACCGGTCCAGCAGCTTGGCTCGGCTGCTCCTCAGCCTCTCCATGCAGCGCTTAGGAGGGAACAAACCAACACGGGGCCCCTTAGTGCTGGGGTGAGAAAGCGGTTTCCAGCGAGGAAGGCATCCCGCAGGGACTACCCGGGAGCGGGCTGACAGCTCCCGCCTCGACCGGCCACGCTAGACCCTCACAAGGAGGGCTCGGGAAGGGGCCCTGGATCGGCCTGCTCACGCACCCGGGAGGGACCGAGCCGGGGGCAAAGCAGCAGTCAGGACCCTCCACCCCAGCCCCACTCACTCGGCGGTAGGTCTCTTTCCAGGGCGGCGCGGCCGGGCTCTTGTACCGAGCGCGGTGCTGCCGGAGCGGGGCCTCCATCGCCCGCTGCAGCGGCAGCGCCGGCGCCGCGAGGCACGCCGGGAAATGTAGTCCCGGAGAGGAGGTAGAGCGGCGATGGCGCCGGAAGTGGTACGGCGGAGCGCCGGAAGTGGCGCAGTGGTGAGGCGGCGCCGATGGCGGGCGAGTGGGGCTCGGCCGAGCAGTGGCGAGCGGTCCTCCCGCAGCACGCCGTGCTCAGCCGCCTCCGCGACCGCGTCCCCACCACCACTGCCGCCACCACCCGGCCGCCGCTCATCCGCAACCTCCTCCTCGGCCTCGATGGGGATCTGCTCCTCTGGGATGGGGAGTGCAGTGCTCTCCACACCATTGGCCTCCGCCGCCTCGGCGGGCCCGACCCCACGGGGCTCAGCCGGTACCAGGTGGGGCCTGGCGCCGAGGGAAGCAGTGAGGGGCCGGCGAGAGGGGATGAAGGCAGTGAGGGCTGTGATGGGAGGGGGCTGAGCGGAGTCGTCACCGAAGGCCCCGCGGCGGTGGTCACCCTTCAGGCTGCTCTCGGTGAAACTTTGCTCAGTGAGAACTTAAGCTTTGGCCTTGGCTGTGGCGGAGAGCAAGTTCTTGTGTCATTCTGCATCTTGTAGAGGCTGTATAAATCAGTCAAGATGTACCACTCTTCTGTGAACAATATCAATACAGGCTGGGGGGTGAAGGGCTGGGGAAGGACTTGGGGGTGTAAAGCTGAACAGGAGCCAGCACCGAGCATTGCCAGCTCAGCTCCAGCCTGTCTTGGGCTGGTCCCTAGCAGCAGGGGCAGGGAGGGGATTCTGCTCTGCTCTGGTGAGACCCCTCTGCAGGCTGGGGTAGTTCTGGAGTCCTCAGCACAGCACAGACCTGGGGGAGAGAGGCCAGAGGAGGCCACAGCAATGCTGGCAGGGCTGGAAGCCCTCTGCTGGGAGCCAGGCTGAGAGAGTTGGGCTTGGGCAGCCTGGAGAAGAGAAGGCTCCAGGGAGACCTTCTGGTGGCCTTTCAGGGCTTCAAGGGGAGATCAGAAAGCTGGGGACAGTTTTTCTCAGGGCCTTTTGTGACAGGACAAGAGGAGATGATTTGAATTCAAAGAGGGAGATTGAGAGCGGAGAGAAAGGAGGAATGCCTGACACTGAGCAAGGGGAGAGCCTGGCCCAGGGTGCTCAGAGAGGTGGGAGCTGCCCCATGGCTGGCACCATTGCAGGTCAGGTTGTTTGGGACTGTGAGGAACCTGCTCTGGTTGGGGATGTCACTGCTGTCTGCAGGGGGGTTGGACTGGATGAGCTTTAACGATCCCTTCCCACCCAGCCCAGTCTGTGGTTGTGTGGTGGCTCATCCTTACTGCAGTATTTGTCTTTGCAGACCCTTCTCTGCATAGACCCTCCCCTGTTTGAGGTCTACCAGACACTGCTGAGCCCCACCCAGCATCATGTGGCTCTCATCGGCACGAAGGGGCTCATGGTGCTGCAGCTGCCCAAACGCTGGGGCAAGAACTCAGAGTTTGAAGGTGGGAGATCCACAGTCAACTGTAGGTGGGTGAGACCTCTGGGGGTTACCAACACCCTTGTCCTGCTGTGCTTCCTCCACAGCCTCTCCTCTCTTGGGGCTGCACAGACTCAAAGACTTTGGCTGTATGGTGGTTGTAGGGACAGTCACCAGTGAAGTTGTTTTGGCTCAGGAACTTGGTGATTGCCACTGCTGAGGAGCAAGCTGCTCCCCTCTGCTATTCTCCAGCCTTTCTGGGGTCTTTTAGCTGTGGTGGCTAAAAGCAAACATCCAGGTTGAGGTAACAAAGTGCTTCCAGTTACAGCTGTCCCTCCAGTTTTAAGATTAATACAGCTAATGGCTTTGAAACTTTTTAAGCAGGTTCCTAGCTCCTCTTCCCCAGCTTGCCTTCAGAAGCCAGCTTTGTGTCTCTTGTCACTGTGTATTTCTGCTCTGTATTTCAGCACAATTCCCATTGCAGAAAGGTTCTTCACTAGCTCAACCTCTCTGACCCTGAAGCACGCTGCCTGGTATCCCTGTGAGACACTAGAGCCCCACATCGTGCTCCTGACCTCAGATAACACTATAAGGTAAAACCTCTTTGCAGTCCATGTGCTAGGTGTTATGGTTTTGCTACAGTCAGTTGGATTCTCCCTGGATATTTAGCCTCCTGCCATTCCTAGAAGGGTTACCTGCAAAAAAGAGGATAGGAGGAATTTTAGGCTGATACCAACTGGTGTCCCTTCCCCAGCAGGGACTCCTCCAGCACTGCCAGCTGAATGACTGTCACTGCTCTTCCTTCTCTCTAGGTTTTACAATCTGAAGGTTCCTCAGAGCCCTGTCAAAGTGATTGCCCTTTCAGACACTGAGGAGGAGACCTTTACAATCAACAGAGGGTAGGTGTGCTGCCTTCTATTGCAAAGGCTTTGCACGGCACAGGCTCTGGATTCAGTTCTGCTTTTAATCAGTGACAAATGTACCTGGAAATCCAGTGGGATTTCTTTTCATGGGCTTCTTCCTAGCACAGGAATTGCACTTTTGTGGTGTTGCTTTTTGCCATCCTAAAGGAAAGCAGCAACCAAGCATAGAGCTGGGTGATTGTCAGAGCAGGCAGTGGGGAAATGCACCATTGACAGTGGGCTTCAGAGGGGCTTTCGGAGTGGGGAATGTAGAGATGATCTTTTTATTTCCCTCTTGGCCTAGTTGGAAAGGGAGAACTTGAGGGTCCCTACTAGTCACAGCCTGATGCACTGCAAAGGAATAGAATCATAGTGCTGGTTGGAAAAGCCCTTTGAGCTCATCCAGTCCAGCCTAAACCTCCCCTCAGTACCCCTCCCCCTTGTCTCCTGTGAGCTGTGCTGGAGGCTGCAGTGCAGGAGGGGCAGGAGGAGGATGTCAGCTGTGTGCTCTGGCTGCTGAGCATGCCAGGGCCCACAGAGGGGTGTTCAGCAGTAAGTCAGTCAGAAGACTGCTGGAGAGGTGCTGAGCAGGCATTTGTCAGCTGATGCTCTCCCCTGGTTCCACCTTGTCCCCAGGAGAGCCTACACAGCGTCGCTGGGGGAGACTGCGGTCGCCTTTGACTTCGGGCCCCTGCTGCCGGTCCCAAAGAGTGTCCTGGGGCAGCGAGGGGGTGAAGAGGTGCTGGCATACCCCCTGTACATCCTCTATGAGAATGGAGAGACCTTCCTCACCTATGTTAGCCTGCTTCAGAGGTGGGCCCACATCACCCTTGGCATTGCTGGGCTGCTGCTGTCTCTGTATAACACTAGGGCTGCAGAGCTGTTGCTCTCTCCAGCTGGGGCTCTGGGCAGGCTGGGGGCTGGGCTGAGTTTAGTGCACTGCAGCTTGGTTTCTCTCTGTGCCACTACCAGTGGACTGAAACCCAAGACTTTTGTGGATTTAATCCAGTTTTGTGGAAATACAGCTTTCAACTTGATTGATCTAGATGTTCAGGTTGCCACTGCTGAGAATCCACTGGCCATTATTAACCATCAGAAAGCTGAACTACAGATGCTAGACTCTTAAAAGATCACAGAATCATAGAATCATTGGGGTTGGAAAAGATCTCTGATGTCATCTAGTCCAACCTTCAACCCAACCCCACCATGGCCACTAAACCATGACCCCACCTGCCATGGCCACACCTTCCTGGAACACCTCCAGGGATGTGGGGACTCCACCACCTCCCTGGGCAGCCTGTGTCAATCTCTGACCGCTCTTGTGCCGAAGAAACTTTTTCTCATCTCCAACCTAACCCTCCCCTGATCCATCAGATCAGTGTGTCTGAGGCTGTCCATGTGTGTTCTGGAGCTCTTGGTTCACAGCATGGACATCCTGAGCTGTGGCAGTGGCATTTGAGGAGATGGAATATTTGAAGATCCTAGAGGGTTGTCAGGTGTGTTCCACAAGGAAAAGTCAAAGATTTAAAGATAATACAAGAAAACTGAAAGGTGGAAAACTTGCATGTTCCAAGGGTGAGTGGATGTTAGGATGTGGTATTTAGGCTACAAACTGCTCTGTCTGCCTCAGCATGGAGCAGATCCTGTCTGTAGGCAAGGGAATGGGCTACAGCCCTCCAGAGGCTCTACCTAGAGAATTGCCACCCACAAAATGCTGCTTGTGAAGTGCTTCATTAAGCAAGAAGCCAATTAAGTAGTAAGTATAATTAACCTGAGCTGTCCCTGGGTGCTTTGTGTCCTGTCACAAGATTTCCTCTTGAATTTTCTGCTGTCTGGCTTGGTTGCTTTGAAGGCAGAAAGCATGAAGTGCTGAGCTCCACCCTCTGCTCTGAGATCTCCTCTGGGTGGGTGCAGGTCAGACTCCTGATCTGCTCCACTCAGATGGAATTGGACACAGCTCCAAACCTTGGCCTGGTTTGGGTTTTTCCTTTACATCATTGTGGTTCCTTATAATTTATTGGAATCCCAGTGGACAGCAAGTTCTCCATGGGACAGCATTGTGCCCTTGTTGGCCAAGTGGGTCACTGGCATCCTGAGGGGCATCAAGAAAAGTGTGGCCAGCGGCTCTAGGGAGGTTCTCATGCCCCTCTATTCTGCCCTGTTGAGAACACTCGTGGAATACTGTGTCCAGGTCAGGGCTCCCCGGTTCAAGAGAGACAGGAGAGAGTCCAGCAGAGATCTCTGGGGCTGATGAAGGGACTTGGAACATCTCTGCTATGAAGAAAGGCTGGGAGTCCTGGGGCTGCTTAGTCTGGAGAGGAGAAGGCTGAGAGGGGATCTGATCAATGTCTATCAATGTCTGAGGGGTGGGGGTCAGGAGGAAGGGGCCAGACTCTGTGTGGTGGTGCCCAGGGACAGGACAAGGAATAAGAGGGACAAGCTGGAACCCAGGAATAAACTTGTTTGGTCTGAGGGTGCTGGAGCCCTGGAGCAGGCTGCCCAGAGAGGTTGTGGAGTCTCCTTTAGTAGATTGTTGCAGGCCCCACCTGGATGTGTTCCTGTGTGCCCTGCTCTGGCAGGGGGGTTGGACTGCATGACCTCTGGAGGTCCCTTCCAACCCCTAACATTCTGTGATTTTGTAGCTATTGTGCAGCAGGCAGCAGTGAGGAGCCCTCCTCGGCCCCCTCTGTTGTGAGCACCCCTTCTTCACTGCAGCACCAGGAACCTGGGCAGGCTGCTGGGGCCCCTGCCCATGCACCCCGCAGCAGAGGACAACTACGGCTACGACGCCTGCGCCGTGCTGTGCCTGCCCTGCCTGCCCAACATCCTGGTGATCGCCACGGAGGCCGGCGTGCTGTACCACTGCGTGGTGCTGGATGGGGAGGAGGAGGAGGAGCAGGTACTGGCCCGGGCTGTGCTGTGCTCTGCGCAATTCTGTGTCTGTACTCAAAGCTCCTGGCTGCAAGATGGCAGAGGGCCTGGCAGCGAACGCCAAGTGCCAATACATGAGGTGCAGCCAGGCTGCCTCCTGTGCCAGCCAGGCTCTGGGACCTGGGTGACTTTCAGGGCCAGTTGTGTGTGCCCTGACAGTAGATCAGCTTTTGGTTAATCTTATTGTGGAATACTTCAAAGAGCTTCTCCTCCCGCTTTGCCCTAGGGAGGCCACACCTGGAGTCCTGGGTCCAGGGCTGGGCTCCCCAGTTGAAGAGAGACAGAGAAGTGCTGGAGAGAGCCCAGGGGAGGCTGCAAAGCTGCTGAGGGGCCTGGAGCAGCTCTGGGAGGAGCAAAGGCTGAGAGCCCTGGGGCTGAGAGCCTGCAGAAGAGCAGCCCCAGAGGGGAGCTGAGCAATGCTCAGCAAGAGCTAAAGGAGCTGTGGGGGGCAAGAGGCTGGGGCCAGACTCTGCTCAGTGGTGCCCAGGGACAGCACAAGGGGCACTGGGCACAGACTGGAAGCCAGGAGGTTGCATGTGAAGAGGAGGAGAAAGTTGTTTGTTGTGAGGGTGCTGGAGGCCTGGAGCAGGCTGCCCAGAGAGGTTGTGGAGTGTCCTTGTGTGGAGAGCTTCCAACCCCCCCTGGGCATTGTGCTCCTGGGCAAGCTGCTGTGGGTGCCCTGCTTTAGGGGCAGGGGCTGGATTGGATGATCTCCAGAGATCCTTTCCAGCCCACACCATGCTGGGGTTCTGGCATTCTAAACAGAAACTCTGTTTCTGAGACAGACTTGTTCTGAGTAAAACAGGGGCTTGAAGGACTTTCCCTGCCCACAAGTCCGCTGGCCTAGGTCATGTCCATTTCTTGCTGCAGTTGGTGTTGCCATGTCTGTCTCCAAGATGTCTCACAGAAAAATTCAACTCTTTACAGTCAGAAAAGTCTTGGGACCCAAGATCTGATCTCATCCCTTCCCTGTATGTGTTTGAATGTGTTGAGCTGGAGCTTGCACTGAAGCTGGCATCAGGAGATGAAGAAGAACCTTTGGAGTCTGATTTCTCTTGCCCAATCAAACTGCATCGAGGTAGGGCTGCTGCTGGGGCTTGGGCTTTCTCCTGCTTCATTTCAGGTGTTCAGGGTCCAGGTGTTCACAGGTTACATTGGTGGCAAACTGGTGGCAGAGCAGGGATTTGCCTGATGCCTTTAAGTGCCATGGAAAGAGCAAGCTTGGGAGGTGCCTTGGTGCTTGCCCCAGGGCAGGTTCCAGCTGATCACCCAACACTCAGTTCCTGCAGCTGTGGCTACAGAGTTGTTCATCTGTGGTGACCCCACCCTGGAAGGGGCTTCTGTGGTGGTGTTGATTCTGGGGAAGATCTGGGGTCTGCTCATGGGACTGTGGTGTCAGGGTGGGGCAGGACACAGGGGCTGGGTCTTTGTGGTCAGCACACTGCTCTGCTGGCTTCCTCCCTTTGCCAGTGACTGAGGGAGATTGGGAGGAGCTCACAGCAGGGCAGCAGCTGCTGCTGCAGGCAGAACTCATCCTCCAGGTCAGTGCCTGGGAGCAGGATGTTGATGCTGCCTGCACAGCAGGGCGATGCAGGCTGGCAGGATGAGTTCCTCAGTTTGGTGCCATTTGCTGTTGGGATTTCAGATCCAAAGTGTCCCTCCAGATACCACTGCACACACGAGGCAGGTGTGCACAGCGTGGGGCTGACCTGGATTGAGAAACTGCACAAGTTCCTTGCCTCAGGTGAGTCTGAGGCACTCTCACCTGAGCAGCTCCCTTTGGCTAGGATCAGGTTGGTGGATGTGGGGAATACTGAGATCCCCTCCCCCTGCAGAGGGCTCTGGTGCATTCTGACAAATCTCTTTGCAGATGAGGAAGACAAAGACAGTTTACAAGAGCTGGGAGCAGAGCAGAAGTGCTTTGTTGAACACATTCTTTGTACCAAACCACTGCCCTGCAGGTAAAAGCCAAACCCTTTCTGCTGCTTCCAAGCGAGTGAGCTGCCATGGGAAATAGTTCTTCTTGGCTTTGGGGGTGAAGGGCTGGAAAGCAGCCCTGAGGAGGTGGACTTAGGGGTGCTGGGGGTGCAAAGCTGGACAGGAGCTGCCAGCCCAGCCCCAGCCTGTCCTGGGCTGATCCCCAGCAGTGTGGGCAGCAGGGGCAGGGAGGGGATTTTGCCCCTCTGCTGTGCCTGCTGAGACCTCCCCTGCAGTGCTGAGGCAGCTCTGGAGCCCTCAGCACAGCACAGACAGGGACCTGGTGGAGCAGGGCCAGAGAGGCCACAGCAATGCTGGCAGGGCTGGAGAGGAGAAGGCTCCAGGGAGACCTTCTGGTGGCCTTGCAGTGCTGAAAGGGGAGATCAGAAAGCTGAGGACTGACTTTCTTAAGGCCTGTTGCAACAGGCCAAGTGGGGATGGTTTGAACTCAAAGAGGGAGATTGAGAGTGGAGAGAAGGAGAAATGTTTGACACTGAGGGTGGGGAGAGCCTGGCCCAGGCTGCCCAGAGAGGTGGCAGATGTCCATCCCTGGATCCATTGCAGATTTGGGCTCTGGTTGCAGATGTCCCTGCTGATTGCAGGATGGACTAAATGACCTTTAAAGGTCTTTTCCAACCCAAACCAGTCTGGGATTCTCTGATGCTCTTTTGCTGCATTCTTGCCATTAAATTAACAAAGTCAGGTCAAGAGAACTGAAGTAACAGAGATTTCTGCATTAGGATTCTTCATGCCAGGGGGCAAACTCCTTCTGTGTCCCTGTCTGCAGCCCCCTGTGAAAACAGCAGCAATGTTCACTTCCATGGTCCTTTGAGCCACTTGTTGAGGATCAAACCCTGCCCATGATGTGTTGAGCTTGGTCAGGCCTCAGAGGCATCATTTGCTGGGCTTGATGGGCTCAGAGGTGCTTCCCAACAGTAGTGGTTCTAGGATCTGCATCTTGAGCTGCTGCTCTCCTCACTTTCGTAAGTCCTAACCATGTTTGTAGGCTGCTTTGTACCAAGCACTGCAGGTGCAGGCAGTGGCTGTCAGGAGCTGTTCAGTTTGGCTGAGGTCACCTGCAGGGCTCCCTGAGCCAGCACAGCCTCTCCAGGGGGGAGAGGACATTTGGCCCAAGAGATGGTGCAGGAGCCCTGCACTCTCCTGAGGACTTCTGAGCCTTGCATGAGGAGTGGGTCATGGGGCCTGGGTCACGGCAGGTTTCAGTGCTGGTCACAAGGATGCTGGTCCTGTTCTGCCTCTCCAGCTGGAGGAGCCTGTCCTGGGGCAGGAGGTGTGGTGGCAGAGGGACTCACTCAGGCTTGCTGAAGAGTGTCTGGTGTAGGCTACAGCCAGAGCTTTTCTGGAGAGTCAACCTGCACGACTTCAGCCACAAAGAGCATTTCTGATGAGCTCATTGTTGTGTTTTCTTCCCCTCAGGCAGCCTGCTCCCATCAGAGGGTTCTGGATTGTCTCTGACATCCTGGGGCCCACCATGATCTGCATCACCAACACCTATGAGTGCATCACGAGGCCACTCCTGTACGTGGCTCCTGCTGCATGACAGGGACCACAGGATGCTATTGGATTAGCCTCTTGATCCTTTCAGCCCAGCTCTGCTCCTTGCAGCCCACACAGAGAAGTTTCCAAAGCAGCTGTGCTTTGTCTGGGGGGATGGGAAGGTGCAGAGTGGTGGAGGTGGCTGTGTGACACGCGGAGGGCAGGCAGTTTGTTGCTTTCAGTTTGTTGCCCAGTGGTGAGTGTGTGGCAGGACCCCCCCAGCAGAGCCAGGGTCAGGGTCTCTTATGGGCCTTAAACTCTCTCTGCAGTGTTCTCAAACACTTAGAGGTCCTGTGAGCCCCACTCTGAAGTGACAGAGGTGGGTAGGGACTGGGCAGGCTGCTTGGAGCACCAGGGTCCTTCTGCTGTCCAGGTGCTTGCTTGCCTCCTTAGGGAGCTGTCCTCTCCTCAAGGGAAAGGACGTTTATGGTTCTTGTTAGTTTGGGCTGTGGCCACAGAGGGCTGTGGGGATTTGAGCTCCACCAAGCCTGCCTGGAGCTGGGTTTGTCACCTAACTGAAATACTTCCTCTTAAACACTTGTGACTGACTGCTGCAAGACATCTCCTTGCACAGTGGCAAGTTCCTCCCTTCAGATAGCTCTTAGGCTGCCCTAGCTGATGTTCTGGCCTAAGCTGTGTTCTCCCTGGCAGGAGCACAGTGCATCCTGCATCCCCTCCCCTGCTCTGCAGCAGGGAGGATGATGATGTGGATGCTTCCCCGCTCCGCATCCTGGCTCAGTCCCAGCACTCCTTTGAGAAGCACATCCGAGGGATCCTGCAGCGCAGCTCTGCCAATCCTCTGCTGCTCAAGTAAGTCAAGATGCCTTCCTCAGGGAGCTGGACTCTCTGGAATACTGTGTCCATCACCTCCTGCTTAAAACTACTGGCACAGGCTGCCCAGGGATGTGGTTGAGGCCCCATCCCTGGAGACATTCAAATCAGCCTGGCTGTGGCCCTGGGCAGCCCGATTCGGCTGGAGGTGTCCCTGCTGTCTGCAGTGGGGTTGAAGATGACCTTTGAGGTCCCTTCCAGCCCAATGCAATCTGTGAAGCTGTGAACAGTGCCTTAGACATGGCAGTAATGGGGCACAGGTTGCACCCCTCTGTACAGGGATGGTGTCCCAGCAAGTGACAGAGGAGGCTGGGGATCATCGTGCTCCAGGGGCTCCAAGCAGGGCTGAGCTCAGCTGCTGAGGCTGCTCATCACTTGTCCCACTGGGGTTTGAGTATCTTTAAGATACTCTGGGATTTCCTCATGGAAAAATGCTTTACAGCACAAGGATTTAATGTTAGCCTCACTTCCCTAACTCAGGCCCCAGTAAATGCTGTGAGCTGTTCAGCCTGTCAGGGTGAGACTGCCAGACCCTGCCTCTGCTCTCCTCAAGGTCTGCTGATCCAGATGCTGCTCCTCCCCCTGAAGAATGCCTGCAGCTCCTTAGCAGGGCCACACAGGTGTTCAGAGAAGAATACATCCTGAAACAAGACCTGGCCAAGGAGGAAATCCAGCAAAGGTAACACAGACCCTCCAAAATCTCTGCTCTACCCTGAGTGGAACAGCAGCACCAAGCACTCCCCTCCTGGGCTAACCCTTGGCAATGAGAATGAGCTCATGGGGGACTAACCCTAGAATTGTTTGGGTTGGGAATGACCTCTCAGGTCGAGTCCAACCCTCAGCCCAACACCACCGTGGATGAAGACAGGCTGAGGGAACTGGGGCTGTTCAGCCTGCAGAAGAGAAGTCTCCAGGGACACCTTAGAGTAGCACTTCAGTGTCTGAAGGAGCTGCAGGAGGGCTGGGGCAAGGGACTGCAGTGACAGGACCAGGGGCAGTGGTTTGAAATGAGAGCAGAGCAGATTGAGATTGGATGTGAGGAACAAGTTCTGCCCCAGGAGGCTGCTGAAACCTGCAACAGGTTGCCTGGGGAGGTGGTTGAGGCTCCATCCCTGGAGATATTGAAGGTGAGGCTGGACAGGGCTCTGAGCAACCTGATCTTGCGGAGGGTGTCCCTGCTAAGTGCAGGGACTTGGACTGGATGAGCTTTGGAGGTCCCTTCCCATCCAGACATTCTGTGGCCATTAAACCATGGCCCCAGGTGCTGTGTCCACATTTCTTGCACACCTCCAGGAGAACTTGTGCTGAAAACTGAGCAGGGAAGGCAGCAGGGAGTATGACACAAAATACTGCTGCTGTCAGTCTGCCTGGGGGTGGCAGGACATCTTCTGACCTCAGCAAAGGAAATCTGCATTAAATCTCCCCTCAAACTGCAGTATAAAGCTAGGAGAGAAGGGAAGAGCTGCTTCTCACCACTGCCCTTGGTTCTTCCTGCTCCAGGAGCACAAATCAGTGCTGGTGTTTGTGGTGTGGGCTGCTGTGCTGGCTGGTTTGATTGGTCTTTGTTTCAGAGTGAAGCTGTTGTGGGGACAGAAAAAGAAACAGTTGGAAGACCTCAATTACTGTCGAGAGGAAAGGTGAGTGTGGGCTGCTGCCCCTTCATGCTGCAGGCAGTGTGACCCCAGGGAGGGGTGAGCACATCTGGAGCTGTGATGGAGCTCCAGCTCCTCAGCCTGCTCCTCACCCCCAAGCCAATGAGCGTTTCCCCTCGGCTCAAGGAAAAGCCTGCGGGAAATGGCCGAGCGCTTGGCAGATAAGTACGAGGAGGCCAAGGAGAAGCAAGAGGACATCATGAACAGGTGAGTGCAGCCTGGGGCTCTGGGGGCAGGGCTGGCTGGAGGCTCTTTGATCAATCAAAGTATTTTCTGGGCATGTCTGAACCTGGTTGATGTCCACACCAACTGATTTCAAGCAAACTCCCACAGCATTGACCCCGTGGAAGGCACAGATGTGGAAAACCACCTGGGAGCAGCTGCTGGTGGGGCTTGGCCTCTGCTCCCAAGGAGCTATGGGAGAACAACAGGGTGTGGGCTCCAGCTACACCAGGGAAGGGTTAGGCTGGACAGTAGGAAAAAAATTTGCACTGAAAGGGTTGTGAGGCTCTGGCCCAGGCTGCCAAGGGAGGTGGTGGAGTCCCCATCCCTGGAGGGGTTTAAAAGCTGTGCAGATGCAGTGCTTGTGGGTATGGCTTGGTGCTGGGCTTGGCAGAGTAGGGTTAATGGTTGGACTTGATGATCTTGAAGGTCTTTTCCAACCTAAATGATTTCATGATTGGAAGTTGTGAGTGTGGTAGAACAGAGCAAGCAGGAGGTGGCAGCTGGGTTGGGTAGCAGACTGGGAGCCAGGCATCCTCAGGCACTTTGCAGCTGGCAGTGAGTGGGCAGGGAGGGTTGAGCTGCTGCAGGGGCTCTGCAGAGGAAGAAGTTCTTCACTAGGAGGTGGTGAGACACTGGCACAGGTTGGCCAAAGAGGCTGTGGATGCCCCCTGCCTGGAGGTGTTCAAGGCCAGGTTGGATGAGGCCTTGAGCAGCCTGGGCTGGTGGGAGGTGTCCCTGCCCATGGCAGGGGCTTAGAGTAGATCTCTGAGGTCCCTTCCAACCTGAGCTATTCTGTGATCTTAAAGCTTTGTCTTTTCCAACCAAAACGTTTCCATGATGCTGAACTGCTCTGTGCTGGGGCCAGTGGTGGTTTGTCAGTACCAGTTCAGGTCCAGGTGAGCCCTTGCCAGTCAGAATTGAGACAGCTGGAAGAGCAAAGTCAAGTCTGAAGCCTGGGAGCTGAGGAGGAGCCTGCAGGGCTGGTGTGGGCTCAGCAGGAGGTCAGCTTATGCAGCAATGATTCTTGCTCTGTACATCCAGGATGAAGAAGGTGCTTCGGAGCTTACATTCTCAGCTCCCTGTCCTGTCAGACACTGAGAAGGACATGAAGAAGGAGCTGCAGACCATCCATGACCAGCTGCAGCACCTGAGCAACGCTCTCAGACAGGTGAGAGGAGGAATGGGATGGCTCTGGTCAGTCCCTGCCAGCACCTGCTGAGTGTGCTGACAGGATTCAGTCCTTCAGTAGAGCAACAGGAGCCAAACTGGCACCAACTCACCACAGTAACCTCTGATCCCTGTGAGTGATCCAGACAGGACCTCTGCAGTTTGGTGTAAACTCTAAGAGAAGGTCTCCACACAGACCAAGCAGTAACCTTCTGTTCCTATGTGGCAGGGAGTGCAAAAGCCAGGGGGTTCTGACCCAGAGAGGATCTGTTTGCTGCAAGGTTTGGACCTAGGCAGCTTTCAGCCTGGCAGGCAGGGCCAGCACTGACTGGGCTCTTGTGCATGTCCAGGTTAAAATGAAGAAGGAATACCAGCAGAAGAAGATGGAGAAGGGGACTGGCTCCCGGAAACCCAGCATCACCCTCAGTGCCTACCAGAGCAAGTGCATCCAAACCGTGCTGAAGGAAGAGTAAGTTGAGGCTGGGTTCCTCCTCTGCAATTCCAGCCTGGCTTGGCAGTGCCTCCACAGTGCCAGCAGCTCTGGCCCTCTCCTGCTATTGCTAAGCTCAACCTGCCAGGGGATCTTGTGGCTGGGTTCTGATTGCATTTCTTTGTCTTTAGGGGAGAACACATCAGGGAAATGGTGAAGCAGATCAATGATGTCAGAAGCCACATCAACTTCTAAGCTGTCTCCCATGAGGAACCTCCACCAGAAGGCTGGAGGAGCTTTAATTTTCCCTGGTGCCTCCCCTTGTGTATTTAGCACCACAGCTTTCACTTCCTGTTTTGTAAGGAGGAAGTCTTCAATAAAATACTTTTGTTATGACTGTTCAGGGGCTGCTGGGGTTTTAGCTTTCCAGAAAGGCAGGAGGAGGCAGCAGCAGCTCTTTAACCCTTAGCACAGGTGGGGTATGGGGATTGTGGGGATCACTGTTTCCTTCAGCTCCTTGGGCTTCCTTTGGGAAGGCTTCTCCTCCCCTGGGCCCAGGGCATGGCTGTGTGGGGCCTGTGGCAGGAGGGGAAAGCATTGAAGCGCAGAGACTGCAGCAGGGTTTTGTTTGTTTAATTTGGAACACTCTCCATAAGGACACCTTCAGTACAGTTAACAAATGGTTACACTTGAATCCTGCCCACAGCAGAATTCCACACCCACAGTTGCACAGGACACCAAGGGCGTGGTTCACTGGAATGCAGTATCCACTTCCCAAGGCTCTGCCTGTCCTGGGAGCTGGCCCTGCACTCCCCCTCCCCTCCAGGGCCAGGGCTGCCTGCTGTGGACAATAGGGAGGTGCTGTCCCCCTCCCCTGGGAACAGGCCAGCTGGCCAAGCTCAGCTTTGAAAAGTAGAACTGCACTGCTAGAAAGGTGCAGGGGAGGGAGGGCTGTTAGTACTTGCTGGGTTACCAGGCATGCTGCAGGGGGCTGGGGTTGCACAGTTGGGGCTCTACAGGGATAGGAATGGGTACAGAACTTGATCTTGTCCCTCTGACACTCTACAGAAACAGAAGCCAGCTTCCTGACCCACTCACCCCCTGCAGCCTGGCTGCCTGCCAGCTGAGACCTACTGCCTGCCAAGGCTCCTACCAAGGGAGGAGAGCCTCCCACCCTGCTCCAGTCACAGCCCACACACCAACACCTGGAGGCAACAGCATTGGCTTTCTGATGGCTTAGGAGCAAAACCACCAGCATCCATCCACTGAGCAGCTCCACCAAGAGCTTTGGCTGTCCTTCACTTGCAGTCTCTTCACTTCACTGCACATCTGGCATGCACTGGTCTGGTTTTTAAGAGCCCCTTCGAGTGCTTTCCTTGCCCCTGTGGGACAGCAGGAGAGCTGGCTGCAGTGGGCACATGGCCACCACTTCTCTGAAGCTGGGTTTGCAATCAGGAGTGAATGGTTAGCCAGGTATGAGCAGCAGCAGTTGACAAGGGTCACTCCTGGTCCAGCTCTCAGGCACAGCCAGTGCTCCAGCAGGGGTCAAGGTATTGGGGGGGTGCAAGACGGAGCAAGGTGATGCCGAGGAACACAAGCAGATGGTGGCTGCACCCTTCCTCTCCAGCTCCCTCACTACCCCACAGTGCCTGCTGCAGAGCAAGGAAGCCATCTCTGGTAAGCTCTCAGGGGTGTCTCCAGCCTCAGTGCCAGGCTGAGCACTGAGACACAGCAGCAAGCACAGGAGCACAGACACAGAGCCTGGCCCTGGGATGCCACCAGCTTGTGACACAGGCCAAGGAGAGGCCACCCCAGCCCTGTGCTGCTGCAACCCATCCCCAGTGGTCAGCTATGGCCATGGTTGTGCAGAGCAGACAGGCACTGAGCAGGGAGCAGAGAGGGACACTGAAGGGCCAGTAAAGCTTCCCTCACATCCTGCACTAGGACAGTCCAGAACCTCAACCAACAATTCCTTTCCTGCCTTTTAGGTGCAGTTCCTCAAGTGCTCAGCTTGCTGCAGAGCTGGGTGGGCTCTGGGGTGCTTTTGCCATACTCTAACAGCTGCCTAAGCGCTGCTGCACAGGTGAGCCAGCAGCAAGCAGTGAGCAGTTAGTCTGGGGAAGGGAGAGACCACAGGCAAAAGCTTTTCCTTCCACAGCTCCTACCAACAGCCTCTACTCATCTTCTCCCAAGCCTGCCCCATGGAGCAGGAGCCTAACCATTGGAGAATTGAATGCAATCCAGCTGGTAGTGCACTGATGCCTCAGGGGGAAGCTGCTGACACCTCACAGACCAGCAACAGTGAGAAAGGTTCAAAGCCCCAGACCTGGTCATGGCCAGCTGCTAGAGAGAGAACCGTTTCAGCCAAGTGCCACCTTCAGAGGGCAGTGCTGCCAGCCCCCAGGCTGTTCCTTGCCAAGGCAGGAATGGGTGGCAGGAGGAGCTGATTACTGGAGGAATGAATTGCTGGGGTGAATAAACTGCTTTAATTCTTGCACTGAGCCACAGGACTGAGCCTGCAGGCTGCTTCTGGGCTGGTTTTAAGGCATTCCTCCTCAAAGCCACCAGTTCCAACCCTAGGACTGAAGCACTTGGATTCACTGCACTGCAGCTTGGAGCAGCTGCTGTCACTTCTGGGCTTTCATCACCTTAAGAGCCATGGCTAAGCAGGTAGAGAAAAAACAAGCAGTGGAGGGAAGTCCAAGTGATCCATTCTGGACAGCAGCCATCTGCTCCTTCACCTCCTTCCTTGGAGCTGGGTGGTAAGCAAGGGCCAGCTGAACAACTCAGTCTGCACCCCCAGGGCCATCACCACCTGCACCCACAGGTGGAACCAAGCACCCAGCTGCATGCCTGGAACTCCACCAGAAGATGGGAAAGGACCAGGAATGGTCCCAGTACCACCACAGGCCAAGAAGCCCCAAGCTAGCAGCTGCTGGGTAACCAGAGCCCTGGGCCTCTGCTGTCACCTCACACAGGGCAGAGTTCCAGTGCATGGTCACAGAAAGAGACAGTGCAGGAGCCAGCCCTGAGCAGCATGGTGCCAGCAGGAGGGCAGAGATGCTCTGCACCCTTCACACCTGAGCCAGCAGAAGAGCACAGCCCTGCTCCCTCACACTGCTCTCAGACTGCAACCACCCTCCTGCAGACTGGGAAGCTGCCCCAGGAGTGGTTGGGTTGAGCCAACTGCTTCCTTCACCACCTCCTCAGGACACCTCCCAGTGACAGCTGGCAGCCTTCCACCTGGTGCCAGCCACTGGAGCAGAGCAGCCCTGCACAAAGCCCATGCCAGGGCCCAGCCACCACACAGGGTTTGGACAGCTGCTCCTGGAGCCTCCTTTTGTCACAGCCAGAAGGGACTGGAGGTACTGCTCAGCTGTGAGGCTGAGAAAAACCAGCTGGTGCTCCAGCTCCTAAACCCCAGTGCTGGAGGGATTCCAAACCAGTGCATTTCTTGTGCTTTTTCATTAACTATCGGAAATTCAACAGAAAGATTTCAAGGAATTAAATTCATTTGCTTGGGGCCAGCATTTTTCTGTGCAGGAGCTCACCCAGGTCCACCCCATTTCATCAACCATCCAGATTTCACCAGCACAAATGCAGTGGGGCAGAAGAGGATAGCACTAAGTTAGGAAAGAAGCTCAATCTCCAGTGTCCTGCTAATAAAGTCATATTTTAATATAAAATATCCATACAGCATACTCTACACCTCCTCCTCTCTGCTAGCTGAATACTGGGACTGACTAGGGCAAACAGGGAAACGTCAACCACTTTGCTCTTCAATGCTTTGGAGGGACAAGATGGTTTCCAGCAGCTACTTTGATCACAGTAGTGGGGGTGGGGGAAAGGACAGAGGGGAAAAGACAGGGGGGGGGTCAATGTTCCAGAAGTCTAGAATAGGTTACGGAATCGGCTGAAAGAGGGAAGTGTTTCAGGGTGTAACGACTGATCCCACTCAGTGGCACAGGGGACACCACACATTAGTGTTGCCATCACAACCTTCTCCTCCCCACCCTGCAAGCCAGCCTGGGGCTCTCTTCCTGCCCAGTACGAAACCTTTTTCCCCCTCTAGAAACAAAAGGTAAGTCAGCACTCCCCTCTGCTCCTCTTCTGCTCTTCCTGTTAGAGTTAAATAATAATTAATGTTGCTCTAAAGATGAGTTAAAAGCCCCAGGCAGCCTTGGAGCAGCAGAGCAGGCTGTCATGTCTCAGGCAGCTGGTTAATGTCCGTCAGTTTTGTGTCATTCAGGATGGCTCGGATCCGCTCCAGGGAATCCGCCTGCCGGATCCGCTCCAGCTGCACCTGCAGGGAACCAACACGCCAGCTGGGGACACCTGCCTGCAGCCCCACAGACACAGCTCAGCCACCCTCACCTCTGCAAGGAGAGGGGGAAATCAGCACTGGCTGGGGCCTGCAGGCACAGCAGCTCGGTCAGGGCCACAGCTGGGAGGAAGGGACACACCGAAGAGCCACCACCTGGGGGGCTCCAGCAAGCCTTCATGGGACCACCCAGATGATCACAGGGATGGAGAACATCTCCTGTGGGGACAGGCTGAGACAGCTGGGTAGCACAGCATTGAGGCCAAGTTGATAAAAGATCTAGAGGACAGGGCTGGTGGGGGAAATGGGGCTGTTCAGCCTGGGGAAGAGAAGGCTCCAGGGAGACCTTAAAGCTGCATTTCAGTATCTGAAGGAGACCTCCAGGAAGGCTGGGGAGGGCCTGCTCAGAAGTGCCTGAGCAGGGCAGAGTTAGGTTGGAGATGAGGAGGAAGCTCTGCACAGGGAGGCTGGTGAGACACTGGAACAGGTTGCCCAGAGAGGTGGCTGAGGCCCCGTCCCTGGAGACATTCAAGGTCAGACTGCCTGGGCAGCCTGCTCTGGTTGGAGGTGTCCCTGCTGACCACAGGAGGTTGGACAAGATGACTTCAAGGGTCCCTTCCAACCCAATGCAATCTGTCAATCACTTTGGTTTGCCCCACAACCAGTCCCAGACAGCACACTGGGCAGGCACACTGGAGATGTGCACAGCAGTGTAAGCTTTCACAGCAGCAGTGTAAAGGAAGCACACAGCTACCTTCAAGCCACTCAAGATCAAAGCTGAAATGCTCTTGGAGGACACATTTCTAAGCAGGGCAGCAGGGGCAGGGAGGGGATTCTGCCCCTCTGCTGTGCTCTGCTGAGACCTCCCCTGCAGTGCTGGGGCAGCTCTGGAGTCCTCAGCACAGCACAGACAGGGACCTGGTGGAGCAGGGCCAGAGGAGGCCACAGCAATGCTGGCAGGGCTGGAAGCTCTCTGCTGGGAGCCAGGCTGAGAGAGTTGGGCTTGGGCAGCCTGGAGAGGAGAAGGCTCCAGGGAGACCTTCTGGTGGCTTTGCAGTGCTGGAAGGAGAGAGCAGAAAGCTGGGGACAGAGTTTTTCTCAGGGCCTGTTGTGACAGGACAAGGGGAGATGGTTTGAACTCAAAGAGGGAGATTGAGAGTGGAGAAGAGAAATGTTTGACACTGAGGGTGGGGAGAGCCTGGCCCAGGCTGCCCAGAGAGGTGAGAGCTGCCCCATGGCTGGCACCATTGCAGGGCAGGTTGTGTGTGGCTGTGAGCAACCTGCTCTGGTTGGGTATGTCCCTGCTGCCTGCAGAGGGTGGACTGGATGAGCTTTAAAGGTCCCTTCCCACCCAAACCAGGCTGTGATCTCCAGAGTGGTACCTGTGTGTTTGCTGTGTGAACTGCCTGAACCAGTGCAAGCAGTACTTCAAAAGACAGAGGATGATGACAAGCAAGAAGAACTTCACATGCCTGGGCAGTTCAGTAGTGTCCTTTGTCCTGCCTACAGCAGCAGCCAGAACAGAAGAGGACAGTTCCCTGCTGCCCAGTCGGCTAAGCTCTGTCTGGTGAACAACCTGCTGTAGTTTTCCAAGACTTGTCTCAAAAAATCTCTGTTCTGAATTCTGCTGCTGCCACTGAGTTCCCTGGGCAAAGTGCTGGGATTCAGCCTTCTCTTTGTGAGTGCTATTTGGAGTTGAATTGAAGGTGAGGGACACTGAAGGTGGGACCAGTTTGGCTTCCTGATTAGCAAGCAGCACCTGAAGGCCCTTCTGTGCTCTCCACAGTTAAGAGAGATCAGCCTGATGAACAGGAACTGGCCTCAAGGAACACCCCTGCCCAAGCTCCTTGCTGCAGCCACCTCTTGGTATCTCATCACCCACCACAGGTTCCACTTATGGGAGGAAATACAAAGGCAGTGCCAGTGAGGGCAGCACAGATGAGCCTTCCAGAGTGTGTAAACAGAACAGTAAACAGAACATGGAGAACCATTCAGTGTATTCAGACCAAAGAACCCAAGCCCTCAAGTACCTGCAGCCTAGTGGTTTGCTAGAAGAGAACCCACTGGAAAAACCTCAGGAGATGGACAGTGAAACAGCAGGCACCACAGGGCCATTTGGCTCTCTCCAGTTCCCTTAAGTACAGGATTTGGTGTCTTTGGTGCTGAGAATCAAGCCCCCAGAATAAAATCCCCACCAGGCTTCACCATGAAGGCTACACCAGGGACCCTTGATCAGGTTAGTACACTACTGACTGTTCAAGTAAGTTGTTAAATGCCAACCAAAGAACTGTTATAAAAGCTCCTCCTGATCTGACACAGGCCTGGAGAAGGGAAGAAGCAAAAGCAGCAGCTCCCAGGTGGATGTCACTTCCCTTACCTGAAGTGTCTGAGAAAGCTTTACAAAATCTCTCTGCACTTGCTCACTGACATCTAACTCAGTCTGCAACCGCTGAGCTTTGTTCTTCTCTTCAAACACCAGCTGTTCCAGGTTGGCCTGAGGAGAAAAAGATTCCTTATGCCAGGGTTAAAATGGAGAAAAAAAAAAGGAGAAGATGGCATAAACTGAGTCAAGCACAAGAGCAGAACAGAGAAGCATGGTTATTGGCAGAGTCCTGTCAAGAAATCAAACCAAGCACTCCTCCTGCACCCCAATTCCAGGGTCACAAAGATATGAGAGGGCTGCAGCCTGTGGGCACAGGCTGGGAAGGTTGGGGCTGTTCAGCCTGGAGAAGAGAAGGCTGTAGGGAGACCTTAGAGCAACCTTCCTGTACCTCAAAGAGGCTCCAGGAGAGCTGGGGAGGGACTTTGGACAAGGGCCGGGACAAGTGACAGGACAAGAGGCAAATGGATTGAAGCTTGAGGAGAGGAGATTGATACTGGAGATGAGGAAGAAATTCTTGGCAGTGAGGGTGGGGAGAGTGTGGAACAGGTTGCCCAGGAAGGCTGTGGATGTCCCCTCCCTGGAGGTGTTCAAGGCCAGGCTGGATGAGGCCTTGAGCAACCTGGGCTGGTGGGAGGTGTCCCTGCCCATGGCAGGGGGTTGGAACTGTCTGAGCTTTAAGGTCCCTTCCAACCCAACCCATTTGATGATGATGATTTGAAGTGCATCCAGTGGACACTATGTCACTGCCAGCATCTTATCAGCACTCCAAAGCTTCCTTTGTCAGTCTCTGACCACTGTGCTCATCATAAAGGTCACATAGACACACTTCACACCCAGCCATCAGAGCTACCTTTGCTGCTGTTTCCTTCTTCAGCTGCTCTTCTAGAGTGTTTTTTGTTTCCTTAAGACTCTCCAGCTGCTGCAGGTTTTCCTGGGAAGAACTTTCCAACTATATTATAATAAAAAAATATATTAACCAAAGCTCCTCACATTCCAATGGAGGATGTGCAGCCTGAGAGTCTTTCCCAGCACTCAGAAATACATCTAAATAACCTCTCTTAGGGACACAGAAAGCACCTAACACCTTTCTACCCATTTCTTTCTTTTTGGAGCTGGAGAGAAATGGTCAAACGTGACACTAAGGTTATTATTAGGTAACCTAATATTAATTAGGAATTAGTTAACCCAATATCTAGGTTTAATAAACAGACAAAACACCTTGTAAGGAACAGAACCACAAATGGGTCCCAGACTGCCACGAGTCCTTCAAAGTCCCAGACATGACCTTCTGTGTTTTCTTTGAGCTGGTGACAGAACCCTTGTGATACTCTTAGTGGATACCAAGAGCTGCAATGGACTGAGAGTGCCCAGTGGCTGCAGCAAGAAAATGCAGAGCCTGATGTGGAGCTCCTCCCTGCAGACAGGACAGGTTATCAGCCAGCCCTCCAGCAGCACTCAGGCAGCCTGAGAGGAAGGACCAACAATGCTGAGGGTTTCAGAATTCTCTCCTTCCCTCCCAGTGCAGGGCACAGTGAACATCATACAAAACCGTATCTGAAGTGTGACTGACACCTCAAAGGCAGATGAGGGTCAAAAAAGAAGTTTGTTTTCTCTGATATGAAGAGATTGAGATCAAAGAAATCAACATAGCAGCACTGACAAAACAGAGAAAAAGAATCTTCTGGTTAAAAAAACCCCAAACAAATCCAAAGTCCCCTGGTGAAAGGGCTCCTTACCTGTTCCTTTTCCACTTTTATTCTTTCCAGTTCAGCTTTTAAACTGGAAATGGAAGCTGAAAAGCAAGAATATTAGAGCTTGAATGTAAGAGAACCACAAGAAATTGGGCATCCCCTGTTGTCTTCTGGTAAGATTTCAAGGATCATTAAACAGGTGCTGCACCAAAGGGCAACAAAGAATTGGACTTCTGTTTTCAGCTGCACAGCTTTGGTGTAAATCAGTAACTGGACTATTGCTTTCAGTGGCACGCTTTTGGTGTTTCTGCCACCAAAAATGGGCAGTATTTAAATATATAGAATTCTACACACCACAAAATTAAGTCTTCAGTTCTCTTACTAATCTCTAACAGCCCTATTTTGAGCCTATGCAGCCCCCACTTACCTATTTCTTCTTTGCAATTCTCTATCTCCAGCTGTAGAGTCTCTTCTATATTTTCTTTCAAATACTGTTCAGCTTGAATCTGCTCTTTTAAGAACAAAATCTCAGCCTTCAGTTTCTCCTCCAGGTGATCTGCTGCTGTCCGCACGCTGATGATGTCCTCCCGGTACTTCAGAATCAGCTCCCGGAGCTCCTGGATCAAAGATCAGCAGAGATCTGCACTGGGAGCAGCCCCAGAAGGATCTCCTCAATACTCAGCAGGAGCTAGGCAAGAGGCTGGGGCCAGACTCTTGTCAGTGGTGCCCAGGGACAGCACAAGGGGCAGTGGGCACAGACTGGAAGCCAGGAGGTTGCATGTGAAGAGGAGGAGAAAGTTGTTTGTTGTGAGGGTGCTGGAGGCCTGGAGCAGGCTGCCCAGAGAGGTTGTGGAGTGTCCTTGTGCGGAGAGCTTCCAACCCCCCCTGGGCATTGTGCTCCTGGGCTGTGGGTGCCCTGCTGGAGCAGTGGCTTGGACTGGATGATCTCCAGAGGTCCCTTCCAACCCCACCATGCTGGGATTCTGTGCCATTTCACAAGGATTCCTCCACTGAGATCTCCATGCATGATTTGTGTCAATGATTTAAGAATGTTTTACCTCTACTGCTTCTGGCAGAATGAAATCCTCAGCTTGCTGCAAGGACACGTGCAGGCTGTGCTTTCCTTGGAGACTTTCATTATCTTTTTGCAGTCTCACCAACTCTTCTGAAACCTGCTCCCTTGACTGGGTCAGGACAGCCTCCAATGCAAAGAAAAGCAGAAATCCTCACTCAGGGTCATGCTCAGGTCTCTTTATGCCCAGTTTCTATCACCACTTTCAAAACTGATCCTGAACTGATACTCTTTGTAGGAAAACAGGAGTGTGTGATCTACATAGTCAGTTCTGTCCTGCCTGGCTTGAGCTCCAGAAATGAAGGCAGGATCAGTGGTAACTGTAGAAGCAGACAGGAAGCAAGAGATCAACAGCACTGCTCAGCCTCCCAGTTTTCTTCCATGGCTATCTGTCAGCTGGATGCTCATGGAGGGGGCATAGGAGGGGAATGAGCTGCGATTTTTGCTATAGAGTAAGGACTAAGTGTCCTGTCATAGAGGTACAAAGTCCTGCAGGGGCTAGATAGTCCAGGAGCAGGCACAGGGTATCATAATTTTTGTTATTCCATCCCATAACCCTGCAAACCCCACATAAGGAAGGTGCACAGCCAGTTCTTTCTCTTTCTCCCTCCTCTCTGGTGCTGCTGTGGTCTCTGGTTTGTGGGGGAGTGCAGCTTTCCTGCGCCCTTCACTGCAAGCTCATTTCTTGCTATGCCACTGAGCCTGCTGAGGCCTAGTGGGGGGCATTGAGGCCTGGCAGGCCTGGCCTGGGGCGGGGGCAGTTCGGCCTACTCGGGGCCTACCGAGGCTGAGTGTGGGGGATAAAGGCTTTGGCCTGGTTGAGGCCTAGTGAGGCCTGGTAGGCCCAGGCAGAGAACTGGGCTGAGGCTGATTCTGATTTGTGTCTGTATTTCCTTTGTGCCTTTATATCTTTTGTACTCTTGGTTACTTTTGTAAATAGTATTCTCTATTTCACCTCCAATTCTTTCACTCCTTTGGGATAAAATACTTTCTGTCCTTTGGCCCTGGGCAGCTGGTGGCTCAAACCAGGCCAGTTTTGGGAACTGGCACTGAGAATCACCTAACAACTCAGCTGTAGGAGCAGCTTCCTCCTGAAACTTCCAGTGGTGTCTGCCTCCCTCTGCCTCTGGAGGAAAACCTCAAAACAGTTAATCCCTTGTGAAGAAAAAGGAGTAAGTGAAAACACGTTTGCTTGCAACAGAAAAGGAAAAAATTCCAGTCAACTTTTCTGAGAGGGCTGATTGCTTTGAAACAGGGAAACAGAGACCTCAACTCTGACAGAAGCTGCCCTGAACAGGTGGACAGCATGAAAAGCATCAGATAATTCATTTCTCTAGGCTCCTGCATCTCCATCAGGCTCTGTTGCAGAACACCAAACACAATATTTCTGCAAGCAGTGTCCTGATGCCCCCCCCCAGCCCTGGGATTGTTTATCTGGGGGCCTTAGTGCCTGGATGCTCCCAGTGCCTGCATTGCTGTGCAGGGGAGGAAAGGAGAATGAACTCCATACTGATATAGAAGGGAATGAATAGCTCTAAGGAAGTCAGACTTTGTTTTGCCCTAGAAACCCAGGTCCTCCTCCTATGCTCTCTGAAAATAAGTTCCCATGCACATGGGAAGGGTTTTAGGGCTGATATTTTAAGTCTGACCTGTAAAATCAGTGAGAATTCAGCTTTAAACCTTAAGCAAATACTCACTAATGATGGTACTCATGGTGAAGCCTAAAAACTGATCTTGAAAACATCTATTCTGTCTTCAGATCCCAGGTGAAATCTAAATGGGCAGGGAATGTACATATTGACTAAGGGGGAAGAACACTGGCCAGTGATCTCTCCATTAATCAATGCACACACACAGGAAGCAGGACAAGCTGCAGGACTCCACGAGCTGGGCCAGCTCCATAAGCTCACTCTGTTGCTGTCTTTGTAGATGAAGGTGCACAGCTCTCTGGCTGGGTAGCAAGACACTGAGCTACCAGGGTCAGACAAAGAGGGCTGCTCAGCTGACCTGTGGGCTGAAGCTGTCTTACCATCTGCTCCTGGACGCTCCTCTTGGCCTGTGAGAACGCCTGCTGCAGCTCACCCAGGAGGTTCTCTGACTTCTGACACTTAGCCATCAGCAGAGAGATCTTCAGCAAAGAAAAGCCACACAGAGAAAGACAGAAAGCATGAGATGGATTCTGGGGAACAAATCACCATTGAAGTTCTCTGGCCTGTAACCAAAGCCACACTTTGAACTCCTGGATCCGCTGCAGTTTATTTTGCTAATTCCTCACCCAGTAAAGCAGCAGTGCAGCTGGAGGCAGCATGAACAGACAGATGCTGTGCTTCTGTGCCATGAAGATATTCTGTTTATCAAATCTGTTTGTATTCAGTATCCTATTCTATTTATGAAACTCTAACCAACAAATAAACTCCTAATTCTAAGCAAAGGTCACTGTAAGCCAGGCCAGACCCTGCAGGGAAACTGCAGAGTCATTATCTAAGCTTTCAGCATTTTCTTCAAGGTAAATTTTGGACCTTTCACTGAAAGCAGAGATCTTCAAAACCTTTCCAGTTAAGTTACTCTCCAACAACACAAGCTTGACACTAAGATTAAGCATTACCTGATTAAGAGCACCCTGCTACAGCCCAAAGAATGAATGTATAAACATGCTCCTGTCACCCGAGACTGCATCCTTATTAAGAAAGGTGGAAGGGATAAAGTCCTCCTGCTCAAGAAGGAAATTCACAAATACACTCAGCTAATATTGCAACCTTTACCAGGCCCAAGAGCTCTGTACACACCTCAGACTGAAGAAATCTCAGTGGGCTATGCTTGTCTAGGAGTCTGGAGCAGACCTTGAACCAGCTCCTGCTGTGCCTGCTCAGCTGCTCATTAACTGCATGTCTGCACCCCGAGTCTATTAACTGATGCCAAGAACAGCACTGCCTGCTGACAAGGGCAGTGACCAAGAACAGGGGGCTACTGCTGCCTGCCTGGGGGATGCCACACACAGCTCACCTCCAAACTCAAGTGTGCTCAAATCCAGAGGGGTCCAGTGGCTAATGTGCTACTAGAGACATGCTAAACCTGCCCAGAAGCTGTGAGCAGGCTCAGATGGAGCACAACTAACCCTAAGACATCCCCATTCTGGTTCCCTCTGCAGCAGGCAGCCCAGTCCTGTCTAACAGCAAATGAGTTCTTGCTCCATACTTTTGCACATGTCCTTGCTCACAGAAGGTCTGTACCTGATTGGAGGAGTCTTCAGCACTTTGTTTCATGTAATCCTCCAGTTCCTGTTTATCTTTCATTGTCTTCTCCAGTTGGTCATTAGCCTGCCTCAGCATCACCTGCAGCTTTTTCACCTGGGTTGTTACAACAGAAGAATTTCATTTTCTGTTCTTTGGGGGAACACGTAACACAACCTACCCCAGCACAAGGCCAAACCACAAACCAAAGCCTCCAAAACCCTGCAGATCCCAGAAGTTTCTTTGCTGGTGTTCTGCAATACCTTGCACCACAGACTAAACTCAAAGGAAGCATGGGACATCAAACTGCACTGCAACAGCACCATGAAACAACACATTGCCATCTCTCAATCCCTCATTTCCAATTTCCAATCCCCCATTTCCAATTTCCAATCCCCCATTTCCAATCCCTTATTTCCAGCTTCCAATCCTTATTTCCAACCCTTCATTTCCAATCCCTATTTCCCATTTCCAATCCCTTATTTCCAATTTCCAATCTCTTATTTCCAATTTCCAATCCCTTATTTCCAATTTCCAATCCCTTATTTCCAATTTCCAGTCCATTTCCAATCCCTTGTTTCCAATTTCCAGTTCATTTCCAATCCCTTATTTCCAATCCCTCATTTCCAATCTCCCATTTCCAATTTCCAATCCCTCATTTCCAATGTGCTATTTCCAATTTCTAATCTCTTATTTCCTGTTTCAAATCCCTTATTTCCAATCCCCTATTTCCCAGCAGACTGTGACTCCTGCCACTCATACCCATCCAGAAATGGATCTGCACTATGTGGCAGGAAACCACCTCCCCCATTTCAGTCATTTTAGGCTGCTTGGGTGAGGTGCTGCAGCTGTCCCTTTGCTGCTACCAATCCTGGCAGTACCCCAGGGAACAGCTGTAATGCATGACAAGCATTCTAGATGGAACTGATGGAAGATGCTCTTCTTATAGAGCACTGCCTTTACTGCATGGCCTTAACCACTGCCTAAAGTGGCTGCCCAAAGGGGATCCTCCAGAACCCTGTTCACAGGGTGCTGATGAGCACAGGCCAGCAACAGACCAGGTTATGGCAATAAAATGTCAGGAAATGATCCAGATTTGAAGAATGCTGAAGACTGCTCAGCTCAATCTAGTGAACAAACCAGCAGATGGTTCACTGCTGCATCCTTAGGAGTTCAGATCGCCAAAGCTAGGAGAGAAATCCCACCTGGTCTCTTGTCTCAGCCTCCTGAATCTGGATACCTTGCAACTGCTTCTCGTAATTGGAGCACATATCACAGCGTCTGCCCAGCTTGTTCCCTGCGTTCTGCACCTGCACAACACAGAGTGAGCCACACAAGCCCTCAGGAAGGGCAGGAGTGCTGCTGCATACTCCCAGGTGCACTGTGGGATCACAACATTGCACAGCTAAAGGACAGTGGCAGAACTGTGGAATGGCAAGGAAGGATGAGAGGAAGTGGGGTTGAGGTGGGAAAAGAGAAGAGGAGGCTGAGGGGAGACCTCATTGCTCTCTACAAATCCATGAAAGGAGATTGGAGCCAGGTGGGGCTTGGTCTCTTCTAATATCAAGTGATAGGAGAAGAGGAAATGGCCTGAAACTGTGCCAGAGGAGGGCTAGGTTGGAGATTAAGGAGAATGTCTTTGCTGCAAGAGTGGTCAGGGATTGGAACAGGCTGCCCAGGGAGGTGGTGGAGTCCCCATCCCTGGAGGGGTTCAAGAAGCTGTAGATGTGGTGCTTCAGATACAGTTTAGTGGTCATGGCATTTGGGTTATGGCTGGACTGGATGATCTTAAAGGTCTTTTCCAGCCCTAATGATTCTGTGATTCTAAAAGTAAGGGTAAATGTAAGCCAGCTGCAGGGTATCACCCTGCCTGGCAGGAGTGCTGCTATCAGCACAGAAGCAGTAAGCCATGGCATGCAGGAGTCCCTCAGGGTGGCCCTCGAAGTTGATTAACTGTACAGAAGCAGACATCTCAGAGAAGGGCTTTCAACAGGCCACAGCATTTCAGAGAGTCACAGAATGGGTTGGGTTGGAAGAGAGACCTTAAAGCTCATCCAGCTCCAAGCCCCTGCCATGGGCAGGGATACCTCCCACCAGCCCAGGTTGCTCAAGGCCTCATCCAGCCTGGCCTTGGACACCTCCGGGCAGGAGGTATCCTCAACCTCCATGGGCAACCTGTTCCAGTGCTTCCTCACCCTCACTGGAAAGAATTCCTTCCTCCTCTCCAGTCTCAGTCTGCTCTCTTCCACCTTAGCTCACACAAGGATTTTGTATTGCAAATCAAACTCTGAACTCTCCACTGTGAGCCTGACTGGGTTCTTTGGTTTGGTTTGGGGTCTTCTGTGTGTGTGTGTGTGATTCGGGTTTTGGTTTGGTTTGGGGTTTTGCTTGGTTTTGGTCATTTGTTGTGGGATTTTTTGTCTGGTTTGGTTTTAATCATCACAAAGCAATTCAAACCCAAGTCAGCTCATCAGAGCAGGACTTCCTGTGTCTGCCTGTAAGTGAGCTTTGACTGAGTTCCAATGGCACAGACAAATTCTGCTCTGGAACATTCACCAAGCTCTATTTTCCTTTTCATCCTCCCCTCCAGCACTGCTCAGGATCACAGGCTGGATAACCAGCTAAAAGAGCAGCTGGGAAAGGATGAAGCAGAAGACAGCACATTGAAAAAACAACCAAACAGAACACCAAGCAGGAGAGGAAACACCCAAGTGCTGGGCTGTGCAGCAGGGACAGCCCAGGGGCTCTCTGCACTGCTGTAACTACTTCAGTGAATGAGGGAAGAGCTTCAGTAAAGCCTTTGACACAATCCCCACAGCATCCTTCTAAGCTGCAGTGATGTGGATTTGATGGGTGGACTGTCCAGTGGATAAGGAACTGGTTGGATGATAGCATCCAAAGGGTAGTGGCCAACAGCCCAATGTCCAGATGGAGCTGGGTGACAATGGTATCCCTCAGGGCTCTGTACTGGAACCAGTGCTGCTCAGAATCTGCATCAGTGACAGACAGTGAGCCTGAGGCCACTCAGCCAGTCTGCAGGTGACACCAAGCTGAGTGGTGCTGTTGGTAAGACTGAAGGACAGGATGGGTGGCATCCAATGGGACCTGGACATGCTGGAGAGGTGACTGAGGAGAATCTCATGAGGTTCAATGAGGCAAAGTGCAAGGTCCTGCACCTAGGTCTGGGCAACCCCTGAAATCAAATCCAGACTGGGGGTGATGAGACTGAGAGCAGCCTGCAGAGAAGGACTTGGGGGTGCTGGTGGGGGAGAAGCTGGGCAGGAGCCAGCAATGGGCACTGGCAGCAGAGAAGGCCAAGGGCAGCCTGGGCTGCATCCAAAGCAGTGTGGGCAGAGCTGGAGAGAGAGGATCCTGCCCCTCTGCTCTGACCTCACCTGCAGGGCTGTGTTCAGCTCTGCAGTGTTCCACACAGGAAGGACATGGACCTGCTGGAGAGGATCCAGAGGAGGCCATGAAGATGATCAGAGAGCTGGAAAAACTCTGCTATGGGAACGGACTGGGAGAGTTGGGGCTGTTGAGGTTCCTGTCGTCATGGACAGGAGAAGGTTCCAGGCAGACCTTAGAGCTGCATTTCTTTATCTGAAGTGGCCTTACAGGAAGGCTGGAGAGGGGCTGTTCAGAAGGGCCTGTGGGGATAGAACAAGGGCCAACGGTTTGAAACTGGAGCAGGGCAGAGCTAGGCTGGATGTAAGGAGGAAGTTCTGCACAAAGAGAGTGCTGAGGCACTGAACAGGCTGCCCAGGGATGTGGTGAGGCTCCATCCCTGGAGACATTCAAGATCAGACTGGATGTGGCCCTGGGCAGCCTGATCTAGTTGGAGGTGTCCCTGCTGCCTGCAGGAGGTTGGACAAGATGACCTTTGAAGGTCCCTTCTAGCCCAATGCCATCTGTGACTCTGTGAAACAGTAAGCCAGATGCCCTTTGGAAACTGAAATGGTTTAGGCCAAGGGGAAGTTTGAACAAAGCCTCAGCTGTGAGATCTGAGCTGACACTGGGCTTGGATTTGCTGTTCCATGTCTGCCCCACACTGAGTGGCACTCCCACACCCTGCCCCTGCTCCTGCCTCCAGGAACATGTGGGCAGCAGTGCAGTTCTTTTCTGAACTCTAAAAAAGGGTTGGAGTAACGTGCCACCAAAATGTCCCCAGGGCAAGAAAATACTCCAGGGTGGAAGAGTTAACTCAGCTCTGAGCTCACAGGGCTGGAATTTCTCCAGATACTACAAACTAGCAGCAACACAAAATCCAAGCCACTTGAAAGTGGGTTTGGAGAGACCTCCTAGGTACTGATTTGCAGATCAGCTGAATTCCAACCAGCTGAGGAAATAAAATATCACCAGTTCCTCATTTCATCTGGGCTCTGCCTGGCCTCTTCTCTGGCACTGCATTCTTCTCTCTGGAGTATTGTGCACAGTTCTGGGCTGCCCAGACAGAGAGGGACAGGGAACTACTGCAGAGGCCAATGGAGGCTGTGAGGATGATGAGGGGGTTGGAGGATCTTTGTGAGGAGGAAAGACAGAGACCTGGGGCTGTGGAGCCTGGAGAGAAGACAGAGAGGGGACCTTATGAATGTCTACAAATATCTGCAGGGTGGCTGTCAGGAAGATGTAGCCAGGCTCCTTCCAGGGGTACCCAGTGACAGCATGAGGGGCAGGGATGGAAACTCAATCACAGGAAATTCCACCTCCACATGAGGAGAAACTTGTTTGGTGTGAGGGTGCTGGAGGCCTGGAGCAGGCTGCCCAGAGAGGTTGTGGAGTCTCCTCTGAGATCTTCCCAACCCACCTGAGCATGTTCCTGTGTGACCTGCCCTGGGTGCCCTGCTTTACAGAGGGGTTGGACTGGATGATCCCCAGAGATTTCTTCCAACCTTGACTGTTCTGTGATTCAATTCCATTTTTTACCCCCATTTTGCCTTCCTTTCCACTCATGGATTGTTATCTGCCTCCTCTTGCCTTTTCTTCCCCAGAAAGCGTTGAGCCTTGGCCTCTCTTCCTTTGCCAGAATAACCACAGGAGCCCCACAGCACTTCTCTTTTCTGCAAGAAGCCCACAGCAGGCTTTGAACTGCCATCACATGGAGCTGCTGCAAATCTCAGAGGCAGCACACCCAGAAGCAGCCCTTTCCTTGCTCCCCCAGCACAGTGCTAGGGCTGAGCTGCTGTGTGCTGCCCTCAGAAATTGTTTTCTGATGATACAAGCCCCCAACAACTTTCCAAAGCTTCCTCTGTGCTAGCTGTATGTGTCATGCATGTCATGGCTGCTCAGTTCTAAAGTGCACACCATGCACAATCATGGAATCACAGAATTCTAGGGGTTGGAAGGGACCAACCCCCTGCCAGAGCAGGGTCACCCAGGGCAGGGCACATAGGAACACAGCCAGGTAGATTTGAAAGTCTCTGGAGAAGGAGACTCCACAACCTCTCTGGGCAGCCTGCTCCAGGCCTCCAGCACCCTCACACCAAACAAGTTTCTCCTCATGTGGAGGTGGAATTTCCTGTGATTGAGTTTTCATACCCTGCCCCTTGTGCTGTCACTGGGTACCACTGGAAGGAGCCTGGCTGCATCCTCCTGACAGCCACCCCTCAGATATTTGTTGACATTGATCAGATCCCCTCTCAGCCTTCTCTTCTCCAGACCAAACAGCCCCAGGACTCTGTCTTTCCTCACAACAGAGGTGCTCCAGTTCCTTCATCATCTCAAATAAACAGTCCTCAGTCCAACTCCCTGGCAGGCAAAGCAGCACTGTTAGCTCAGCTCCCTGTGTCCATGGCTGCACTTCCCTAGTCACCCCCAGTCGTACTACAACATCCTTAGCTTCCCATTTTCTCCTGTCCTTCAAGGTCTCCCCTCTTTTTTCCCCTCCTCACATATTTGCAACTTCAACAGCCACCCCTGCCCTAAGTGCCAAATCCCCTTTGAGCTGGAAGAGGGCAGATTGAGACTGGAGAGGAGGAAGAAATTCTTGAGAGTAAATGTGGGGAGAGACTGGAACAGGTTGCCCAGGAAGGCCGTGGATGCCTCCTCTCTGGAGGTGTTCAAGGCCAGCCTGGATGAGGCCCTGAGCAAGCTGGGAGGTGTCCCTGCCCATGGCAGGGGGTTGGAACTGGAGGAGCTTTAAGGTCCCTTCCAATCCAACCCATTCTATGATGACTGTGTGACTTATTTGCTTCCACACTTGACTGTGAAGAGCAGGCTCAGAAGAGCTGTCCCCCAGCAGGCAGCAGTGGTGCTCACCTCCTTCTGCAGCAGGTTCCACTCGGTCTCACTGACCAGGCGGTAGCCGCTGGGCGAGACGTAAGCACTCTCCAGCCCTTGGGTCACGCTGGAGAGCAGGGAAGCTGTCTCCTCTTGCTCTGGGGTCATGGCTTTGATTGCTTTTTCCTGGTCTTTGGTTAGCATGAACCCACTTGGCATCTGCAGAGACCCAAGGGAAGCTGTATCAAAGTTCTCAGAGGCTGAATCTGCTCCCACAAGTGGTCCAAAGTCAGACTCATCCAGGTTCCCAGCAGATTTTGCTTTGTTGTTGTATCCTAAGGCTTTGGACTGTAAGGATCCAGAGGTGCCCAGGCTGTCTGTGGACTGTGCTCTCCGCAGCCCATCTTTGAACATGTCATTGTCTGCTTTACTGAAAGATTCACCAGAAGAAAGCAGCAGGTCTGCATCCAGCGAATGGACTGAGCCGTGGGTGCTGTTGACTTGCACCTGGAATTGAGAAACAAGGAAGAAAACATCAAATACTGTAGGCTAGAAGCATGGCACAGGAGGAATGCACCAAGGGAAAGGCAAGCTGAAAGTGGCTTTGGCAACAACATCTGATTACTAAGCTAAACATGGCAAAGAAAAGGCAAGAGAACTGAAATGTATCAGCTGGAATTAAAACCCAAAGCAAACACCAAGGGGAAAAGGAATCCTCTCAGGGAGCTGTAGAGAGCAATAAGGTCTCTCCTCAGCCTCCTCTTCTCCAGCTCCCTCAGCTGCTCCTCATATGATGCCCTCCAAACCCCTCTCCAGCCTCCCTGCTCTTCTCTGGACACCCTCCAGCCCCTCAATGTCTTTCCTATCCTGTGGCACCCAGCACTCAACCCAGTGCCCAGCCCAGGGGCACACTCCCTGCCCTGCTCCTGCTGACCACATCATTGCTGATCCAGGACAGGATGCTGGAGGCCTTCTTGGCCACCTGAGCACACTGCTGGCTCCTATTCAGCCACTGTCAACCAGGGCCCCCAGGGCCTTTTCCACCAGGCAGTTTCCAGCCACTCTGCCCCCAGGCTGTAGTGTTCTTGGGGTTGTTGTGACCCAAGGTCAGGACCCAGCCCTTGGCCTTGTTGAACCTCATCCCCTTGGCTTCAGCCTGTGGATCCAGCCTGGCCAGATCCCTCTGCAGGGCCTTCCTACCCTCCAGCAGATCCAAGCTGCCACCCAGCTTGTTGTGCTCTACAAACTTGCTGAGGGTGCCCTGATCTCCTCATCACCGATGAGGATGTTAAACACAACTGGCCCCAGCACTGAGCCCTGGGGACACTGCTGTGACTGGCCACCAGCTGGGTTTGACTCAGTTTATCACAACTCCTTGGGCCTGGACAGCCAGCCAGCAATCCACACAGCAAGGCAAATACTTCACTGCCACATGTAACTCCAGAGGCCTTGTGTAAAGACTTCACATTAGCATTAAAAATAACTGGAGAAGCAGGCATATAAAGTCTGCTCTAGACTGCTTTCTTCTGCTTTGAGTGTTTGACAGAACATTGAACAAAAAGAAATCTGGTCTTTAAAAGGTTATTTGTACACAAAACAAAATGAGAAAGGAAGAGGCTGGGCTGAAATAGAGAGAGGAATGCCAGTACCAAAGCCACACTAACTGTCCTGTGATGTAGGTGAGGTACACTGAGGCTCTTGATCTATTTTTGTTTATTGGTAGCACTGCAAAGAGAGCAGGAATTGCTTATTGGAACAGCCTGGCCCTGCTGGCAGCACACCTGCCATTAGATCAGCCACTTCTGCTGTGTCATGGGCCATGTCAAGGGAGAAACACTGCAAACAGACCTCTGGAGAAAGAGGAGCCTTTCTGCACTGCAATCAGAGAATGGGCTGGGTGGGAAGGGACCCCCAAAGCTCATCCAGTCCAACCCCCCTGCAGTCAGCAGGGACATCCTCTACTAGTGCAGCTTGCTCACAGCCTTCCCCAGCCTGACCTTGAATATCTCCAGGGAGATACCTCCCTGGGCAACCTGTTCCAGTGTTCCAGCAGCCTCCTGGTGCAGAACTTGTTCCTCACATCCAATCTCAATCTGCTCTGCTCTCCAAACCTTTGCCCCTAGTCCTGTCCCTGCAGGCCTTTGGGAGCAGTCCCTCTGCAGCCTTCTTGTAGCCCCTTCAGGTACTGGAAGGCTGCTCTAAGGGCTCTCTGAAGCCTTCTCTTCTCCAGGCTGAACAGCTCCAGCTCTTTCAGCCTGTCCCCAGAGCAGAGGTGATCCATTCTCTGATCTGTGGCCTCCTCTGGATCCTCTCCAGCAGGTCCATGTCCTTCCTGTGTGGAACACTGCAGAGCTGAACACAGCCCTGCAGGTGAGGTCTCTCCAGAGCAGAGCAGAGCAGAGCAGAGCAGAGGGGCAGGATCCTCTCTCTCCAGCTCTGCCCACACTGCTTTGGATATAGCCCAGCTGCCCTTGGCATTCTGTGCTGCCAGTGCCCATTGCTGGCTCCTGCCCAGCTTCTCACCTACCATAACCCCCAAATCCTTTTCCACAGGGCTCCTTTTTATCACCTCAACAGGTCCAGCACCTTCCAGGCTTTATTACAATTTAGACACTCAGGTGCCCCTCAGGAGTTACAAGCTACATAGGGTAAAGGGCTTTTGCATTTCCATTTGGAACCATCATCCTGAGGGCATGAATGGGAGGTCAGAGCTGCTCTGAAGCACCCTGCTGTTTTACCTCTTCATTAGAGAGCTGGAGGAGGGTTTCCTCAGTGGCTAGAGAACAGGAAGCTTTTGTTTCATCATCTGAACCCTTCTGATTCTGCTCCTTTCTCTTGCTTAGCCTTTGCTGATCATCTTCTTCCTAGAAATTAGGATCAAGAGCACACATAAGCAGGATGAAATTTCTCTGCAGTAAGCTATAAAGGTGGCACTGGAAAAGAGTCTTTTGGTTAAAGCCCCTGAATTTATGACTTAAGGATTCTTGGGGTTAACAGCCTAGAGTCCATTCTATAAGGCAACCCCCCTGATGTAAAGCAGAACTTACTTTTCAAGTTTGGTGACCAGTTCAAGCTCCAGACTCATTTTTTTCACAGGTCATAGCACCTAGATACAGTTCTTAATACAGAGAGTACCAAACAAACAATCAAAGCAGCTATGACACTGCTCAGTGGGTGCAATCTGATCATGGATCTGCAGCACTAACAGCCCCTGTGCACAGATGGCCAACAAGGCCACCAGCATCCTGGCCTGGATCAGCAATGGTGTGGGCAGCAGGAGCAGGGCAGGGATTGTGCCCCATGGACTCAGCACTGGGGAGGCTGCACCTTGAATCCTGGGGTCAGTTTTGGGGTCCTCACTCCAAGAAGGACTTTGAGGGGCTGGAGGATGTCTAGAGAAGGTCAACAAGGGTGGTGAAAGGTGTGGAGAATAGGGCTGGGGAGGAGCAGCTGAGGGAGCTGCGGTTGTTCATCCTGGAGAAAAGGAGGCTGAGAGGAGACCTCATTGCTCCTACAGCTCCCTGAGAGGAGGCTGGAGCCAGGTGGGGGTTGGGCTCTTCTCTCAAGAAACAAGCAGTAGGACAAGAGAAAAGAGCCTCAAGTTGTACCAGGGAAGGTTTAGGTTGGACATGAGGAACAATTTCTTCCCCTAAGGGTTGTCAAAGCCTGGCCCAGCCTGCCCAGGGCAGCGCTAGCATCCCCATCCCCGGGGGCCTTTCAAAGCTGTGGAGAAGTGGTGCTGAGGGTCATGGTTTAATGGTGACCTGACAGTGCTGCATTAAATGCTGGACTGGATGATCTAAAAGGTCTCTCCTAACTAAACTGGTTCTCTGGTTCTCTGTCATCAGACAAGCATCAACACTGGGAAAAAAACCCAAACAGTGAAAAACAGAAGTGTCTTGATCACTCTAAGCAATGGATCAGAACGTATGGGAAAGGACACCACAGAACAGCAGGTCATGAAGCTTGGTCACCTGCCCATGAATCAGATAACTTCATTCATGCCTGAGGTACGGATTTATTGGAAAACCCTAGAAAGAAGTGAAACTTGCTATCCTGACACCCTTAGGATGGATGGGGCCAGACTCTTCTCAGTGATTCCTGCAACAGGACAAGGGGCAACAGGCACAAACTGGAGCCCAGGAGGTTCCATTTGAAGATGAGGAGAAACTTATTTGGTGTGAGGGTGCTGGAGGCCTAGAACAGGCTGCCCAGAGAGGTTGTGGAGTCTCTTTCTCTGGAGAGATTCCAAACCTGCCTGGATGTGTTCCTGTGTAACCTGCCCTGCTCTGGCAGGTGGCTTGGACCACTGGAGGTCCCTTCCAACCCCTACCATTCTGTGCTTCTGTGATATAGAATCATAGAGTCACAGAATTGTCAGGGTTGGAAGGGACCTCAAGGCTCATCCAGCTCCATGTCCTGCCATGGGACACCTCACACTACATCAGGTTGCTCACAGCCACATCCAGCCTGGCTGCAAAAACCTCCAGGGATGAGGCTTCCACCACCTCCCTGGGCAACCTGTGCCAGTCTCTCACCACCCTCATGGTGTAAAACTTCTTCCTAACATCCAATCTGAATCTCCCCACTTCTAGATTTGCTCCATTCCCCCTAGTCCTATCACTCCCTGACACCCTATAAAGTCCCTCCCCAGCTTTCTTGTAGCCCCTTCAGATACTGCAAGGCCACAAGAAGGTCTCCTGGGAGCCTTCTCCTCTCCAGACTGCACTCCCAACTCTCTCAGAGCCTTCTCCTCTCCAGACAATATTGATCTTCCTCGGAGCTGAGCTTCTGGTTGTCAGGTATCACCTTTTCATTTAACAATACTGACACCAGCCCCATTCAAGTTGCTCTGTACACTAGCAGTGAAACCTTGGCCCAAATGGAGAGTCTCTGCTGGAGCTGTCAGCTGGCACTTGAGTGGACAACGGTGGACACTGTCAGACGTCATCTGCTGAGACATTAACAACCTCCACCAGCACCCCTCCAGCCTGTGACTTCCACTCCTGTTACCCCACATGAAAGTAGCCTCACTCCACAAGAGGAAAGGAAGACAGCAAGCAACCTGGTCCTTTTTTTTCAGCTCCTCGACCTGGCGCAGCTGCTCGGAGGTGAGGACGATCTCCATGCGCTGCATGTCCCTCATCAGCAGGCGCTGGGACTCCAGGAACTGGTCGTTGGCTTTCTGCCAGGTGTGCTTCAGCTGGTTGTGCTGCTGCCTCTCCTGCTCCAAGAGATGGCAGACTGTTCAAAAAGAAAGGGGTGTTCAGCACATGCTGGTTCAGAACCTCACAGAGAAGCACTTTGCTGAGTTCAAGTTGTTGTTGTTCTAACCACGAACAGCCAGGCTCTGGGCAGCCTTTTAGGATCATGGAATTGTTTGGGTTGGAAAAGGCCTCTGAGATCATCCAGTCCAATCAGCAAGCCAACACCACCATGGCCACCAAACCATGGCCCCAAGTGCCATGGCCACAGGTTTCTTGAACACCTCCAGGGATGGGGACTCCACCACCTCCCTGGGCAGCCTGTTCTAGGCCTCCAGCACCCTCACACCAAATAAGTTTCTCCTCATCTTCAGATGGAACCTCCTGGGCTCCAGTTTGTGCCTGTTGCCAATCCCTTACCACTGCTGCAGCAAAGAAATTTTTCCTCATCTCCAACCTCACCTTCCCTGTGCAGTTCCAGGGCCATCTCTTATATAGGGAAAGGCTGCGAGAGCTTGGGATGGTTAGCTTGGAGAAAAGGAGGCTGAGGGGGGATCTCATCAATGCTTACACATATCTAAGGGTGGGGGTCAGGAAGATGGGGCCAGACTCCTCTCAGTGGTCCCCAGCGACAGGACAGGAGGTACTGAGTATAAACTTGAACATAGTAAGTTCTATCTAAACATGAGAGGGAACTGTGAGGTTGCTGGAGCCCTGGAGCAGGCTACCCAGAGAGGTTGTAGAGTCTCCTTCTCTGGAGACTTTCAAGGCCAACCTGGATGTGTTCCTGTGTGACCTGCCCTGGGTGACCCTGCTCTGGCAGGGAAGTTGGACTCCATGGTCTGCAGAGGTCTCTTCTAACCCCTACCATCCTGTGATTTCCTCTCACTGCAAGGAAGACTTCTGGATTCTCAAACTCAGCTTGTCTTTAGGGCTGTGTCCCTGACAGGTGACACAACTAGAGGCCTAAGGCCTTAACTGCATTCATGAGGTCTAAAGAGTTTATTTTTTCAGTGCTGGTTTCAAAAGCTTGTCTTTAGACTCTGGTTCAGCTGAAGGTTCCTTTTTCACTTCTCCACAGAGATTCTGCTCTGTGCTGGCATGCATGTGATAGCATCACAGGAAACAGCCTTAAGCTGCACCAGGGGAGGTTTAGATTGGACAGTAGAAGAAAATTCTTCACTGGCACTGGCACAGGCTGCCCATGGAGGTGGTTGAATCCCCATCCCTGGAGGGGTTTAAAAGCCACAGAGATGTGGTGCTGAGGGCCATGGTTTAGCACCAGCTCTGGCAGAGTTAGAGAATGGTTGGACTCCACGATCTTCAAGATCTTTTCCAACAGAAACAATTCAATGACTCCATGCACACTCACACATCCATCCCAGCACCAGGCACTCAGAACCGAGATACCTCAGGGAGGCGAATCAAAATGTCATGGAAATAATGCCCAGAACTGCACACAACTCCAGGGCACCAGCAAAAGCCCTTCAGTAAGAAGCAAGCATGCACCACTCAAAGCACTCAGCAGGAATTCAAAGGCATCCCTCATAAAGAATGTCTCTGTTGTTCTTCTCCATCATACAGGACTCCACATACACCCCTGCTGTAAACATCTGAGGGGCTTTTACATTTCATTCTGCTGCTTCTCCCCACAATTATTTTTTTAAATCCCATTCAGCTAAGAAACAGGAAAATAAGGAACAGCCATGTTGGGTTTACACCCTCAATGGAAGAGAACCAAAAGGATTAGTATTAGATAGGTACCTTCATGCAGTTCTTTCCTCAGCTTCTCTGCATCTTCTTGCAGGACTGATTTCTGTGTGTTGAGAACAGCCACATACATCTCTAAGTCTGTCCTGCATGATTTCTCAGCTTCCAAGTAATGGTTCAGTTCTTTAACCTGAATGAAAGAGAAGGAAATCTCAGTCCTACCACCTCAGTGGGGAACACTCTCAGGCATTTCCTTTTGGGTAGAAGTCACAGTGTCAGCTGTTGGGGTAAGATGCAGGGGCAGAAGGACAAGTTTATCTCTAGAAATCACAAATACTTGACTTCCAGTACTTGTATTTATGTCTGAAATGGCTCCTCAGTAACCTTCTGCTAAGCCAAAGCCATCAGTGTATGACAGCTACAACAGCTGGGTCCCAACAAGATGGTCAAGAGGCAAACACATAAGAAGAACAGTGAAGGAATCCTTTAACCAACACTGATAAGCCCACAACTAAGTAGGATGTGGGTTCAGTTCAAAAGAGAGCAATGACAGCAGTCAGGAGACAGGACTGTGGGCAAGCTCATCACAGAATGGCTCAGGTTGGAAGTGACCTCAGAGATCATCTCCCCCAATCTCTCTGCCATGGGCAGGGACACCTCTCAACTAGCCCAGGCTGCTCAAGGCCTCATCCAACCTGGTCTTGAACAGCTCCAGGCAGGAGGCATCCACAGCCTCCCTAGGCAACCCATTCCAGTCTCACCACCCTTGTACTGAAGAACTTCTTCCTCAGCTCCAGTCTAACCCTGCTCTGCCTCAGCTTCAAACCATTCCCCTTGTCCTGTCTCAGACACCCTCAGGAAAACTCCCTCTACAGTATTTGTGTAGGATCCCTTCAGGTACTGGAAGGCAGCTCTAAGGTCCCCCTGGAGTCTTCTCCTCTCCAGACTGAACACCCCCAGCTCCCTGAGCCTGGCCTCACAGCAAAGCTGCTCCAGCCCTTGAAGACAGACAAGACAAAACAACATTCACACTCCAGAATGACCTCTGCAAAAAGAAAGGAAGATCTGTCAACAAAAAAAGGACATCAGGAAAGACTAAATAAACATACCAGAAGTTTTCTGTTTGTTAGTTTGTCTAAATGACAAACCTAACAAAGGCTTGGACTGACCATCCTGCACGGACTGCAGATCTCTGCTGAGAACGTTCAGACAGCTTTACACAAACAGCTGTCCTGTAGCCATGGATCCTGTCTTGGAGCAAGGAATGGGTTGAAAGGTTTCTCCAAGGCACCAGCCAGTTTTATGGTTTGCTGAGGCAGCAATCACAAAGTTTTTATTCCAAAGGAAACAAAATCCTTCAGGCAATTCCCAACAGGCTCCAGAACGCTGCTGAATGGCATCCACAGACACCAGAGTGTCCTGAACTCAGAGTGCAGCTCTAACTTGCCCTTGCTGGTGGGGATACCTTATCCTGCTGCAGAACACCAACTCTCCTGTCTGCTAGCCCTTCAGCCTTTGAATTGGGGAAATGTGACTCCCAGAGAACAGCCCTTGGGAAGCAGGGAAGGGGAGGGGTGAGGGGGTGGAGGGAAAGAGAAAAAAGAACTTCCTTGTTTCACTGATCCCGTTAAGCTCACTGCAACCCAGCAGGACAGGGCTCCAGCAGATCTGAAGGACTTCATTTTTACAGCACTGTAGATCGAAGTACTTCACTTCCAAAGTCTGTGCTTGAGACCTCAGAGCAGCCTTCCAGTACCTGAAGGAGCTCCAGGAGAGCTGGGGAGGGACTTCGGACAAGGACTGGGAGTGACAGGATGAGGGACAATGGCTTTGAGCTGGAAGAGGGGAGATTGAGACTGGAAATTCCTTCCAGTGAGGGTGAGAGAGACTGGCACAGGTTGCCCAGGGAGGCTGTGGATGCCTCCTCCCTGCAGATGTTCAAGGCCAGGATGGATGAGGCCTTGAGCAACCTGGGCTGGTGGGAGGTGTCCCTGCCCATGGCAGGGGGTTGGAACTGAATGAGCTTTGAGGTCCCTTCCAACCCAACCCATTCTGTGATTCTTTACAATTCCTTACCTTGCTTTCTTGCAGCAAATGCCCAGCATCCCTTGCCATGAATCTGAGGGTTACTTAAATTTTAAGATACAAAAATCCTGGTGAAGTTCCCCAGATTATAGCCAGGATTAGAAAATGAGATAGAGTCTGGGTGGAAGTACATGAAAAGGATTCTACCACGTGCAAACCTTTTTGTGGCTGCAAGTGTGACAACAACCCAAAGGCCAGGCTGCTGGAGCACAGCAGCACAGCAGCTCGAGCTCCTTGTGTTGCTGCCAGCAGAGCTGGAGCCATGCAGTTAAAGCTAAGCACAGGTGACACAGACACAAGCACAGAGAGATGGAGAAACACACACAGGCCAAATGGATTATTTGAGCTCCAGGAGGTGTAGGGCACGTTTCATACCTCTTTCCTTCTTGCAAAATTTGGCTTTAGTGACCTGCATCAAAGTTGCCTGATGGAAGACAGAAATCAGGAAACAGTTACAGCTCCACCTCACCTTTGATGCCTCTAACTCTGTAATTTTTTCTTCAGCTGCTGTCAGTTTCTCCTTTAGTGCTGCAATCTCTTTTTCCATAGGCATCACAACTGAACGCAGCTTCTCGGCGTCCTCCTGGGCCTGGGGTCAAGACAAGAAACAAATCACCCACCAGCAGGGTGCTCAGCCAGGCAGGGCCCACTGCTGGACACAGGACTACCAAATCTCCCTGCCAACAGAATTCGCTGCTTCAACTCCCACATCCCATACTTGTCAGCATGGAAAAGAGAAGCCTCCAGGGAGAACTTTGAGCAGCCTTCCAGTATCTGAAGGGGCTCCAGGAGAGCTGGGGAGGGACTTTGGACAAGGGCCTATTATGATAGGATGAGGGACAATGGCTTTGAGCTGAGAGAGGGGAGATTGAGACTGGAGATGAGGAAGAAATTCTTGAGAGTGATGGTGGGGACAGGCAGCCACAGCCTCCCTCAGCAACCTGTTCCAGTGTCTCCCCAGCTTCACTGCTAAGACCATTCCTGCACTTGTGATGAATAATTTGGAAGAAGCTCATTCAAGAGTCCTGAAAACATTTGGTTATCTGTAGCCCTTACGAGCCAGCTGTGGGCAGCATTCAGACAACAGAGCTGATAGGAGGAGATGTGAAGCACTCTGTGAAGCTGAACTGCTGCTGCCATCTGTGACTGAGGAGTAGCTGGCTGCAGGTGGCAGGGGATGTATGGCTGTGTGACACCAGCACACGGCCCTGCCGCTGCATTTGCTGTGCCACTCACTGTGCTCACAGCTGGTGTTTGTGCTCTGGACAAGCAAAAGAGCAGAGACAAAATGCAGCAGAACTGAATAAAATGAAGAAATTTAGCTCTTAGACAATGAAGAAATTTAGTTCTGTTTCATCTGCAGAGTTCTCTAAAGCTTTACAGAGCCCAAGGGCCTGGTGGCATTTGTGTAACTGAAGCTTATTGTGAGATTTTATTTTTGCCTTTCAATTTTAAGTTTAAAAAACTTAATCACAGAATGGGTTGGGTTGGAAGGGACCACAAAGCTCTTCCAGTTCCAACCCCCTGCCATGGGCAGGGACACTTCCCATCAGCCAAGGCCTCATCCAGCCTGGCCTTGAACACCTCCAGGCAGGAGGCATCCACAACCTCCCTGGGCAACCTGTTCCAGTGTCTCACCACCCTCACTGTCAAAAATTTCTTCCTCATCTCCAGTCTCAGTCTCCCCTCTCCCAACTCAAAGCCATTGTCCCTCATCCTGGCACTCCCAGCCCTTGTCAGAAGTCCCTCCCCAGCTCTCCAGGAGCCCCTTCAGGTACTGCAAGGCTGCTCTAAGATCTCCCTGGAACCTTCTCTTCTCCAGGCTGAGCAGCCCCAACTCTCACATCTGCTTACAGGATGAGTGCTGGTCACTGGGTCTCTTTTGAAGGTCAAGTATAATCACTGAGACCCCTAAACTGAGGTTAAATTTGCTACTGGATGAAATGAGAGCATCTGTCCCACTGAAAAATGGTACATAAGCAGTCCCCTGGGCAAGAGGTGCCACAGTGTCACATTTCCTGTGTTACAGTGTTACTCCAGACCACTCCCAAGGTGTGACCCTGCAAACCTTTATTTCCCTCTTTCTGCCAGCTTCATTTGCCTGTCCACGAGCAAGGTTTTACACCTTGGCAGCCTCTATTTGCTCATCACCTCATCAATACAGAACACCCAAAGGGCTTCTGCTTGAGCAAACCTTGCTCTCCCCAGCACAGCAGCTGCAGAACCTGCTGCAAGGCAGCTGCAGACCACAGAGAACGTGCTAAAAATGAGTCCAAGCCAACCTACAAACCATGGCCCTGCCTGCTGGCAGCTGGCTACAGCAACCCTCAACATCCTTTGCTGTTCCTCCAACCAACATCTACAGGTGTTTGTGGCTGCCCCCTCCCTGGAGGTGTCCAAGGCCAGGCTGGATGAGGCCTTGAGCCACCTGGGCTGGTGGGAGGTGTCCCTGCCCATGGCAGGGGGTTGGAACTGGATGAGCTTTGAGGTCCCTTCCAACCCAACCCATTCTGTGATTCTCTGAAGAACAAAAACCTGTCTGGAGAAGCCTCAAGCAACACCTGGGTTTGCTCCTCACAAACAAGCAGCAGAATCTGCACAGACAGCATTTGATAACCTCTCCTCACAGCAGGAATAAACCATTTAAAGTTCCTCTGAGTCTCCTCCACTGTTCTTGAGCATCACCACCTACAGCAGCTCTCTGTTATCAGATTCTATGGCCTGCTCTGGCACAGCAATCAGATGACTCTCCCCTTCCAGCTTTCCCCCTTCTGACTAATGAGCATCCTTCCCAGAAGGAGAATTGTCCTTTTTGCTCTCTCCATATGCAAAATACCTGTTCTGCAGGATTCTGCTGCTCAGAGCTTGACACAATTGTGCTAAGCACAGTGGTTTCATATTCATGACAGCTCCCACTGCAAGCCAGATCCTTTCCAGAATGGAAAATGAGGGCTGGGTACAATCACAGAATGGGTTGGAAGGGACCTTAAAGCTCCTCCAGTTCCAACCCCCTGTCATGGGCAGGGACACCTCCTGCTAGAGCCATCCGACTCATTACTACCTTGCTTCCCAATCCTTTGCTCCCCAAGTTCACTCCTTTGCTAGCCAAACACAACTCTTTATGGGCTTGGGATTCACTCCTTTGTTTGTAGGTAAAACTAAAATGTCCTTTTCTCCAATTTTCATCTCATTCTTAGTCTCCTTGAGGAAAAACCTCACAGGCTGAATGAGAGAGAAGATTAGAAAAGCCAAGCACAGCAGCTGAAGCAATTCTTTCAAGCTGTACTCTGGAGACCAGGTTTGTCCCTCTCCTGTTGCACAGAGACCAAGTTCCTCTGCTTTACAGGCCTGGAAAGCTTTCCAAGAGAACAATGCACCAATCACCTTCTCCTTTAGGCTCACCAAGGATCTTTATTTCCCTTTTAAAGGGGTACAGTTCAAAACGTTATTTACCTGCTCTTCTGATTGCTAACTGGCACACAGTGACACCAGTGATGGATGAGGACAACAAGGGCACCCTCAACCAGTTTGCAGACAACACTACACTGAGCAGCAGTGTTGATCTGCTGGAGGGTAGGAAGGCCCTGCAGAGGGATCTGGCCAGGCTGGATCCACAGGCTGAAGCCAAGGGGATGAGGTTCAACAAGGCCAAGGGCTGGGTCCTGACCTTGGGTCACAACAACCCCAAGAACACTACAGCCTGGGGGCAGAGTGGCTGGAAACTGCCTGGTGGAAAAGGCCCTGGGGGCCCTGGTTGACAGTGGCTGAATAGGAGCCAGCAGTGTGCTCAGGTGGCCAAGAAGGCCTCCAGCATCCTGTCCTGGATCAGCAATGATGTGGTCAGCAGGAGCAGGGCAGGGAGTGTGCCCCTGGGCTGGGCACTGGGTTGAGTGCTGGGTGCCACAGGATAGGAAAGACATTGAGGGGCTGGAGGGTGTCCAGAGAAGAGCAGGGAGGCTGGAGAGGGGTTTGGAGGGCATCATATGAGGAGCAGCTGAGGGAGCTGGAGAAGAGGAGGCTGAGGAGAGACCTTATTGCTCTCTACAGCTCCCTGAGAGGAGGCTGCAGTGAGGCTGGTGCCGGTCTCTCTCCCAAGTAAGCAGCAGTAGGATGAAAGGCAATGAGCTTAAGCTGCGCCAGGGGAGGGTTAGGTTGGAGATGAGGGAAAATGTCTTTGCTGCAAGATCAGTCAGGTAATGGAAGAGGCTTCCCAGGGAGGTGGTGGATCCCCTTTCCTGGAGGTGTTCAAGAAGCTGTAGCTGTGGTGCTTCAGGATATAGTTTAGTGGTCATGGCAGTTGGGTTATGGTTGGACTGGATGATCTTAAAGGTTTTATCAACCTTAATGATTCTATGACTCCTGATTTTAGTTATTGGACAAACCTCTTAGTCAAGACAGATTGATTTTTTGAACATCCTAACTGGCAGTTTGTTGGGACTTTTAAACTATGAACTCTGCATCTTCAGGGTTGTTTCTGCAAGACCTCCCAACTGACAGAATTTTGAACCTTCCTTCCAGCTTCAACCAAAGTCTTTTTGCTCTTAATAGGGCCCAAACCAGTTATAAAACAGTTTTTGTCTTAAAATTCCAATGGCAGCAATTCTTTTGTCATAACATTTGCAAATAGGATCACAGAATGGTGGAAAGAGTCCAGCCCTCCATGCCCCAGCAGGGTCACCCAGGGCAGGGCACATAGGAACACCTTCAGATGGCTCTTGAAAGTCCCTGGAGAAGGAGACTCCACAACCTCTCTGGACAGCCTGCTCCAGGCCTCCAGCACTCTCACACCAAAGAAGTTTCTCCTCGTGTTGAAGTGGAACTTCCTGGGTTCCAGTTTGTGTTCCTTGCCTCTTGTCCCATCACAGGACACCACTGAAATTGGCCTGGCCCTTTCTTGACACCACCCTGCAGATATTTATAAACATCAATAAGATCCCCTCTGGGGCTGCTCTTCTCCAGGCTCAACAGCCCCAGTGCTCTCAGCCTTTCCTCCTCCCAGAGGTGCTGCAGTCGCTTCATCATCCTCATCATAGGCTTTACTCTGACTCCTACCTTTGTAAATCAAGAACCTGTGAAGTGGCCTCAGTGAAGGCCAAACTACAACCAGCTATATTCAATATATTCTTTAGAAGCCTTAGAAAAAGAATTCCATTTTGCAGCACTGATTGCTTGTGCCAGCACGAGGAAAAGAGGTAAAGTACTCCTGATGGGAGATGTTTGTGGTCCCAGCACTGCACTGCTGCTGCTGACAGCAAGCAGAGACAAGGAAATCAGAGATCCAGAGAAGCACAGAATCCTTTGGGTTGGAGAAGCCCTTTAGGATCTTCCAGGCCAACCGTTCTCTGACTCTACCCAGTCTGAACCATGGGCCTCAGCACCACATCTCTGCCTCTTTGAAACTCCTCCAAGGATGGGGATTCAGCCTCCTCCCTGGGCAGCTTGTGCCAGGATCCTAAAGATTGTGCCAGGATTCTTCTAAAGTCCAACCTAAACCTCCCTTGGTGCAACCTGAGGCCACTTCCTCTTATCCTGTCACTTGTTACTAAGAAGAAGAGACCAACTCTTGCCTGGTTCCAGCCTCCTTTCAGAGAGCTGTAGAGAGTATTTTGGGACAACCACTTCCCTGGTCCTGCTAGGAATAGGGCAGTATTCCTGACCCACACCAGGATACTGTTGGCCTTCCTGGCCCCCTGAGCACACTGCTGGCTGCTGTCCAGTCTGCTGTCACCAGCTGCAGTGCTGTGGCAGACTGGCAGCTGTTCCTCCACTCCTGGATTGAATATAGAATCATTTACTGCATTCAAATTGGCTCAGAATACCTTGAAGACCACTGGAAGCCAGCTGAGAAGACAAATGCACCTAAATGCAGCTCTGAATAATATGAGAAACAAAGATTTCCAAATACTGATCTATTATGACAGGTTCCATTTCCTTCCTGCCTGCAAGAAAAACAGACCAAACCTTCAAACTCAACAGCAACAAAACAACCCCAATTTAATCCAAGGCACCTCAATCAGCTTCTAGGAGCTCTTCAGAGTCACAAATATTTGAAGAACAAAAAGAAAATCTGGAGCTTTCCAAGCTCCAGGGCAACTATATTTCACCATCTGTATTTTTGTGACAGCAGGGCTGTAGGTATTTCCTAGGTGTTTCCTCCCAGGTGTTCTCCAGGAATCCAGCACCACTGTGCTGCACAAAGATGACTTCTCTTAAAGAAAAATTAAAGACCTTTTAGATCTAATGCCCAGTAAAAACCTCAAAACATACTGAGAAGGTGTGAGAAAAGGAGTAAGGCTGCAGAATTGTAAAGGAAATGTTATAAAGTTGTATTCAATCAAGAAAGCCTAAAGGAGGCTTCACCTGAGTTCATCTGATCTTGTCACCACAGCTCTGAGACAAGCTGAAGGCCAAACCTTACCACATCCTCAGGTGCAAGCCCCTTACTGGATCCACATGAGGAGGTACAATACAGAATCACAGAATGCATCAGGCTGCAAGAGATCCTCAAAGGTCATCTTGTCCACCCCCCCTGAAGTCAGCAGAGACACCTCCAGCTAGATCAGGCCACCCAGGGACACATCACTGAATGTCTCCAGGGATGGGGCCTCACCACATCTCTGGGCAGCCTGCTCCAGTGTCTCCCCAACCTCACTGTGCAGAACTTCCTCCTGAGGTCCAACCTAACTCTTGCCCTGCTCCAGTTTCAAACCATTGGCCCTTGTCCTATCCCCATGGCCCCTTCTGAACAGTCCCTGCCCAGTCCTCCTGTAGGTCCACTTCAGGTACTGGAAGGCTGCTCTAAGGCCTCCCTGGAGTCTTCTCTTCTTCAGGCTGAACAGCCCCAACTCTCCCAGCCTGTCCCCAGAGCAAAGATGCTCCAGCTTTCTGATCATCTTTGTGGCCTCCTCTGGACCCTCTCTGTCTCTTTTGTGTTCAGGGTCCCATATCTGGACACAGCCCTGCAGGTGAGGTCTCCCAGAGCAGAGGGGCAGGATCCTCTCTCTCCATCTCTGGCCACACTGCTTTGGATGCAGCCCAGGCTGCCATTGGCCTTCTGTGCTGCCAGTGCCCATTGCTGGCTCCTCACCCCCAGCATCCCTAAGTCCTTTTCTGCAGGGCTGCTCTCAATCTCACCATCCCCCAGCCTGGACTTGGGAGGCTTGCCCCAACAAATACCTTCATGGATTCAAACACAAGATGAGGTCATGATGACTTCCATCAACAAAGAGCTGAACCTTGGCAGAAGGCTCTGTGTACTTCTGAGGAATTACAGCAAGCCACAGAAATGAACTCATGCATAGCAACAGGTCTTGAAACAGAAGTGATGAGCTAGGTCCCAGCCTACCTTTTTCATTTCATTCTCCAGGTTCTCCTCCTCCTGCCCCTCGGACAGGCGCCGCCGCAGCTCCACGATCTCCCGCTCCACGTTCTCCCGGTACTGGTTCCACTGGGCTCGCTCCTGCTCCAGCCTGTGGTGGTACTGCAGCTCGTAGTCACGGACAGTCTCTGGGAACAGCAGGGGCAAAACTTACCTTCAACTTGAAGTGTGACCCAGAGCTTTAGCAGCTCCATCTCCAACCACTCAAGGATTTATCACACTTCAGCAGCAGCCAACCCTCCCTTCCTCTCTCTTCCCTCTGCCTCTTCAGACCCCAGCTACACAAAGATCCAGAGGAGCTGCATCTCAATTTGTACCCCAGCTACACAAGCAGAGGCTCCAGAGGAGCTGCATCTCAATTTGTACCCCAGCTACACAAGCAGAGGCTCCAGAGGAGCTGCATCTCAATTTGTACCCCAGCTACACAAGCAGAGGCTCCAGAGGAGCTGCATCTCAATTTGTACCCCAGCTACACAAGCAGAGGATCCAGAGGAGCTGCATCTCAATTTGTACCCCAGCTACACAAGCAGAGGCTCCAGAGGAGCTGCATCTCAATTTGTACCCCAGCTACACAAGCAGAGGCTCCAGAGGAGCTGCATCTCAACTTATACCCCAGCTACACAAGCAGAGGCTCCAGAGGAGCTGCATCTCAATTTGTACCATCACTAGAGCACAAATAAATGAGCCCCCCCCAAACTGTGTAACTGCTCATTTCAAAACATCTTCACACATCTAACTCCCTGTTTAGTAGCACTCTCTGTACTTCCAAGCACATCAACCAAAGAAGCTACCCAAACCCTGCCTCCTGAGTCCAAAATGCAGAAGGAACCAGGACTTCCCACACTTCCCTGGTATTAATGGTGCCTCTGCAGGTAAGGAGCTGCCTTTGGCTACACAGGCCAGCAGCTGGCACAACTGAGCCTTGGTCCTGGTTCATGTATCTACGTACATCATAAACAAACTGGACTCTGTGTACTCAGTATACAGAAAGATTTGTTTTCTTAGGGGGAAAAGGATAATCAGGTGATGGAGCAAACTGCCCATGGCCAGTTGGCTCAGGATGCTGTGATCCTCTTTGTGAACCTTGAAGAAAACCAGGCAGTAATGGCAACAGCCTGGCCCCAGCTCACAGCCTACACTCTGCTCCTTGCACAGAGTTGGGCTTGGAAATGTCAACAGCTGTGCAACATGCAAGGGTGGCAAAAAATGGCTCAGAGCAGCCAGGAGAAAACAACAAAAGGCCCGGGCCTGACAGAGCAGCACGTTCAGGCTCCAGCCTGGGGAGAAGGCCATCTGATAGCACTGGGGGACACACTTGACTGTCTGACAGCAGAGCTGTGTTCACACAGGAGAGCAGACTCATGCTGTGCTCTTCCCAAAGCCCTTCCCAGACTCAGCAGATCACATGCAACATCCTTATCTTCATGGAAAGAGATGGAGCACCACATTCAGAGTCCCTCAGAAATGCTTTATAGTATGTGGGAGTTTTCATTGCCATGATTCTTTCTACAATCCGACCCTCCTCTTAACAGAAAAGAGCTACCAAGCTCCTCCCACACACTCAAACCACAGCTCCCCCATCACTTCCACAGTCCAGTTCTGCCAAGCCATGGGAAGCAGCTGTCCATGCTCTGTGCAAGAGCAGGCACAAACCACTGAGTGCCTCCTAAAGAGGTGTCTGGCCCCAGCAGCAGCCTGCCTGCCTCTCACCTTTCATAATAGCTTGTAGGGAAGCTACTTCTTCTTGCCACTGCCTCTTCACCTCGTCAATAGCTTCCTGCTTTGTGGTCTCAGACACTGTAGCTATGGCCTTGATGTTCTCCATCTCCGCGTGAGCTTCCATCAGCTGTGTCCGCAGCTGCCCCAGGTCATCCTGGGCTGCTTGCAGCACTGCATTCTGCCTTTTGAGGTCCTCTGAAAAGCAGCAGTACTTACATTTAGTTGGATTAATAAATTCAGAAATGGCATAGCCAGCAGGAGTGAGGAAGTTACGGTGCACTCAGCACTGGGGAGGCTGCACCTTGACTCCTGTGTCCAGTTTTGGGCACCACAGTATAAGAAAGACATTGAGGGGCTAGAAAGCTGCCTCAGCAAAGCACCTGGGGGTGTTGGTCAACAGCAGCTGAAGATGAGCCAGGGTGTGCCCAGGTGACCAAGAAGGCCACCAGCATCCTGGCCTGGATCAGCAATGGCATGGCCAGCAGGAGTAGGGCAGGGATTGTGCCCCTGGACTCAGCACTGCGAGGCTGCACCTCACATACTGGGTTCAGCTTTGGGGCCCTCACTCCAAGAAGGACATTGAGGGGCTGGAGCAGGTCCAGAAAGGGGCAAGAAAGCTGGGGAAGGGTCTGGAGAACAGGGCTGGGGAGGAGCAGCTGAGGGATCTGGGGTTCTTTAGCTCAAAGAAGAGAGGAAACCTCACTGCTCTCTATGGCTACCTGAAAGGAGGTTGGAGTAAGGTGGATTTTGGTCTCTTCTCCCAAGTAATTAACAACAAGACAAGAGGAAATGGTCTCAAGCTCTGCCAGGGGAGGCTTAGGTTGGAAATATTTCTTAGGTTGGAAGTATTTCTTTCCTGAAAGAGTTGGGGGCTATTGAAACAGGCTGCCCAGGGAAGTGGTGGAGTCACTGTTCCTGGAGGTGGTCAAGAAATGAGTAGATGTGGCACTTCAGGACATTGGCTAGTGGCCATGGAGGTGCTGGGCAGAAGGCCGGACCCTGACGATTTTAGAGGGCTTTTCAAACCTTCCTGATTCTGTGATTCAATGTGAAGAGTAGCCATAGTGACTATGGCAAAGAAGAGTGCTGTAAGAAGGGGGTGGGGGAAGCACTGATACTGCAGTTGTGATACCCACAGCAGCTGAACTAAGGAGCATCCTTAGGGAACAGGACTTCACTCTGCTTGCCTTTGCACACAGGAACACATCTAGGCAGGTTTGGAATGTCTCCAGAGATGGAGACTCCCCCACCTCTCTGGGCAGCCTGCTCCAGGGCTCTGTCACCCTTACATAAAAGAAGTTCCTCTTACTGTTTAAATGGAACTTCTCATGTTCAAGTTTGTGCCCATTGCCCCTTGTCCTGACACTGGGCACCACTGAACAAAGCCTGGCCCCATCCTCCTGACACCCACCCTTGAAGTATTGATCAGCATTGATGAGATGCCCCTCTGGCTGCTCTTTTCCAGACTAAAAGCCCCAAGTCCCTCAGTCTCTCCTCATCAGAGATGTTCCAGTCCCCTAACTGGGAGCAGTATTTGGTGTTCCAAAGGTTATTCTTCATACAGGAATTATTTAAAGATAAAAGCTTAACAAACTTTGGAATAACTCAGAGAATTGAGAACTCACCTTCCTTAGCCAAGTACAGCTCCTTAAATTTTGCTCTCTTTTGATTGAATTCTTGCTCAAGTTGCTGCTTTGTGCGCAGGAATTCTGCATTGACCTTTTCCAACTCTGCTACTCGCTGCAGAAGAGCAACTGAAAAGAAAGCAGCAGATCAGGCAGGTCATCAACAGGCAGGGTGTCCCACTCTGCAGGCTTGAGCTCTGGGGATCAGCCTTTCTGAAACATCTTTACTCAGTAGCTCAGCTCTTACCCCACCATACATCACAACAAGCAGCTGGAGTCCTTTAAGCACCTAAGGAAGTTTCCTTAGCCTGTAGCACCCAACTGCAGCCAGACATCTCCACAGCACAGGGACTGCAAGAACTCTGCAGCAAACAAGCAGCCTCTCAGAGGAAACCACAATCTTCTACATAGAATCAGAGAATGGTAGGGATTGGAAGGGACCTCTGGAGATCACCCAGTACAACCCCAGCCAAAGCAGAGCACCCACAGCAGCTTGCCCAGGATCACAATGCCCGGGGGGGTTTGGAAGCTCCTCCACACAAGGAGACTCCACAACCTCTCTGGGCAGCCTGCTCCAGGCCTCCAGCACCCTCATAACAAACAACTTCCTCCTCCTGTTCAGGTGGAACCTCCTCGGTTCCACCTTATCCCTGTTGCTCCATGTCCTGTCACTGGGCACCACCACAAAGAGCCTGGCACATTTCTCTTGACACCCACCCCTCAGATTTTTACAGACATTGATCAGGTCCCCTCTCAGCCTTCTCCTCTCCACACCAGACACCCCCAGATGTCACACAGCACAGACACACACAAATACTGACCCAGCAGAAGTGTCTGCACACCCAACACATTTCCCACCAAAAACAAGTAGTGAAAATAGAGCCCAAAGGCTACAGGGCTTCAGCATCAACCATTTAGACTGACAGAGAGCCAGATCCAGAGCTTGCAGTGGTAAAACACTGGATAGTCACTGCCATTGAGACTGGGGCAGTTGTAGTTATTTTTAGTACCAGATCACTTAATAGCAGACAGAAACCATAGGGTCTTTTAAGAGTAGAGCTGTGGTTTAGTGCTTGCTGGGCATGAGGGTTAATACAGCACATGATCTGGTCAAGCCTGTATCAGTTCAGAGCACTGAGGAAAGCCTAATTTAGCTTTATGAACTGAAATCCTCATTTTGTTTATTTTTCAATCACCTTAAATATCAACAGATTTTTCTGGCCAGCAACCCCTATAGTGCAAAGCCAACTGCACAAAAGTATTCTGGGGGCAATTACACTATTCCAGCTCTGGTGCCCTTAGCACAAGAAGGACATGGAAGTCCTGGAGTGGGTCCAGAGGAGGCCATGAAGATGATCAGAGGGCTGGAGAACCTCCCCTGTGGGGACAGGCTGAGAGAGTTGGGGCTGTTCAGCCTGGAGAAGGCTCCAGGGAGACCTTCCAGTACCTGAAGGGGCTCCAGGAGAGCTGGGGACAGACTTTTGACAAGGGCTGGGAGTAGCAGGATGAGGGACAATGGCTTTGAGCTGGGAGAGGGGAGATTGAGAGTGGAGAGGAGGAAGAAATTCTTTCCAGTGAGGGTGAGGAGGCACTGGCACAGGTTGCCCAGGGAGGTTGTGGATGCCTCCTGCCTGGAGGTGTTCAAGGCCAGGCTGGATGAGGCCCTGAGCAAGCTGGGCTGGTGGGAGGTGTCCCTGCCCATGGCAGGGTGTTGGAACTGTCTGATCTTTGAGGTCCCTTCCAACCCAAACCCTTCTATGATTCTCTGACTCTCCAGCAACTGAAAGAAGCCTGTAGCAGACACAACACACTGAGAGCAAAGCTTCAAGTTGGAAAAGCAGCTGGATCAAAACCAGGAAAGAAACAGCAGACATGGAGTCAGGCCCAGGTAGCAAAAATGCTTACCAAAGCTAAAAAGTTGCCTTTGATCCCCTGCTAAGTATTCCAAAGGGCTTGCCTGCTTCCCACAGCCAGGGGAGAGTAGCTGCCAGCCTGGCCAGAGCCTCCTTCATACCTCTGAGGAGTGAAAAGCCCTGCTTGGCTCTGAGGAGGTGGCTTTGATCTCACAGTTCAGCTCTTGAAAGGGCACTGTCGGAGGCACTGAAGCTAGGTGAGCTGTGTGTGGTGCTTAGGGGGCAGTGAAAGCCCAGAGGTCCAGCCAAGGCAGCTCAGTGTCTGCAGGCAGGAGGCCCAAAGCCATGTCCAAAGCAAAGCCAAGAGGAATCTGGACACTGCTCACCTCACCAACACTGTTCTGAGGACCATACAGAAGTGTTTAACTCCTGCCTACAGGAGGGCTGGGCAGGGACTGTTCCCAAGGGCCTGTGGGGATAGGACAAGAGGCAATGGTTTGGAACTGGAGCAGGGCAGAGGTAGGTTGGAGATCAGGAGGAAGCTCTGCACAGTGAAGGTCGTGAAACACTGGAACAGGCTTCCCAGAAAGGTGGTGGAGGCCCCATCCCTGCAGACATTCAAGGTCAAATCTGATGTGGCCCTGAGGAACCTGCTCTGCTTGGAGGTGCCCCTGCTGACTGCAGGCATTTGGACAAGATGACCTTTGAGGGTCCCTTCCAACCCAGTGTGTACAGTTAACTAGTTCTGAACACTGACCAACCAGATCAGTCATCCCTCTCTCAGAAGACTCCAGCCCTCCTGTTTACTTGCTCCCCTTCCCATCTTTTTTCTGCAGAGAGACAGCAGCAGCTGTGCCACAGCTCCCAGCTGAAGGCTGGTGTAGAAAGCACCCAAGTTGTATTTCTTCCCCAGGTAAGAGCTGCTTCTGCTGAGGATAAAGGACAGGAGGACACCATGAGAGCAGAGAGCTCAAGTGCTTCCAAGTCAGGGAATAACAGCCTCATCCCTATGGACCCTCCCACCCAAAGAGGAGGAGGAATGGCAATCACCAAACAGGCACTGCAATTGCAGCAGTTACATTTGTACAGCATCCCTCTCTCTGCAGCTTCCCTGGTATGTGTAAAAGGGAATCAATACTCAACTCTCACCAGAACTGAGCTCTGGCAGCTGTCAGAAACAGTTGGAGACATTCAAAAACCCAGCAGTTTAAGGCCTCACTGCAGGCCCTGCATCACTGCAAGTACCAGAAGAAACTTCTTCACTGAAAAGGTTCTCAAATTCTGGCACAGGCTGCCCAGTGAAGTGGCTGAGTCCCCATCCCTGGAGGGGTTTCCAAGAGGCAGAGATGTGGTGCTGAGGAACATGATTGAGACTTGGTATGATGGGACTCCATGATCTTGAAGGTCTTTTCCAACCTATAACTGAGTGACTGTGTGCTGATATCATCCTTTTAGTCAGGTACTCAGTGTGAAGTGTTTTCACCAGCCATGCTAGGGGCAGGGCTCAGGCCAGGCCTCAGCACAGCCACACTGCAGGGACAGAAGGCACACAGACTGGAGGACAATAAACTATGCAATAGATCTGAAGCACAGGCATAGAAGATAAGGGCAGGAGAAGGCTTATTTTCCAAGACAGCAGAACAACTCTCTCCTTTCTAGTAGGTGATCAGGTTTGAAAAAAAAATTCTTCTCTTTGCTGGGGGTGCACATGATGGCCACAGACACCTTCTCTGATCACAGAATGGGTTTGGTTGGAAGGGATCTCAAAGCTCATCCAGTTCCAACCCCCTGCCAGGGGCAGGCCCAGGCTGCTCAGGGCCTCATCCAGCCTGGCCTTGAACACCTCCAGGGAGGGGGCAGCCACAATCTCCCTGGGCAACCTGTTCCAGTGTCTCCCCACCCTCACTGGAAATAATTTCTTCCTCATCTCCAGTCTCAAACTCCCCTCTTCCAGCTCAGAGGAAATGAAGGCATGAACCCAAATCCAAGATGCCAGATGCAGGTATCTGTGGGCTACATGAGACAGATTAAAGTCCTGCTGGAGATGCACTGAAGTCAGCAGCAGGAAATGGGGTGATTCACAGATTTTCAATTATACTTTTGTCATTCATAGGTTGCTAGATGAATTCAGAACAAGATACTCTGAATTTAGGTCTAACTCTGTCCAAGTCTGTAACAGAGCTGAAAAAGAAAACCTGACTTGCCATCAGAGGCTCTCAGCTTACACAAGCTCCCCAAAGAGCAGCACTCTGCAGTGACAGGATGCATGACCCTGGCAGTGCTGCTGTCCCTGAGCTCCCATTTGCAGGCACACAGACCCAGCTATCAATGTTTAACAACACCAGGCCAGCACACAGCAAACACAGCCCCAGAGAGGGGCAGCTGCGGTGGAGCTAACCCGACTGAAACCGGATCTGCTGCTGCACATGAGACCAGAACAGGCACAGGACGTGCTGTGCTTCCTAACAGCAGCAGTGTGGAAGACCCAATTCCCTAATTAGGCCCTGAGTGAACAAGAACCAAATTCTAAAGACCAAATTTCTCTGTTCTGAAATAACACTGACAAGAATTTAAATTAACTTAAACAAAAAATTTAAATGAAAGTTGATATTGCCAACCTGGGAAGCAAACAAGTCACAGGATCCCAGAATCCCAGCATGGTAGGGTTGGAAGGGATCCTAGAGATCACCCAGTCCAACCCCTTGCTAAAAGCAGGGCACCTACAGCAGCTTGCCCAGGGTCACAATGGCCAGGGGGTGTGTGGAAACTGTCCAGTTTCCTTGCCTTGGCAAGCAGAGTAGGTTGCAGTTTTTTTCTTCTGTTCCAACAAAATAAACATGTTGTAGGGACAGTGTTTAGGTCTGTCTGGGAGGGAAAGAATGAAGATTCTATTCTTGGGGTTGTTAGGACTGTTCAGTCTGGAGAAGAAAAGGCTCCAGAGAGACCTTTGAGCAGCCTTGCAGTACCTGAAGGGGCTCCAGGAGAGCTGGGGAGGGACTTTGGACAAGGGCTGGGAATGCCAGGATGAGGGACAATGGCTTTGAGCTGGGAGAGGGGAGATGGAGACTGGAGAGGAGGAAGAAATTCTTGAGAGCTAGGGTGGGGAGAGATTGGCACAGGCTGCCCAGGGAGATGCTGGATGCCTCCTCCCTGGAGGTGTTCAAGGCCAGGCTGGATGAGGCCCTGAGCAACCTGGGCTGGTGGGAGGTGTCCCTGCCCATGGCAGGGGGTTGGAACTGGAGGAGCTTTGAGGTCCCTTTCAACCCAACCCATTCCATGATTCTATGAATTTTTTATGGACTCACTCCTTCAATGCTGTTCCACAGCTCAGCTGCCAGAAGGATTTAGTTTTCTCTTTGACCACATTTCCAGTCACACACACTGGCAGTGGCCACCCCAGAGCTAAGGCACATAAAGCTGATTATCAATAAGGCTATTCTGGAGTGCTGTCTCTATTTATAAAAGTAATGCCACAAAGCTTTCTACTCGGCATGGAAAGTGTCAAGTGTGACATCAAGAGCTGAGTCCTACATACATGGAATGTGGAAAACAGAGCAGATAAATAAATATACAGAAAATAACTTGGGGGAGAAAAAAATAAAATAATTAAGATAAAAATAAAAACTCACTTTATCATTCCTCTCTCATCTTCCATCTCCTTCTTTTCCTGCCATGATTGCTTGAGACAGAAGCATGGAGACATGGTAATATCTGACTGCTCAGCTCTCTTCATACTTACTTCTTAGGAACACTAATTTTCATCTATCATGACCTGGAAGAGGCTGCCCAGGGAGGTGGTGAGGTCCCCATCCCTGGAGGTGCTCAAGAAACCTGCGGCCATGGCACCTGGGGACATGGTTTAGTGGTCATGGTGGTGTTGGGTTGGTTGTTGGAGTGGAAAATCTGAAAAGGCTTTTCCAGTCCAAAGAGTTCTTGATTCTGTGCTCATCTTTCAGCCACAATTATGTTCCTATTTAACTTTTTACAGAATCACAGAATGGGCTGGGTTGGAAGGGACCTCCAAAGCTCATCCAGTCCAACATCCCTGCAGTCAGCAGGGACATCCTCCACTAGATCAGGTTGCTCAGAGCATTGTCAGCCTAGCCTTGAACAACTCCAGGGATGGGACCTCAACCACCTCCCTGGGCAACCTGTTGCAGTGTTCTGCACCATGAAGGTGCTGGAACTTGTTCCTCACATCCAATCCCAATCTGCTCTGCTCTCATTTCAAACCATTGCCTCTCGTTCTGTCCCTGCAGGCCTTTGCAAACAGTCCCTTTGCAGCCTTCTTGTAGCCCCTTCAGGTACTGGAAGGTTGCTCTTAGGTCTCCCTGGAGTGTTCTTCAGGCTTCCCTAAGAGTCTCCCACCAGGAGTTATATTCAGACTGCAAAAAAAACTTTATTTTCTTCAAAGAGGGCCTCCCCCACACTCAGAATGTACCCCAGTGCACATCTCCTGCAACAGGCATCAGAAAAGGAACAGGTGATGGTCATTTGATATGGATGCTGAACATGGAGAAGAGGAGGCTGAGAGGAGACCTCATTGCTCTCTATAGCTCTCTGGAAGGAGGTTGGAGCCAGGGCTGGGGAGGGTAGGGGGGGATTGGTCTCTTCTTGACCAGGTGATAGGAGAGGAAATGTCCTGAAATTGTGCCACTGGAGGCTTAGGTTGGAGATGAGGAAAAATTTCTCTGCTGCAAGAGTGGTCAGGGAGGTGGTGGAGTCCCCATCCCTGGAGGGGTTCAAGAAACCTGTGGCCATGGCAGCTGGGGCCATGGTTTGATGGCCATGGTGGTGTTGGGTTGCTGATTGGACTGGATGATCTCAGAGGCCTTTTCCAACCCAGACAATTCTGTGATTCTGTACCTCCTGACTCAGGAAATGGAGGCTGTTTTCCTTGCAAGAGCAAACTTTGCCCCTGCACCCAGATATCCAGACCAACGTGAAGAAGGAAAAACAAACAGGCAGAAAAGAATGATTTGCTCCTCCCAAGCTTGCATTTGGAAGCATCATGGATTTTATTTACCTGGGCTAATGGGTAAAGCTCACTGGCAGCTGTGCAGTGGCTGACATGCTGCTTGCCAGCTCTGTACCAAGCAGTAGATCTGCAGAAGTCACTCCTGGGCAGTGTGGCTTTCAGAGATGTTCTTGCTTTCAGCCAACAGCTTCCAGTCTCTTGCACAGCTAAGGATTATACTGTCCAGCAGAGAGACCTGGGGGTGTTGGCTAACATCCAGCTGAAGAGAAGCCAGGGTGTGCCCACTTTCAAGGCCCACCTGGATGTGTTCCTGTGTGATCTGCTTTAGGTGATCCTGCTCTGGCAGTGGGGTTGGACTCAGTGACCTCCAGAGGTCCCTTCCAGCCCCCCCACTCTGTGAGCAGCTCTCCCGTGTACGTATCAAGACTCATTCCTACTCTCAGTGTTGCTTTAGTCAGGAAGAATGAAGTGGTTTGACACTTTGGAGGGACTTGCTTTAAAGTGCTGTTGCAGGGGAAGAGGTGGCTCAGCTGGAAGTCTTGTTACAGGCTGAAGGAACTTCCTCTGTGTCTGTTTAAAACATCCTCCAGTGAGTGTTTGGCTTAGCAGCTAATGAGGCAGGACAGCCCGAGGCAATCTCAGGAGTGGTGGAAGTGGTGAATGCTGACAGGCTTAGCAGGTGCATTGTCTGAGCTCAGATGGATGAAATGCTCAGAAGGCTTTGCCCAGGGGAGGAAGGCAGGCTGTGACTGCAGGGGATGTAGATCTACAAGCCTAGCTTTGAGCTGCTGGTGGTGTAACTGCAGCAGCAGTGACCCTGGGCACAAGCTCTGAACCCTTTCAGACACGTCTGACCCATACTTGGATGCTTCACCTGCCTGAGCCTTGTGCTGCCATCACTGTGCTCTTGTTTGCTCAAGCAGTGACTGCCTTGGGTAAATGTAGGCAGCCTGTAGAGTAAATAAACCTTTCATAAACCCAAGAAGTCATGGAGCTTTTTTCCTGCAGGCTTTTAAAGCTGATCCTCTTGGACAGAGCAGCTCTAAATGACAAACTGATAAAGTGAGGAGAATAAAACAAGCACTGAAGGAGCAGGGAGAACACTGTTGCTGGTCATGGGATTGGGAATTCAGCCCTCTCCATTCGGTGTCACAGAATCACACAACAGTAAGGGCTGGAATGGACCTCCAAAGATCATCCAAGTCCAACCCCCGTGCCAGAGGAGGACCACCCAGGGCAGGTCACACAGGAGCACCTTGAGGTAGACCTTGAAAATCTCCAGAGAAGGACACTCCACCACCTCTCTGGGCATCCTGCTCTAGGGCTCCAGCACCCTCACAGTTCTTTCTCTTGTTTAGCTGGAACTTCCTATGGTCAAGTTTATGCCCAGTACATCTTGTCCTGTCACTGGGGACCCAGAAGAGTCTGGCCCCATCTTCCTGACCCCCAGCCCTCAGATATTTGCAAGCATTCATAAGATTCCCCCTCAGCCTCCTCTTCTCCAGGCTAATCAGCCCCAGCTCTCTCACCCTTTCTCCAGATGAGAAATCCTCCAGGTCCCTCAGCATCTCAGTGGCCCTCTGTTGGACTCTCCAGCGGTTCTTTGTCCTTCTGGAGCTGGGTTGCCCAGAACTGGACCCAACAGCCCTGGTGTGGCCACACCAGTGCAGAGTAGAAGGGGAGGAGAACCTCTCATGAACTGCTGGCCACACTGCTCTTAATGCACCCCAGGATGCCATCAGCCTTCTTGGCCACAAGGGCACCGCTGGCTCACAGCTATCCTGTTGTCCACCAGCACTCCCAGGTCCTTTTCCTCAGAGCTGCCCTCCAACAGGTCAGCCCCCAAGCTGTACTGACCCATGGGGTTGTTCTTCCCCAGCTGCAGGACCCCACACTTGCTTCTGTTGAACTTCATTGGATTTCCCCACTTTGCCCAGCTCTCCAGCCTGGCCAGGTCATGCTGGATGGCAGCACAGCCTTCTGGCCTGTCAGCCACTCCTCCCAGTTTGGTATCATCAGCAGTCTTGCCCAGCTTTGCCACATGTCATCATTTTGCATGATAAAACCACAACACCCAGAGCAGGATTAAAGCCCTTCATGTGGCAGCTCCACTTGACAGCAAGTCAAGGTTTGCAAGGAAAGCAAAGCTCCAATGGAGGCTGCTGTGTGTCTGAGGAAACCAGCAGAAATCTGCTGTTCTGACCAAAGCAGAGCACTTCAGATGGACAGACACTTAGAGCCTGAAAGGAACCTTACCACAGGGGACCACTTAGGCAATTCCTCACTCTGAACACACAGGCAGAAATGCTGTCTTTAACTGTAAACATTTGCTGAAGCCAGACAAGGAGCTCAGGCCTGATTTTCTTTCCAGATAGTTTAATTGCTGACTCACTTTCTGTGGGAGGGGAACACACCAACAAACCCCTTTGCCTCTTTACAATGTGTTTATCTCTTCGCCTACAGATTTATGAAAGGCTGTCCTCTTTTGGGGAAAAAAGTGAATAAAGTATGATTCAGCTCCCAGGGGAAAAAATAAACACCAAAACAAGAAGCCTACTGTGTTGTTCTCTTGGATGAAGTAATTTCAGACACTGAACAAAGCCATTCCATTAATTCCCAAATTCCCCCCAGACACCACTAGCCTGAGATACGGTGTTTTGCTATCTATCCTAGGGACAGCTGAGGTGGGGCTTGGAGAGTATTCAGCTCCAGAGCATCCCAAATACTCTGTTTCACAGAATCACAAAATGGTTTGGGTTGGAAGAGACCCTCAAAGGTCAGCAGGGACACCCCCAATTAGACCAGGCTGCCCAGCGACACACCCAGTCTGATCTTTAATGTCTCCAGGGATGGGGTCTCAATCACATCCCCGGGCAACCTGTTCCAGTGTCTCACCTCACCATCCAGAGCTTCTTCCTGATGTCCAACCTAAACCTGCCCTGCTCCAGTTTCACTGCCCCTCATCCTATCACTACAAGCCCTTGGAATCAGCCCCTGCCCAGCCTTCCTGTAGGTCCCCTTCAGACTTCGAACTGCTGCTCTAAGGTATTCCTGGAGGCTTCTCTTCTCCAGGCTGAACAGCCCCAACTCTCTCAGTCCATAGCAGAGGTTCTCCAGTTCTCTGATCATCTTTGTGGCCTCCTCTGGACCTTCTCCAGCAGGTCCATGACCCTGTTGTGATGAGGGCCCCATATCTGGACACAGCCCTGCAAGTGAGGGCTCCTGAGAGCAGAGGGGCAAGAACCTCTCTCTCCATCTCTGGCCATGCTGCTTTGGCTGCAGCCCAGGCTGCCATTGGCCTTCTGTGCTGCCAGTGCCCATTGCTGGCTCCTCTCCAGCTTCTCACCCACCAGCACCCCCAAGCTACTGCCTGAAAACTACCTAAGCAATGGCTTCTCTGGTTTGCTGTTGGTACAGGTGTGAGGAACTTGCCACCTAAAGCAAATCAGCATCTGTCTGGACAGTGCTGGTGTCCCCATCATAAGAAGGGCATGGAACTGTTGGAGTGAGTCCAGAGGAGGTCACAAAGATGATCCAAAGGCTGGAGCACCTCTACTCTAAAGATAGGCTGAGGGAGCTGGGGTTGTTCAGCCTGGAGAAAACGCTCCAGGGGAACCTTTGAGCTGCCTTCCAGTACCTGAAGGGATCCTACAGGAAGGCTGCCGAGGGACTTTTCCTGAGGGTGTCTAGAGACAGGACAAGGGGGGATAGTTTGAAGCTGAGGGTTACACTGGAGCTGAGGAAGAAAGTCTTCAGTATGAGGGTGGTGAGACTCTGGAAGAGGTTGCCCAGGAAGGTTTTGGATGCCTCCTCCCTGGAGGTGTTCAAGGCCAGGCTGGATGAGGCCCTGAGCAAGCTGGGCTGGTGGGAGGTGTCCCTGCCCCTGGCAGGGGGTTGGAGTAGATGATCTTTGAGCTTCCTTCCAACCTGAGCCATGCTGTGATTCTATGAATTGCAGAAGCTGACACAATCAACAACAGCAAGAAAACTGACTGCTGTGTGTGCAGATACCTGGCAGCACTGACTGCACTGCTGTGAGTCCCAGGAGTCCTTCAGAACCAGCAGCAATTCTCAATCACACATCTGAGCCAGCGTGAGCTCACATGGCCATGGCCACTAGCATCCTGAGCAGCAACTGTGGCCAGCAGGACCAGGGCAGGGATTGTGCCCCTGGACTCAGCACTGGGGAGGCCACACCTTGAGGACTGGGTTCAGTTCTGGGCCACTCACATCAAGAAGGACACTGAGGGGCTGGAGCAGGTCGAGAGAAGGGTAACAAAGCTGGGGAAGGGTCTGGAGAACAGGGCTGGGGAGGTGCAGCTGAGGGAGCTGGGGGTGTTTAGTGTGGAGAAGAGGAGGCTGAGGGGAGACCTCATTGCTCTCTGCAGATCCCTGAAAAGAGGTTGGAGTAAGGTGGGGGTTGGGGTCTTCCCCCAAGGAACAAGGGATAGCAAAAGAGTAAAGTGCCTCAGGTTGCACCAAGGGAGGCTTAGGTTGGACATTAGAAGAAACTTCTTCACTGAAAGGGTTCTCAAAGCCTGGCACAGGCTGCCCAGGAAGGTGGCTGAATCCCCATCCCTGAAGGGGTTTCAAAGAGGCAGAGATGTGGTGCTGAGGGACATGGGTTAGTACCAGACTTGCTAGAGTTAGGGAACGGTTGGACTTCAAGATCTCAAAGCTCTTTTCCAACTGCAATGATTCTGTGATTTTTGTGTTTTGAGGGGAATGTGAACATGCACCCCAAAAGAGAGTTAACAGCAGGCTTCTTTCCCCCTGTGGTTCCCTACCCCTTCCTAAATAATTTGCTGACACTGGCAAGAGAGAACAACCTGAGAAAGGGACCAGGGGAACCTTCAAGAACAGTAACGGCAAAGCGTTGTCAGGGAAGCAGGTTGCAGGCAGAAAAACCCTGGTGCCTGAGAGCAACCACTTAAAGGACATAAATCTTACTAAATGGCCTGGAAAATGTTGTTGCCAGATGTATTTATAGGGACACTGTGATAATAACTCCAGTAAGATGAGTAATAAAAGAGGATTAAGATCTTTATTTGATAAGGATACAGTTCCTATCAGCTTGAGGAAGGTTTCTGCAGCAATTCCCCAGTCTCCCTGACACCAGACTAGTCCTCCCACAAGCCTCTCCAATCCACTTCCTGATAGAAAACACTGCCATCCTTCTACAGATTCATATTTTGTGCTACCACTTGTCAACCAAATGAGCTCCTGAACAGTTAACAAGGAAGAAAATCCTCCTCCAGCATGAAATTATCAATAAAATTGTTATATGCCTAGAGTAAAAGCAATATAGAACATTGATGGCCTCACCAAGTCTGCAGTTAGCATCATTTTAAGTCAGCTTAAGTCCTGACACTCATCTGAAAGGGTAACTCAGCACTCCCCTCTCACCCTCACCACACCTCTCCCCTTTGTATCTGAAGGGTGGGTGTCAAGAACAAGGGACCAGGCTCCTTCCAGTGGTGTCCTGTGATAGGATTAAGGGCAATGGACACAAACTGGAACCTAGGAAGTTCCACCTCAACATGAGGAGAAACCTCTTTGGTGTGAGGGTGCTGGAGCCCAGGAGCAGGCTGCCCACAGGGGTTGTGGAGTCTCCTCTGGAGACCTTCAAGACCAATCTGGATGTGTTCTTGTGTGGCCTGCTCTGGCATGGGGGTTGGACTGGATGACTTTTTGAGGTCCCTTCTAACCCCTACCATTCTATGATGCCCACCATGTTACAAGACCCTTCGAGGCTCTACAGGGATGGGATCAGAGAAGCAATACAGCAAGAAGTGAGGGCTGGGGGGCGGAGGAGGGGGGCGAGTCACAGCAGTTTTCAGTCAAATGAGGTCCCCAGTCACACTTAATCACTTGGCTGAACACATAGCAGAACTGGCAGAAAGGTGACAAAGAGGATGTAGGCTGCTTTAAACTGTGAAAAAAAAACCAACAGTCTGAACTATCCCCTTGGACACTCACATTGCTACTGTGTGGCCTCCACCTCCTCCTTCACACCAGCTCTAGTGCTCAGCACCTCTCTCACTAAATCACTCAAACTCCAGCAGTGAGCAGCTCTCAGCTGGGTGATTGAGCTGCACTGGCTCAGGGATGGCTCCCACGTGCACAGCTGGCAGACAGGAAACGATGGGAACACGACCGTGGGAGCAGGAAGGAGACAGCAGGATCCCTGTTTTCAACGGCAGCCTCCCAGCCTGGCTTAGCTGTAACATGAAACCACAGCCCTCGGGCACAGCTTGGTCATCAGCCCAACCCCAAGTGCATGCTGCCTGCCAACAGAAACAACCTGACCTTCCTCTCCTGCACTGGTGGCAGATGACATCCCTGTAGCCATGCAGCAGAACTTACTCTTTAAGACTTGATGACTGTCATTTGTAAGCGCTAAATGACCTTCCTCAAAGTTCCCTTTCCATTCAGCCTTTCCAGGACAAGCCTACAGGCTTCAGCAATTTCCAAAGCTCAGACTGCCCATTGGTGTTTAGCTACACAGAGGCCTGGAACAAACCCAACTGCAAGGGTGTCTCCAGTATAGATGCATTTAGAACCAGTACATACTTAGTGCTGTAGATAAAAACACATCAGAACACATTGGTACTGCAGACTAAAGCTAGGCTCACATTTATTCTCAATTGAAAACAAACCCTCTAGTACAAAACTGCAGTCAGATGAGACCTCACAACCTGCCATTGCAACCCTTGCTGATACACCATCAGCTAAGCCTCAGTGCCTCAGTCCATACAGTCACAGAAGGGGTTAGGCTGGAAGGGACCTTAAATATCATAGAATCATAGAATGGTCCAGGACAGAAGGGACCTCCAAAGGACACCCAGTCCAACACCCCTGCAGTCACCAGGGACATCTCCAACCAGATCAGGTTGCCCAGGGCTTCGGCAGGCCTCACCTTGAATATCTCCAGGGACGGGGCTCCAGCCACCTCCCTGGGCAACCTGTTCCAGTGTTCCACCACCCTCAGAGTGAAGAACTTAAATCTGCCCTTCTCTAGTTTGAAGTCACTTTCCCTTGTCCTGTCACTTGCAAACAGTTTCTTCCCATCCTTCCTGTAGCCCCTTCAGGTACTGGCAGGCTGCTCTTAGGTCTCCCCAGAGCCTTTTCCAGCCCGAACAAGCCCAGCTCCCTCAGCCTGTCCTCGTAGCAGAGGTGCTCCAACCCAAAATCAGTTCCAACCCCCTTCCATGGGCAGGGACACCTCCCACCAGCCCAGGTTGCTCAAGGCCTCATCTGGGGTGAGGGGGTGGGGGGGGAGCCACAGCCTCCCTGGGAAACCTGTCCCAGTGTTTCCCCATCCTCACTGGAAAGAATTTCTTTCTCATCTCCAGTCTCAATCTGCCTTCTTGCAGCTCAAAGCCATTGTCCCTCATCCTGGCACTACAATGACTGTAACAAACAACCTTTGTAACACCAGGAATTCTACTCCATTCACAGATGGAGCATCTTACTGCTCTCTATGGCTACCTGAAATGAGGTTGGAATGAGGCTGATGCTGGTCTCTTCTCCCAGCCAGTAATAAGACAAGAGGAAACAGGCTTAAGTTGTACCAAGGGAGGGTTAGGTTGGAGGTGAGGAACAATTTCTTTGCTGGCAGAGTGGTCAGGGATTGGAACAGGCTGCCCAGTGACATGGTGGAGTATCCATCCCTGGAGGGGTTCCAGAAGCTGTAGGTGTGGTGCTTCAGGATAGTTTAGTGGTCATGGTAAGTGGCTTACAGTTGGACATGATGATCTCACAGGCTTTTTCTAACCTTCATGATTCTATGATCTTCACCTCCAGTTCCACCTACAGCTCCAAGAGAAGCTGTGCAGAGCAGACAGGCAGCTAGAACACATCTGGAGCCAGAAGCATCAGTCAAGCACAGAAACCAGAGTCGGGCTAATTGCTTTCTCATTAATTTCTGCACACATCTCTAGATGCAGCGCAAGGAAGAGGATTTAAACAGACACTGGGAGCTGACAATTCAGAAAACCTCAAAACCAAGCTTTAAAAGATGCAGCACATGACAGAAAGATGCCAGCTTGTCAGATGATTTAAACTAGCAGAGCTGAATTTATGCTCCACGTTTCACCAAAATAAACCAAGTAACACCACAGCTGAAGGATCTCACTCTGGCTCTGGCTGCTGTTCATGGGAGATGAATGTTCCAATTTCTGTGGCTGAAGTCAAGAGGAGGCTAACATGAACTTCAGAAGGCCTTAGGAAAAGCAATTTTCTTACACTCACAAAAATTCATAGTAGATGGTTAACACCATCATTGCTTGAGCAGTAACTTCAGACACTGATCTGTGCTTCTTCCTGGCTGGCTGAAGGCACAGACAGTAAAGATTAAGGTTGTTTTTCTACTCTGTGGTTGTATCCAAGTTACTGTTGTTTAAGCAATCAACCATGGCACCAGTCTGATCATTCTGCATAGCAGAGATGGAAATGGAACATCAAAATCTCTTCTATTGGGGAGTACTTCAATGGTGACCACTCCTCAAATACAAAACATCTCCTACCAGGGCCTGAGTGTGGTGGGTGAGCAGCTAAGACATGGAAACACTTAGCCATGATAGAACTTGACCTTCTTTCATACAATGGGGTGGGTCTGAAAGGACCTTAAAGGTCCTCTAGTCCCAAACGCCTGCCATGGGGACACCTTCCATTATACCAGGTTGATCAAGGTCTCATCCTGAACACCTCCAACCTTGGAGCATCCACAACCTCTCTTGCCAACCTGTTCCAGTGCCTCACTGCAGGAGGTTTATCTTCTCCTGTCCTCACAGGGAAGAATTTCTTCCTCATGTCTCATCTAAATCCAGCTTTTTACAGTTTGAAGCCTTTCCCCCTTGTCCTGTCACTCCATGCCATCATACAAACTCCCAGCTCTCCTGTAGCCCCCTTCAAATCCTGGAAGGCTGCTCTAAGGTGTCCCTGGAGTCTTGTCTTCTCCAGGCTGAACAGCCTCAACTCTCTCTGCCTGTCTTCATAGCAGAGGTACATCTTTTGTTGCTATTTAAATAGCCTTTCAAGTCTTGCTGCAGTTACTGTGAGTTAAAAACAAGTATTGATAAAAGATGCAGTAAAACCCATCCATATCCTGGTCACTTTGCTAGAGGCTCAGAACACTGCTGGAACCAACACTGCTGGTGTGCTCTGAGCCTCAGTGAATTCTTTTCTCTCACCTACAGGCCATTCCCTCTGGAGCACCACTTGGTTAATGTTTCTGTGGCCTTTCCATTATTGATCCCAATTCACTTTGCCACGTCTATCTCCTCTCTGTTACTCCATTTGTGCTCTGTAATTTTACTAAAAAACATTTGCAGAAACCACGAAATATTAACATTTATCTCCTTGTTAGAAAACACCCCCCTGAATTCAGATGCCTCTCTGGGTGTGACTCACCACAGTAAGGCAAGGGTCTTGTGCTTAATAACCAAGTGAACCAGGCTGCTTTTACAGATCTTGGTTCTATCTTTTAGTTCTTAACACTGCTAGGCTCACAAGACAAGACTGCAGCTAGGAGCTCTCACAGAACAAACCCAGCAAATCCCAGCAGTGCAGATTTCCTGTGCTGCTCCCTACTGATGCAGACCTTCAGAACTGCTCTGAAAGCCAAGAGATGGAACTCTGCTACTTTCCCACCACTCCAAGAGCCATAAGTTAACTTCCAGCAATTAATTTTCAAGTTCTGTGAAGCACTTAACTGCTTTAGTTTGCAAGTATCAAAAAGTAACAAAGAATTCAGTGTCAGCCGACCTCATGATAAACAGGTGAGCAACTGAAGTTCGTCAGCAACAAAATACTACAACCTGATCTGAGAAAACAGAGCAATTCTGGCTTGTATCAGAAACAAGGACCTGGGGGTGTTGGTTGATTAAGGATAAAGATGCCCAGGTTGCCAAAAAGGCCACCAGCATATTGGCCTGGGTATAGGCAATACTGTGGCCAGCTGGAGCAGGGCAGGGATTGTGCCCCTGTGCTGGGCACCAGGGAGGCCACACCTTGAGGATTGCAATCAGTTTTGAGCCCCTCACTCCAAGAAGGACACTGAGGAATTGGAGCAGGTCCAGAGAAGGGCACCAAAGCTGGGGAAGAGTCTGGAGAACAGGGTGGGGAGGAGCAGCTGAGGGACCTGGGGGTGTTTAGTGTGGAGAAGAGGAGGCTCAGGAGAGACCTCATTGCTCTCTACAGCTCCCTGAGAGGAGGTTGGAGCCAGGTGGGGGTTAGGCTCAAGCCATAGGATGAGAGGGAATGGCCTCAAGTTGCACCAGGGTGGATTTAGAATGGACATGAAGTAAAATTTCTTCCCCAAAACGGTTGTCAAGGGCTGGCCCATGTACAAGTCAGGGTTCAAAGGCACCTGAGTTCTTGTTCTATACCATGAGACCCCCTTTTCCTGGCAAAAGATGCTGGAGAGCTCTTAAACAAAACTACATTTAAAAACCAGCCAAGCAGCTAAGAGCCATACAGCCAGGGTGGAGTGCTGTTTGGAACAGAGCAGGGATCCTTCACAGAGCAAGTCTGGGTGGTCAGGAGATTCTCTCTAGAAGAAGAGGAATGGAGGCATGGAGGAAACAGTGAGGGGTGCCAGGTGCTGAGCAGAGCAAGTAAAGAGCAGAAGAGCCAAAACAAGGGCAGGGTTCACAGGACACCCACAGACTGGAGATTGCCAAAGGCCTGCAAGAGGGAGAGCAGTGTTTGAAGATGAGGTGATGGCTGAGGAAACTGGCAGATCGGTTGAAGAGCAGCAGTAGCTCCCTGACAAGGTCAAAGGACTGGCTGAGCAGAGAGGAAACGTCTGTGACCAAAGGTCAAGTAAGGCCACATCTCTTCCAGTCTTCCACTGGACTGTGTGGAAGCACAAATTGCCAGGGTAGATGGAAACAGATGTGAAGATCATTCAAAAGCTTTTGGTTTTCTTCTTTGTTTTATCTGGAGGCTTCAGGCCTGGGAAGACAAGCACAGGATGGGGACAGTAAGGAGGGAAGAAGCACCACAAGTCATCTAAATCCCAACAACATTCAGGGCTGAGAGAAGCAGATGTGAATGGAATAAATCATCACCATCACAGAATCATCCCAGAATGGCTTAGATGGCAAAGCACCCTAGAGATCATCTACTCCAACCTGCCTGCCATGGTTACTCAAAGCCTCATCCTGGCCTTCAACACCTCCAGGGCACAGGCATCCACAACCTCTCTGGACAACCTGCTCCAGTGTCTCGCCACATGCATACTGAAGACCTTCTTCCTCACATCCAGTCCAATCCTCCTCTCTCTCAGCTTCAAACCATACCCCCTCATCCTGTCACTAGATTCCTCATGACCTGAGCAGCCATGAGGCAGTTCTGCATTCTTAAGGTACTGCAGGCACCACTACTAAAGCCACAGGGCCAGCCAGAAGCATTCCCCAGCAGCAGGTGTACCACAGCGAACAGGCAACCAGCAATGCTCTTCTGGCTGGAAGACACCCAAATGTTCACTACGCCTGTCCCTCACGTGTTCCTCCAGTATCCATTGCTAAAAAGGGATCCAATGATTGCTGTTTTTCCACACATAATTCATCATCATGCTCAACTGACTCTGCCATGAGTAGAAGTGCACAATGCTGACACTATTGATAGAGCAACTCACAGGCCAGCATCATTAAGCTTGACACCTCTAACCAGAGACTAAAACCAATTCTGTGAGCAAAGACTACGAGCCACACAGAAGCACCAAACCTTTGGAGTGAAAGGTGTCTCATAGTTGGTCATCTTGTCTTACAACTTTGCTGTCAGCCTGCTTAAAAGCCTGCTTAGTAAAAGTGCTGCTTATCAGTATTATCAGCTCTTACCTCAGAAGACTTCAGTCAGAGCAAAGCCATAAACTCAGGCCTCATCTTTTTCTTTCTCCGAATCATTAAGTTGGAAAACACCTCCAAAGATCATCAAATCCAACTGTTAACTCAAGTCCACCACTAAACCATGACCCTCAAAACCACATCTCCACAGCTTTGAAACCCCTCCAGGGATGGAGACTCCACCACTGCCCTGGGCAGCCTGGGCCCGGGGCTTGACAGCTCCTTTGAGGAAGAAATTATTCCTCGTGTCCAACCTAAACCTTCCCTGGTGCAACTTGAAGTAATTTCCTCTTGTCCAATCACTTGTTCCTTGAGAGAGGAGACCAAGCCCCATCTGGCTCCAGCCTCCTTTTAGGGAGCTGTAGAGAGCAATAAGGCCTCCCCTCAGCCTCCTTTCCCCCAGATTGAATAACTCAGGTTCCTCAGCTGCTCCTCACAAGACTTGTGCTCTAGATCCTTCACCAGCTTCATTGCTCTTTCTTTGGACACACTCCAACACCTCAAAGTCCTTCTTGGAGAGAGTGACCAGTACTAAATATATCAAACAGAACAAAATCCCCAAATGTAAGATAGAAAAGTTCCCGTCTCAGCAGCAGTTTTTAATCAAGTGCCCCAAGTGGAAACCCTTCAAGTCTGCCATTCAGCCACCACCCATGATGAAGCCTGTGGGATTCGTCCACTCAAACCCCAAGAGATATTGTTTGGTTTAGCTTCTTAAATGTATTAATCCAAAATTCTTCCCTCAATCATTTCCAAGGGAGCACACACAAACTAGTTCCACTGTAGGAATCTGTTCCACCCACAAAGGCCTAGGGGACAGCAATGGAGCATCTTGAAACATCAGGCCAGAGGGGAAGAAAGTGTTTACTAAGGGCATCTTCTCTGTGAGGATGGAGAATGAAAGAATGGCTCAGGTTGGAAGGGACCTCAGAGATCATTCAATCCAGCCCCCCTGCCACAGGCCGGGACACCTCTCAACTGGACTTGGCTGCCCAAGACCTCATCCATCCTGGCCATCCACCCCCTGGAGAGAAGGCAGCCACAACCACCCTGGCCAACCTATTCCAGAGTTTCACCACCCTTGTACTGAAGAATTTCTTCCTCAGCTCCAGTCTAACCCAGCTCTCCCTCAGCTTCAAACCATTCCACCTTGTCCTGACTCTAAACACCCTTACGAAAAGTCCCTCTGCAGCCTTCCTGTAGATTCCCTTCAGGTACGGGAAGGCAGCTACCAGGTCCTTTCTGAAGTGGCCAAGAAAAACACAAATGAGTAAAGAATTTCTCTCTTCCAGTGTTGAAATGGAGAGTCAGCCCAGGAGGTAAGGTCCAATCGCCTTGGGGAGAGGCAACAGCTAATTACACAGAACAGGGGCATGGTGCTTGTCAAAATTAGAGAGAGAGAGATGTGACTGCCACATGAAACAGACCATCTGAACATGCATATTTCCACTCCAGAGCAAACTGACCTGCTGAGCAGATCCAAACTTCCTTAGAAATCCTAAAGATGGAAACATGCACGTTCAAGGGGTCTGCTTTGGTTTCGAAGCTCAATCTCTGATCTGTCCATTGAACCGACAGGAAAAATCCCCAACCACACAGCTTAAAACAAGTGTGAAGTTCTCAGTAAAAATATATTCTTAATATTAGGAATCATTAAATGATAATAAAGCACAGACTAAGCAAAATGAAAGTGAAGAAACCTTTTTTTTTGGCTCTTGGAAAGCACCAACCAAGAGCTGCCTCAACAACAGAAAAGAGAGCTGCAGGGCTCAAATGTGGTCCCTTACCAACCACACCTAGCTCTGGAGATGAGTAATGCCAGTTTTAGATACTTCAATGTCAGTTAAAAATGACAGGTGTCAGGAAAACAACTAGACATGGAAATGCATCTAAGGTGTAAGTTCATAGTTACAGAATGGGTTGGGTTGGAAGGGACCTTAAAGCTCATCCAGTTCTGACCCCCGGCCATGGGCAGGACACCTCCCACCAGCCCAGGTTGCCCAAGGCCTCATCCACTTTTCTGTGTGACACTTCAGACCCCTCCACTAGCAAAGCTCAGCCTCTGGGATGTGGCAAGTACACCGACACCAAGTCTCAGATCTTGTCAGGCTCCTGTATTATTGCCAGAGAGAGAGAACCCAGCTTGTGGTGCTGCTGGTGGGACTAAGGCTTCTCTATCCAGCTGAGCAAGACCTCACCTTGAATACTGCATCTAGTTTTGATGTCCCCAGCATATAAAGGACACAGGTGTCGGAGAGAGGCCAGGGGAGGCCACAAGGATGATCCAAGGGCTGGAGCACCTTTGCACTGAGGACAGGCTGAGGGAGATGGGGTTCTTCAGCCTGGAGAAAAGAAGACTCTGGGGGGGCCTCAGAGCTGCCTTCCAATACCTTAAGGGATCCTGCAGGAAGGCTGCAGAGAGACTTTTTCTGAGGGTGTCTAGAGATAGGACAAGGGGGAATGGTTTGAAGCTGAGGGAGAGCAGGGTTAGACTGGAGCTAAGGAAGAAGTTCTTCAGTACAAAGGTGGTAGAATAGGTTGGCCAGGGTGGTTGTGGCTGCCTTCTCCCTGGGGGTGTTCAAGGCCAGGCTGGATGAGGCCTTGAGCAACCAAGCATAGTTGAGAGGTGTCCCTGCCCATGGCAGGGAGGCTGGAGTAGATGATCTCAGAGGTTCCCTCCAATCTAAGCCATCCTGTGATTCACTTTTACTGGCCTAAGCACAAGTTACTCCAATGCTGTAGGTTTTCTTCTGCTGGCAAATACTTACAAATATGTGATAAAATTTGGCACCAACAGTTATCACCCAACCACATCAGCAGATGCTATCATTGGTCTGACTTCACTTGGCCTCTTCTCACATGTAACAAGTGACAGGAGAAGAGGAAACTGTTTCAAGTCGTGCTACGGGAGGTTCAGGTTGGGTATTAGGAAAAGTTTCTTCCCAGAAGGGTGTCCCAGGCACTGGCCCAGGCTGCCCAGGGAGGTGGTGGAGTCCCTAGTTTAAAAGCCACATGGATGTGGTGCTGAGGGATGTGGTTCAGTGGCAGTGGTTCAGCAGCAGTGGTGGGACTGTGAGCTCTGGGTGAGTGGCTGCACTTGATCCCAAAGGTCTCCTCCAACCTCAACAGCTCTATGGTTTTCTGATTCAAGTGGCTTCAGTTTACTAGTACAGTAAGAAGAGTTTAATAATTTGCATACCATTTAACTAACTTTAGTGTCCCAGAATGGGTGCTGGATGTGACTGCAGCTTCTGCAGGGAAGCATTTTGCAGCTATGAGAAGAGGAATGGTACCAAAACCTGAGCATCCTGACAGGGAAAAACTCTGCCCAAATATGCTGTTTGGTAACCTTATTTTCAGAGATGGCAACCATCCAGATCTGAATCCAACCCAGGAAGGCTGAAAGCACATCACCTCCCAAAAGAACAGTGTTTTGAAATATGTGGCATTACTGCCCCACTCCTGCAGCCCAGACACACACAGCCCAATTACAAGCTCCACATAAAGCCCCTTGACCAGGATCAATAAGCAGCACACACCTACTTGCAGCAGAATTTGACATCATTAGCTAACAGTTCATAGCACCAAGGACTCTGCACTCAGCCTTCCAGTAACTGTTATCATATGGTAAGTCTTATTACCCCCCACAAAAGAATTAGAGGGTTATTAACACCCACAACAAGCCAAAGTACAACCACAGGGTAGGACCTGACATCCATTCTTCTCTTGCTTTGTTGTGATGTTCATTCCCCTCATCTCAGGCCTGTTTTCATTTCAATGTGGGCATTAGAATGGAATATCCAGTCAAGATTATAGTCCTCTCATCTTCTTCCATACATGTTATCTCCACTCCAGCAGAAATAGTTCTTTTAGAGATGCTTTCAATAAGAAAGTCATAGCTGATGCGTCTTGCCCAAATAAAGCATACCTAAGGTATTTATAATCAATACAAGTCACTATAAAAAGCCATTCTTCTTCCTGAGGGGAACACACTAATCCAGTTCTGTTGTGTCCCATGGAATCCCAAAGCAGAGGTTACATTGCTCCTTTAAGCAAGAAATCCAGTTCAGACAACCAAAAACATAAGTAAGTCCTTTCTGCAACATTTCCTCCCCATTAAAACAAAACAGAGAAGTTTCAAGACACACTTCTGGCAAGCTACTTAAAAAGAAAACCCACACAGGTGAGAACAATAGTGTAGTGGTGGCTAAAAAAAAACCTAACTGGGGAGAGGAGCCATTTTAGAAGCTCAAATTCAAAGATTCATGGAATGGGTTGGGTTGGAAGGGACCTTAAAGACCATCTGTTTCCAACTGCCCTGCCATGGGCAGGGACATCTCCCACCTGCCCAGCTTGCTCAAGGCCTCATCCAGCCTGGCCTTGAACACCTCCAGGCAGGAGGCAGCCACAGCCTCCCTGGGCAACCTGTGCCAGTGTCTCCTCACCCTCACTCTCAAGAATTTCTTCCTCACCTCCAGTCTCAAGCTCCTCTCTCCCAGCTCAAAGCCATTGTCCCTCATCCTGTCACTCCAAGCCCTTGTCAAAAGTCCTTCCCCACCTTTCTTGTAGCCCCCTTCAGGTACTGGAAGGTTGCTCTGAGGTCTCCCTGAACCTTCTCTTCTCCAGGCTGAGCATCCCCAACTCTCCCAGCCTGTCCCCATAGGGGAGGTGCTCCAGCCCTCCCTTCTTGCAATCCCTCACTGCAAGAACTTATCAACCACTTTCACAATCCATCCAACCTGCAACCAGTTCCCCCTTGCCATGTGCCTTAATTACAGCTTCCTTCTCTTCCTGCAGCTAGAAAGCATGAGAAAGACAGAGCAATCTGCACTTAAGATGTGGGATTTAAACTTGGATTAATAAGCATGACATAGAACCATGGAACAGTTTGGGTTGGAAGGGATGATCGAGTTCCAAGCCCCTGCCATGGGCAGGGACACCTCCCACTAGACTGGGTGGCTCAAGGCCTCATCCAACCTGGCTTTGAATATTTCAACCACCTCCATCATCAGCTTTCCTTTTAAACAACAACCAAAACCTGTTCCAAGCTGGGATGTGTAATAGACTCCAAACATACAGCCACCACTCCTGGTCAAGAGACAACGAGCGCTCGTGCAACGCACAGCTCCACTGCACACCTGCAGTCAGGCTGCAAGAGCCAAGACAAAAAGCTGTTGGAAGTTGTTCTGCAGCTCTCAGAAGGAAAAGCTGAAGAACAATAAACAATGGTTATTCACCAGAAAGTACATGAGAGCAACCCAGAGCAACACAACCACACAAGCATGACAGCAAGAACATTCACCTTCCCCTCAGTGCTCTAGAAGGACAAGCATCTAGAGTCACAGTATTGTTGTGGTTGGAAAAGGCCTCTGAGATCATCCAGTCCAACCCTCAACCCAACACCACCATGGTCACCAAACCAGGGCCCCAGGTGCCATGGACACAGGTTTCTTGAACACCTCCAGGGACAGGGACTCCCCCATCTCCCTCTGGCAGCCTGTTCCAATCCCTGACCACTCTTGCAGAAGAGAAATTTCTTCTCATCTCCAACCTAACCCTCCCCTGGCACAATTTCAGGCCAGTTCCTCTCCTTCTGTCACCTGAAAATAGGGAGCAGAGCCCAACCCCCACCTGGCTCCAGCCTCCTCTCAGGGAGCTGCAGAAAGCAATGAGGTCTCCCCTCAGCCTTCTCTTCTCCACACTAAACACCCCCAGGTCCCTCAGCTGCTCCTCACCAGCCCAGTTCTCCAGATCCTTTGTTGCCCCTCTCTCGACCAGTTCCAGCCCCTCAATGTCCTTCTTGGAGTGAGTGGCCCAAAACTGACCCCAGGATTGGAGGGGCAGCCTCAGCAGTCCCTTATATTTCAACTGATCACCTTAATGTAGGGAAAATCCCACAACCTAAGCACCTTCGTCATTTAAACTTTGAAAAGGTTGACTGAAATACTGAAACCCCTGGGGACAAGCACTTCCTCAAGTAACTCCACAGAAGAAAAAAAAAAAAAAGCTCACACAATTCCCTAGATATGCATAATTAGGAATGCATCATTGCCCTTTTCCAGCAGAGTGCTTTCCCAGGGAAATTCATCTGCTCTCCACAAACAGAGAGTTCTGGCTCAGTCCCATAGCTGGGTCTACCCTTGAAGATTCTGTACATCTCTCTAATCCTCCTACATTATGACCAGCCTCAAATTTCTTGCTCTCTCACCCCTTCCCATACATCTCATACACCACCCATTGTCCCTTCAATGCCATCTTCCAAGGAAATGGCCTGAAATTGTGCCAGGCGAAGGTTAGGTTGGAGATGAGGAAAAATTTCTTTGTTGCAGGAGTGGTCAGGGATTGGAACAGGCTGCCCAGGGAGGTGGTGGAGTCCCCATCCCTGGAGGTGTTCAAGAAACCTGTGGCCATGGCACTTGGGGCCACGGTTTGATGGCCATGGTGCTGTTGGTTGAAGGTTGGCCTCAATGACCTTAGAAGCCATTCCCAACTGAAACAATTCTATTCTAGGGGTTTTTTTCTGCTATGCACGAGGTTCCATAACCTATTGCAAGTGGAAAAAAAACTCTTCCTTGTCTGCAATTCCTCCCCAAACCAGAAACAAATAACCCTTCCACAATGAAAACCTTCAGGGAAAGCTTAGCTTCCTCCTGCACAGGTAAATACCGCCTTGAAAGAAGAGCTGTCGTTTTCTTTTGTCTTTTCCAGCACTGGACCAAACTGTCCATGCTAAGTAGCCTGACCCCAATCTCTTGGGCTGCCTTCCTGCCACATGCACAGGGTGAATACGGACCTGCACCGCCTGCCGTGGCCAAATCAATGAGAGAGTCGTGCCCAGTCGATCAGTACCTACCCTTTTCCTCCCTTCCCGGGGCGGGGAGGCCTTGCTCATCCCACCGCCCGCTCAGGATGCGAGCCCCTTTCCCCGGCAGCATTCTGTCCTCTGAAGCGTTCTCCTCCCTCCCTGTGCGCACTGGGGAGCCGCCCTTGCTCCACATTCAACACATCTACAGAATAATACCCACCTGCCGTGTCCCCTTCCTCCACCCAATGCCGTCCCGCCCCACCTCTGCCAGCCAAGCTCCCTCCCGGGCCATGCCCGCCCGCCTTCCCCTTACACGGCAGCTCCCACCGCCGCGGCCCCCCTGCCCGGCTACAGCTCCCGCCGGTCCCATAGGCCTCTCCGCGGCTCTCCTCTTCTTTCATGCCCCCGCCGCTGCTCCCCGCACCGTGTCCCGGCCGATCCCACCTCCCCGCCGCCGTCCCCACCCACCGCCGCGGCCCGGCACGGCCGCCTCGCCCAGGCCGCTGCCCCCCGCCCCCCTGCCGGCACGGCTCCGCAGGCGAGCCCGGGGCTGGGCAGGCCGCGGCCGCCCGGCTCCGCGGAGTGAGGCCGCCTCCCTCTGCCTTACCGTCCGTCGGGGGGCTCGGGCCGGACTGGGCCATGGCTCCGGCGGGCGGGCAGTGTCTTCGCGGCCTCCAGCCGCGGCGTCGGAGCGGGAACCGCTACGCCAGGGGGCCCCGGCGAGAGACAGGAGCTGCCGGCCTGGGCCTCCGCCTCCTCCGCCTCATCCTGACAGCGGCCGCCGCCGGCGGGAGGAGGAGAAGGAGGAGCGCCGCGCAGGCGCCCACGGTGACACCACGGAACCGGCTGCCGCCACCGGGGCTGCGCCGGCGGCGCGGGCAGGGGCTGGGCGGTTTCCCCCGGGCCGGTTGCTGAGATGCTTCGTCACCTAGCGGCCCCGAGGGTAGTGAGAGCCGGCCCCGGCCCCGCTAGGAGCCAAGCTGAAGCCTCCGTTCGTGACGGGCAGGGCCGGGGCTGCTGCGGGGCCGACGGAGGAACCGTGGGGCCGAAGGCGCCCCGCGGGGCTCCCGCCGCCCTGAGTTTGCCCCCGGGACCAGTCCTGGGCTGAGCCACCGGCTGTCCCCTTGCCCTGCCCATCCCCATCGCCTTGCCGCTCCTGTAAGCCTCCCCCACAGGCCCCGCCGATCTTCAGGGCTGCAGCAAAGCCCAGCCCCGGGTCAGGAACACATCCGTGGGGCTCCTCACATGGAGTCATAGACCTCTTCGGGTTGGAAAAGGCCTCCAAGATCATCCAGTCCAACCATCCAGCCACTGTGGCCATCAAACCCTGTTCCCAAGTGCATTGGCCACAGGTTTCTGGGACACCTCCAGGTGTGGGGACTCCACCATCTTCCTGGGCAGCCTGTGCCAATCCCTGACCAGTCTTGCAGCAAAGAAATTTTTTCCTAATCTCCAACCTCAGCCTCCCCTGGTGCAGCTTGAGGCTGTTTCTCTTGTTCTATCACTTGTTATGAGAGACAAGTGACCAACACCTACCTCCCCCCAACCTCCTTCCAGCTAGTTGTAGAGAACAACCAAGCACTTGTAGGCTAGCTCACAATTAGGCCAGCCTAAAAGTATTGTTAGTGTTTATTATCGAGGAAATTGGCACTAATAAAATACTGTTCTCCTGTCTGTCTAATGCAGGGAGGGAATCTGGTGTGACCAGGATGGGAGGTGGAAGCAGCCTTTCCAGCCAGGACACCATTGTGCCTTGGTGTGTATTGATGGAGGATAGCATTAACCCTTCCACCTAACAGGGAGAGCATGTCTAAACTGAGCATTTTACCAAGAAAAAGGTAGATTTGTGTGCTTTGAGCACTTGTAAACTCACAGAGTTGGGGTGAAGAGTAAGATACCACATCCTAGCAAGGGCAGGGTCCCATGGTTAGGGTTTCTAATGGCTTGCAGATCCTAAAAATCAGTCATTTTTAAACTGAATCCAACTTGTTGCTGCAGCTTTTCAGGCCTTGCTCTCAAGGCATGGGATTCTGCATTTCCTAGGAAATCTGTGCTCAGTTAAACCAAATGTAAACTTGAAACAGGAAGTCCTTGAAAATTTTCCTTCACATTTTGCCCATTTTGCTCAGCTGGGTGAATCTTCTCTGTCTATCTGTTGTAAAAAGCTGGCATAAGGTAAAGACTTAACCCTTCAGTGTTCCAAACTTGAGATACGTAGGGCTGGCTTTCCATGGGTGTTTGGAGAAGCCAGAGCTGCTGATGGCTTACAGAATTGCTGGCTTAGTGACAAAATGATCAAAGAATCCCGTTGTGGTGTGGGATGATCTGGAATTCAAGTCCAACGCCCCTGCTAGATCAGATTCACCTAGGGCAGGCTACACAGGATCATGATGTCCAGATGGGTCTTGAAAGCCTCTAGAGAAGGAGACTCCACAACTTCTCTGGGCAGCCTGCTCCAGGCCTCCAGCACCCTCACACCAAAGAACTTTCTCCTCCTCTTGAGCAGAACTTCCTTGTGTTCTAGTTCATGTTCTTTGCTCTTTGTCCTGTCACTGGGCACCACCAAAAGGCATCTGGCCCCTTCTTCTTGACACCCACTCTTAAGGTATTTGTAAACATCATTCAGAGCTCGTCAAAGTCTTCTCCAGGCTTGACAGACCCAGGGCTCTCAGCCTTTCCTCCTCACAGAGATGCTCCAGGTGCCTCAGCAGCTTCGTGGCATCTGCTGGACTCTCTCCAGTAGTTCCCTCTTGAACTGGGGAGCCCAGAACTGCACCCAGTGCTCCAGATGAGGCCTCACCAGGGCAGAGTGGAACTGAGAGCTAAGTATCCATCACTTGCTGTACATTTACAACTCCTTAGCTCCTTCTTGGGTTCTTTTGGAAGGAACTGGACATTACAGCATTCAACATAACCCACTTTTGACAACCTTGTCCTAACTGTGGGCCCTGTGCTCCTGAAGCTCTGTCCCTGAGTGTGTTCACAGGGCTACCCCAACCCAGCTGTACTCTCAGGTGCTTGTTCAGCTTGGTCCTGTCAAGGCAGAACTCCCACAGGTTTTGTTTGACCTGGGGTCAAACTCTTACACATCCCTCCTGCTGTAAGCAGAGGGTAAGCTAATACCAAGCTTGATACCTATTGTACTTGTAAGTGCTTATTAAGGGATGAGTATCATATCCCTTCCCTCAGCACAATGAACTCCTGAGCTTACACAGCAAGTGGGGTTCATGCAATAGTTTGAAGAGTGGGAAAACTCTGAAGGGGCTCAGACTTGGTGCTTATTCTCCAGTCTAAATCTGACATAGCTTTTTAGGTGTGCTTCCTAATCTCTCTTTTGCTGGACAGTGACCGCACCTGACAGAGGCAGAGGTTTCTGTTGTACCTAGTCAGTAAACAAACAGTTGGGTAACTTCCTCTGTGCCTCCCAAAATGTCCCATTTGGTTCTAATCTCTTGCAGCTCTTACAGCCTTGATCTCAGAGGCTTTGCCAACATGACTCAGCTAAACCTTACAAGAAGTAAGCAAGGTTCTACCAGCAGTTTGCATTTGGAGATGGAAATATTGCAGTGGCAGAACCAGCAGAGACCCAAAGTCCTGAATTCCATCCCTCACGCTCTGAATGTTGGACAAGCACAGTGTCAGTGAACCAGTGAGGAATGGGGCAGACTGAGAGCTGCAGCTGGGCAGAGGCTGTTTCTGGAATAAAGTACTCCAGGAATCACAGCTCTGCTACAGTCCTCTCTGTATTGAATGTGTCTGGCCTAAAAGGTTTGCTGGACATTTGAGTGGAGGAAACCTCATGAAGTTCAACAAGGACAACCTGGGGATGAACAACCCCTGCACCAGTACAGGTGAGGGGGGACCTGCTAAGAAGCAGCTCCACAGAGAAGGACTTGGGGGTGCTGGTGGACAAGTTCCCCATGAGCCAGTGATGTGCCCTGGTGGCCAAAAAAGCAAATGGTGCCCTGGGGTGCATGAAGAAGAGTGTGGCCAGCAAGGCAAGGGAGGTTCTCCTGCCTCTCCGCTCTGCCTTATGCCACATCTGGAATGCTGGGTCCAGAGCTGGGCTCCCCAGTTCAAGAGAGGCAGGGAACTGCTGGAGAGAGTGCAGGGGAGGCTGCAAAGCTGCTGAGGGGCCTGGAGCAGCTCTGTGAGGAGCAAAGGCTGAGAGCCCTGGGGCTGAGAGCTTGCAGAAGAGCAGCCCCAGAGGGGAACTGAGCAATGCTCAGCAAGAGCTAAAGGAGCTGTAGGGACAAGAGGCTGGGGACAGACTCTACTCAGTGGTGCCCAGGGACAGGACAAGGGGCAGTGGGCACAGACTGGAAGCCACGAGGTTGCATGTGAAGAGGAGGAGAAAGTTGTTTGGTGTGAGGCCTGGAGCAGGCTGCCCAGAGAGGTTGTGGAGTCTCTTTGTGTGGAGTTTCCTTGTGTGGAGAGCTTCCAACCCACCCAGGGCATTGTGTTCCTGGGCAAGCTGCTGTGGGTGCTCTGCTTGAGCAGGGGTTGGACTGCTCCCCAGCTGATCCCCA